>NC_138309.1:85845000-85872500 GCF_965601325.2 Salmo salar
TGGAGAGAGCGGAGGAGCGGGGTGACGTGAGAGAACTTGGGAAGGTTGAACACCAGACGGGCTGCGGCGTTCTGGATGAGTTGTAGGGGTTTAATGGCACAGGCAGGGAGCCCAGCCAACAGCGAGTTGCAATAATCCAGACGGGAGATGACAAGTGCCTGGATTAGGACCTGCGCCGCTTCCTGTGTGAGGCAGGGTCGTACTCTACGAATGTTGTAGAGCATGAACCTACAGGATCGGGTCACCGCCTTGATGTTGGTGGAGAACGACAGGGTGTTGTCCAGGGTCACGCCAAGGCTCTTAGCACTCTGGGAGGAGGACACAAGGGAGTTGTCAACCGTGATGGCGAGATCATGGAACGGGCAGTCCTTCCCCGGGAGGAAGAGCAGCTCCGTCTTGCCGAGGTTCAGCTTGAGGTGGTGATCCGTCATCCACACTGATATGTCTGCCAGACATGCAGAGATGCGATTCGCCACCTGGTTGTCAGAAGGGGGAAAGGAGAAGATTAATTGTGTGTCATCTGCATAGCAATGATATGAGAGACCATGTGAGGATATGACAGAGCCAAGTGACTTGGTGTATAGCGAGAATAGGAGTGGGCCAAGAACAGAGCCCTGGGGGACACCAGTGGTGAGAGCACGTGGTGCGGAGACAGATTCTCGCCATGCCACCTGGTAGGAGCGACCTGTCAGGTAGGACGCAATCCAAGCGTGGGCGGCGCCGGAGATGCCCAGCTCGGAGAGGGTGGAGAGGAGGATCTGATGGTTCACGGTATCAAAGGCAGCAGATAGGTCTAGAAGGATGAGAGCAGAGGAGAGAGAGTTAGCTTTAGCAGTGCGGAGAGCCTCCGTGACACAGAGAAGAGCAGTCTCA
Organism: Salmo salar; assembly: GCF_965601325.2. Taxonomy (NCBI): domain Eukaryota; kingdom Metazoa; phylum Chordata; class Actinopteri; order Salmoniformes; family Salmonidae; genus Salmo; species Salmo salar. The sequence goes on from NC_138309.1 coordinate 85,845,874, forward strand.
GTTGAATGCCCAGTCTTGAAACCTGACTGATTAGGATCAAGAAGGTCATTCTGAGAGAGATAGCAAGAGAGCTGGCCAAGGACGGCACGTTCAAGAGTTTTGGAGAGAAAGGAAAGAAGGGATACTGGTCTGTAGTTGTTGACATCGGAGGGATCGAGTGTAGGTTTTTTCAGAAGGGGTGCAACTCTCGCTCTCTTGAAGACGGAAGGGACGTAGCCAGCGGTCAAGGATGAGTTGATGAGCGAGGTGAGGTAGGGGAGAAGGTCTCCGGAAATGGTCTGGAGAAGAGAGGAGGGGATAGGGTCAAGTGGGCAGGTTGTTGGGCGGCCGGCCGTCACAAGACGCGAGATTTCATCTGGAGAGAGAGGGGAGAAAGAGGTCAAAGCACAGGGTAGGGCAGTGTGAGCAGGACCAGCAGTGTCGTTTGACTTAGCAAACGAGGATCGGATGTCGTCAACCTTCTTTTCAAAATGGTTGACGAAGTCATCCGCAGAGAGGGAGGAGGGGGGGGAGGGGGAGGAGGATTCAGGAGGGAGGAGAAGGTAGCAAAGAGCTTCCTAGGGTTAGAGGCAGATGCTTGGAGTTTAGAGTGGTAGAAAGTGGCTTTAGCAACAGATACAGAAGAGGAAAATGTAGAGAGGAGGGAGTGAAAGGATGCCAGGTCCGCAAGGAGGCGAGTTTTCCTCCATTTCCGCTCGGCTGCCCGGAGCCCTGTTCTGTGAGCTCGCAGTGAGTCGTCGAGCCACGGAGCAGGAGGGGAGGACCGAGCCGGCCTGGAGGATAGGGGACAGAGGAAATCAAAGGATGCAGAGAGGGAGGAGAGGAGGGTTGAGGAGGCAGAATCAGGAGATAGGTTGGAGAAGGTTTGAGCAGAGGGAAGAGATGATAGGATGGAAGAGGAGAGAGTAGCGGGAGAGAGAGAGAGAGCGAAGGTTGGGACGGCGCAATACCATCCGAGTAGGGGCAGAGTGAGAAGTGTTGGATGAGAGCGAGAGGGAAAAGGATACAAGGTAGTGGTCGGAGACTTGGAGGGGAGTTGCAATGAGATTAGTGGAAGAACAGCATCTAGTAAAGATGAGGTCAAGCGTATTGCCTGCCTTGTGAGTAGGGGGGGAAGGTGAGAGGGTGAGGTCGAAAGAGGAGAGGAGTGGAAAGAAGGAGGCAGAGAGGAATGAGTCGAAGGTAGACGTGGGGAGGTTAAAGTCACCCAGAACTGTGAGAGGTGAGCCATCCTCAGGAAAGGAACTTATCAAGGCGTCAAGCTCATTGATGAACTCTCCAAGGGAACCTGGAGGGCGATAAATGATAAGGATGTTAAGCTTGAAAGGGCTGGTAACTGTGACAGCATGGAATTCAAATGAGGAGATAGACAGATGGGTCAGGGGAGAAAGAGAGAATGTCCACTTGGGAGAGATGAGGATTCCAGTGCCACCACCCCGCTGGCTCGATGCTCTAGGGGTATGCGAGAACACGTAGTCAGACGAGGAGAGAGCAGTAGGAGTAGCAGTGTTATCTGTGGTAATCCATGTTTCCGTCAGCGCCAGGAAGTCTAGGGACTGGAGGGTAGCATAGGCTGAGATGAACTCAGCCTTGTTGGCCGCAGACCGGCAGTTCCAGAGGCTGCCGGAGACCTGGAACTCCACGTGGGTCGTGCGCGCTGGGACCACCAGGTTAGAGTGGCAGCGGCCACTCAAAGGGACCAGGACGACTGATCTGTGTAAAGGAAAGAATGAATGGGGCCATGTATCGTGAGATTTTGAGTGAAAACCTCCTTCCATCAGCAAGGGCATTGAAGATGAAATGTGGCTGGGTCTTTCAGCATGACAATGATCCCAAACACACCGCCCGGGCCACGAACGAGTGGCTTCGTAAGAAGCATTTCAAGGTCCTGGAGTGGCCTAGCCAGTCTCCAGATCTCAACCCCATAGAAAATCTTTGGAGAGAGTTGAAAGTCCGTGTTGCCCAGCGACAGCCCCAAAACATCACTGCTCTATAGGAGATCTGCATGGAGGAATGGGCCAAAATACCAGCAGCAGTGTGTGAAAACCTTGTGAAGACTTACAGAAAACGTTTGACCTGTGTCATTGCCAACAAAGGGTATATAACAAAGTATTGAGATAAACTTTTGTTATTGACCAAATACTTATTTTCCACCATAATTTGCAAATAAATTCATTAAAAATCCTACAATGTGATTTTCTGGATATTTTTTTCTCATTTTGTCTGTCATAGTTGAAGTGTACCTATGATGAAAATTACAGGCCTCTCTCATCTTTTTAAGTGGGAGAACTTGCACAATTGGTTGACTAAATACTTTGAAAGTATTCATACCCCTTGACTTTTTCCACATTTTGTTATGTTACAGACTTATTGTAAATGGCTTTTTTTTCTCTCAATCTACACACAATACCGCATAATGACAAAGCAAAAATAGGTTTTTATACATTTTTGCAAATGTATTAAAAATAAATATCACATTTACATAAGTATTCAGACCCTTTACTCAGTACTTTGTTGAAGCACCCTTGGAAGCGATTACAGCCTCGAGTCTTACTGGGTATGACACTACAAGCTTGGCACACCTGTATTTGGGGAGTTTCTCCCATTCTTCTCTGCAGATCCTCTCAAGCTCCGTCAGGTTGGATTGGGAGCATCGCTGCACAGCTATTTTCAGGTCTCTCCAGAGATGTTTGATCGGGTTCAAGTCCGGGCTCTGGCTGGGCCACTCAAGGACATTCAGAGACTTGTCCCGAAGCCACTCCTGCGTTGTCTTGGCTGTGTGCTTAGGGTTGTTGTCCTGCTGGAAGGTGAACCTTCGCCCCCCAGTATTGAGGTCCTGAGCGCTTTGGAGCAGGTTTTTCTCATGGTCTGAGAGTCCTTTAGGTGCTTTTTGATAAACTCCAAGCGGGCTGTCATGTGCCTTTTACTGAGGAGTTGCTTCCATCTGACCACTCTACCAGAAAGGCCTGATGGGTTGAATGCTGCAGAGATGGTTGTCCTTCTGGAAGGTTCTCCCAGTTTGGCTCGTCGGCCAGCTCTAGGAAGAGTCTTGGTGTTTCCAAACTTCAATTTAAGAGTGATTGAGGCCACTGTGTTCTTGGGGACCTTCAATGCTGCAGAAATGTTTTGGTACACTCCCCAGATCTGTGCCTCGAAACAATCCTGTCTTGGAGGTCTAAGGACAATTCTTTCGACCTCATGGCTTGGTTTTGCTCTGACATGCCCTGTCAACTGTGGGACCTTATATAGACAGGTGCGTGCCTTTCCAAATCATGTCCAATCAATTGAATTTACCACAGGTGAACTCCAATCAAGTTGTAGAAACATCTCAAGGATGATCAATGGAAACAGGATGTACCTGAGCTCAATTTCGAGTCTCATAGCAAAGGGTCTGACTACTTATGTAAATAAGGCATTTCAGTTTTTGTTTTTACAATAAAGAAAATGTGCTTTGTCATTATAGCGTATTGTGTGTAGATTGATGAGGGAAAAAATTATTTTATCAATTTTAAAGTAAGGCTGTAATGTAACAAAATGTGGAAAAAGTCAAGGGGTCAAGGGGTCTGAATACTTTCTGAAGGTATTGTATACAGGCCTGGAACCTGTGGTTTTACAGTTTTTCGCAGTCGCTTTGGTGCATTTTTCACATCATCCCTAACATGTGCAAAATAATAAGTGCATTTCTCAGAACAATTTGTACAAACTGCAATATACAATAGATGTGTTTCTAAAGCTAGTCAGTCACTAAAAATCCTTAGTACATCTCTCAAAAGTAAATATTCATGCCAATGATCATGTCAGTGTCATCAGAATGATAAGTCATTGGCTCATTGTTCACGAACAAGGTCGTCAAAATGTTTAGGCATGTCGTCAATGGAACTGTGTACTTTGACAGTATTACTTGATGTAAACTTAGGCTACAGTTTGGATGACAGTTACTGTATTGAAAATGCACAAGGCTGCACTTCTACGGCATATATCGATTTCAACAGTACTATTTACATATTACTGTATGTGGGTTATTGATTGAAAGAGACTGGACAACCCAAGGGGCACAAAGGAAATAAAACTAAATTATAAAGAAACACAGGAAACCTCCCCTAAGGCACAACTTTGCCCGCAGCACTGTTCTAGTGCTGTCTCTACACATCCAGACCTTCCTGTCTGTCGGCCCACATATTCTCATCCACATCACACCGGATATTTTCCCTTCCAATGCAACGTGGAAAGAATCTTCTGGAATGCCTTCTCCATCCTCTGCAGGCGTCTACTGTGATGTCCTCACATGCTGCATCCCATTGCAGCCAGCAGGGTCATCTCTGTGTGTGTGGCTGACGATCGTACACCTTCCACCTCCGTGCTGAAAATAACTCCTCAATTGGGTTAAGGAATGGGTGAATAAGGTGGGAGGAATTCTATGAGCATCCTCGGGTGGGTCACAAACCATTGCCTTATGATGTTTGATCGATGGAAACTCACATTATCACAAATGACCACATACTTTGGCAAATCCTCTCTAAACAGACCCCTCTCATCATCAGGGATGAGAGCCCTGTAGAGAGTCTCTAAAAAGTTGAGTAGATGCTGGGTGTTGTATGGCCCTATAAGGGGGATATGGGTTAGGACACCATGCTTCCGAAATAGCAGCACACATGGTGATATTTCCTCCCCGTTGGCCTGGCAAATCCACAGTAGCTCTGTGACCGATGATATTCCGACCCTGCCTTCTGCATCTGGTCAGGTTGAAGCCAGCCTCATCCACGTATACAAAGTTGTGAGAGGGTTCACTTGATTCCAACTCCATTATACGCTGTATCCCAGAACACACAGTTGAATTTGTTTTGGTAAGGAAGAGTGACATAAAATGTACATATATTGCATGTTCCATCCACAGCAATGGAAATGTGTGCAGTTTATGCTTACTGTACTATGTATCACTATAAAAATGTTGCTGTAAAGTAGTTACATAGATATATGTTTTACCTGTACATACTGGTACCGTAGCTCCTTAACTCTGTCCTCATTCCTTTGGAATGGTACACGGTACAGCTGTTTCATACTCGTCTGGTTTCTATGCAGCACCCTGTCGATGGTTGAGATGCTAACCGTATGGATGTTTTCAAAGACATCGTTGTCTTCTATAATGGTCCTTTGTATTTCCCTGAGTCTCATGGCATTGTTTGCTCGGACCATGGTGCAAATAGCCTCCTCCTGTTGAGGTGTGAAAAGGCGTCCTCTGCCTCCGGTTTGAGGTAATCTTGCAGTCCTATGTGGAGGAAAATGCAGTGATGCACTTTCACATAGACAATAACTATGCGAACACACATTTTACTGTAAAACATACAGGTGGGTGCATGTAAGGTGCAGTATGTATCTGTATAGAGTATATTTCTGTATGCTGTGAAATACAAGTGGACTACTGTAATATGAAGCATTGTAGGAAGTATACAGTATACTGCTTATATACAGTAACTGTGCACTGTACATTGGTGGACATACCTGTTCTCTCTTCGATACGTTTGAACTATTGAGGACACGGTTGATCTCCCAATATTCGGCTGCACCCTTCGATCCGCCTCAGCCATTGTAAGGCCATGATTGACAACATGGTCTACAATAGTGGCCCTTATGTCATCAGATATGCGCCTATGTCCTCTTCTGCCTCTTCCTCTGTTTTTCCTTCCACCACGCATCCTTGCTCCTCTTCTTCCTCCTCTTGGCTGTTGACCCTGTTCGTTTCCTGGTCCATCCATTATTGGAAAATTGCAACTCTGGGTTGTGGTCTGTCTATATATGCTTGCCAATTGATTCTTCATGAGATGCACCTTTGAGCAATTTAGACAACTGGTTGATTGTTGGTTGAACTAACACTTTTACATTCCTTCATGAGTGAGGGTCAATTTCACCCCCACCATTCATCAATTCACGTTTTTTTTGTACAAAAGGTCTAATAGAAATGTGTAAAACTATGCTTGACAGTTTATGACAAATAGTTCAACAATTTTGCATGTAATGGCTTTATGCAAGGAACTAATGCCTAGATGTTTTGAGGGGTAAGACTATTCAACAGAGAACCATCTACTATATTTTGATCAACATGACATGAGCAATTGAAAATGTGGGAAAAAAGCTGACACTTGTACATTATCAATTGCAATTTGTTCAAAGGAATAAGAAATTGCTTTAATGATGTACACAAGTGACTAGATGATTTGGAATTTGTACAAGTAGTATCAAGAATGGCACTTTTGATCTAAGAAATGCACCAAAGAGACTGAGAAAAACTGTAATAGGTGTTAAGGTACTGACCCGAGTCTTCTGTGTGACACAGAACAAGGTGAATTTGAGAAGATTAGAACATTTGAATGAAGTTCTGTTGAGTAAATACTTTAATTTAATTTCCTTGATCAAATGAATTAGGGTCAGAGCCTTGGAAATGAGCATCTCAGAAATTAAATATTAATATGACGGACAGACAGACAGACAGACAGACAGACAGACAGACAGACAGACAGACAGACAGACAGACAGACAGGAGAGAGGTCCTCACAAGATAAAGAGGAGCAGACAAGGATGGAGAAGTAGGGCCTCTCTCTCTCTCTCTCTCTCCTTCCTTCCCTCCCTCCCTCTCCCCCTCTCTCTCTCTCTCTCTCTCTCCCTCTCTCCCCCCTCTCTCTCTCTCTCCCTCTCTTTCTCTCTCTCTCTCCCTCTCTCCCCCTCTCTCTCTCTCTCTCCCTCTCTATAATACTGCTTCAGCATTCGAAGGAGAGAACGATGAGAACAACACAACAGGATCTTTGTGAACACTGTGAGAACATTGTGATTTTACACAAGTACACTTCACATGTTCTCCTAGCTCACTGATTCTCCTCTGGCTGCATTTGTATACAACAGTACACGCACACACACACACACACACACACACACACACACACACACACACACACACACACACGCACACGCACACGCACACACACACACACACACACACACACACACACGCACACGCACACGCACACGCACACGCACACACACACACACACACACACACACACACACGCACACACACACACACACACACACACACACACACACACACACACACACATATCCATGTGCACAATCACTCTCACATGTTATGTTTAAAGAATAGTTCTGGCACACCTAAAGCCTGAGACGGAATCTCCACTGGAATGTGGACTTTGTTTACTGTGTCTGCAGTAATTAAGTCCTGTCAACACACACACACACACACGTCAACTCACAAGTCACTGGTATAACCCTCACGAACACACACAGCCCAGTCGTTAAATCAATTATGTCATATGATTGCTTTGCTAGGTGTGTTGGTTACGGTTAACCTTTAGGGTGGAGCTATAGTCACATGAGTTTCCAGAAGAGAGAGAGAGAGACTGTGGAGCAAGTGTGTTTGGTCACACGTTTCCCTGACCGTAGAGTGGGGAGTAGTGACGACACGTCAGTGAGTACCGTTATGCTTTCGTCCTACTAACATTTACTGTTTCACTTGACCGATCTTATCTCTTTTATCCCTTTGAGTTACAACGATTGAGGACATGTAATGTCTGGGTGGGGGAGGGGGGGGGGGGGGGGGTGTAAAGATGACAGATGGTAGACTAGCATGATGTAGAACTGTTTAAAAAAAACAAAAACCCGTAGTCGACTGACCCACGCGTCAATCTAGTCAGCCTGATAAAAATGTCCATTAGAAATCCGTCATTTTGAAGACGTGTCACAATCATATTTCCATGGGATGGATCTCAATCCAGTGATGTCAGAGGTAGAGCGGTGTTTGTCAGAACGGTTTGGGTTGTGAAAACTAATTTTTATGGAATGACGAGACTCTCATGAACATGGTGATGTTCACCGACACAGGTGTAACGGGACTCGTCTGACGGTAACGCCAGTACTGGGCTGCTAAATGAATGGAAGTAAACGGATCATTCCACAGTAAAAACATTTTAGGACAGATACTACAAAACATACTTCCTTTTCATTATTATTTTTTTTTTTTTTTACCATTTATTTTTCCATGTATGAATGTGTTATTCGACGTGTTTCTACAGGCTAATAGCAGTAAAACCAAACTAAATGTTTGATCAAATCATTTATAGATATTTTTTTTAAAAAGCAAATTGCTAAATGATCCTTGGTAAGACCTTCTTAAAATAATTCCATATGTCACCGTAGTAACCCCAGCACTAGGCCCTTAGACTCTTGACCTTGAATTCAGAATAACTTGTCATATGAAAAGGCTTTAGTTTGAAAAATGACACAACCATAACCTACAGTAGGTTATGGAATTATTCAGGGAGGGAGGGAGTGCTCACCTGTTAGATGAAACTGATTGGCTGTTGTGTGCTCTGCTCACCTGTAGATGAAACTGATTGGCTGTGTGTGCTCTGCTCACCTGTAGATGAAACTGATTGGCTGTTGTGTGCTCTGCTCACCTGTTAGATGAAACTGATTGGCTGTGTGTGCTCTGCTCACCTGTAGATGAAACTGATTGGCTGTTGTGTGCTCTGCTCACCTGTTAGATGAAACTGATTGGCTGTTGTGTGCTCTGCTCACCTGTTATATGAAACTGATTGGCTGTGTGTGCTCTGCTATTACATTAACTGAGTGACTTACAGGAGCATTAGGGTTAAGTGGACCAGCTCACTAGTCACCATAGCAGCACCCACCCGTAGCACACGCTCCAGCAGGTATATCTCACTGGTCACCACCAAAGCCAATTCCTCTTTTGGCCGCCTTTCCTTCCAGTTCTCTGCTGCCAATGACTCAGAGCAGCTCACAGATCACTGCACCTGTACATAGCCCATCTGTAAACAGCCCATCTATCTACCTCATCCCCATACTGTATTTATTTATTTATCTTGCTCCTTTGCACCCCAGTATCTCTACTTGCACATTCATCTTCTGCACATCTACCATTTCAGTGTTTAATTGCTATATTGTAATTACTTCACCACCATGGCCTATTTATTGCCTTACCTCCCTTATCTCACCTCATTTCCACTCACTGTATATAGACTTTTTGTTTTCTTTTGTTCTACTGTATTATTGACTGTATGTTTTGTTTATTCCATGTGTAACTCTGTGTTGTTATATGTGTCGAATTTGCTATGCTTTATCTTGGCCAGGTCGCAGTTGTAAATGAGAACTTGTTCACAACTAGCCTACCTGGTTAAATAAAGGTGAAATAAAAAATACATTTTAAAAGTGCCTTGCACAAGGGCACAGACAGATTTTTCACCTAATCAGCTCAGGGGATACAAACCAGTGAACTTTCGGTTACTGGCCCAACGCTTTTAACTGCTAGGCTACCTGCCACTCCGTCAGCAGTTCATTATCAAGAGTTTATGATGAGAGAACATAAGGCAAAGGGTAATGTGAAATCAGAGAAACATCATCTGAGCTCAAGTACAGTCACGGCAATGTATGGATTTCACTGTTTTATTTACATGTGTATAGTTTATAATGGTTTAAACATAATTTATGCATGTGACTAAATTGTATTTATGATATATCTGATTTCTGGTCCTAAAATTCTGTAGTCTTCTTTTACAGGGTATTGAGATGTTCTCAAACGTTCTTGTGGACAGTATAGTCTCGGAAATCCCAGACCTGTCGTGAGCATTGTTCATATGGGAGGCAGGCCACCTCGGGAGTTAAGGACAGACCATTCCTCCCCATAGCAACTATGCATATAAGTAATTCCAGAACCAAGAACTCCCCAAAAGACAAGCTCAATCAATCACCCAGAAGATTTACATTTACAGAATTTTCACTTTAATCATGATGATTTAGTGACTTCTTGCCATTGAGTGAAAACTGACCAGCAAACATGCTTCAAACAGACTCTGAGTTCACTAAAACACGATGGATCTGTACTGTCATAGGACTGGGCTTTTACCTGGTGGACATTGTGACAGATGTGGGACTAGCGGTGAAGTACTTCCTGGTCGGAGACCTGGTCTGGTCTGGACTGACTTTAGTCTTTGTGGTGGTCGGATCAGCAGTCACGCAGGTCTTCAGTTATTCCTGGTACAGAGATGACATGAGAAAACCCCTCGTTAACTCAGGTAGAGATGGGCTGATATCTGGAATGAACAGAAGAGGATTGATTGGACTCCATGTCACGCAGACGGGCATCTTCACCAGGTATGTGAAGGTATTAGGTAACATATATGGATATTATATTTATTCTCAACTTCGTAGTGACGTTCGCTTGAGATGTACACACGCTAGTACACTTCCCCGACGGGATGACGAAATCATCCGAAAGTCATTTTCATCTTTGACAGTTATTTAGCTTTTGTAACTTGGTATCTTTTGAAATCAGATCTTTAGATGTAGGTTATAGTGTTATAAAGTCAGAATTATTTAACGCAAAGACAAGTACAATGACAGATAAGACTGTGTTCTCTTGCATGGGACTGAAACTCTATGTCCTAATATTCTTTACACATCATCTGGTATTCTCAGGAAGTGAAAGGGGAGTTGTCAACAGTCCTTATATTCTCTCTGTCTTTACACACCATCTGGTATTCTCAGGAAGTGAAAGGGGAGTTGTCAACAGTCCTTATATTCTCTCTGTCTTTACACACCATCTAGTATTCTCAGGAAGTGAAAGGGGAGTTGTCAACAGTCCTTATATTCTCTCTGTCTTTACACACCATCTAGTATTCTCAGGAAGTGAAAGGGGAGTTGTCAACAGTCCTTATATTCTCTCTGTCTTTACACACCATCTGGTATTCTCAGGAAGTGAAAGGGAGTTGTCAACATTCTTAAGGTAAAATGAATGGCATCTCAAGTATGTTACTTGGGCATAGTGGTAATGTTATATGTAGACTGGACTTACCATAGTAGTAGCATTACATACTGTACCTGTGCAGACTGGAAATACCACATTATTGTCTTTCTGTCTGTCTCTAAAATGCCTTCCCGAAAGTGTTCACATCCCTTGACTTTTTCCCACATTGTGTTATGTTATAGTCTGAATTTAAAATTGATACAATTGAGATTTTGTGTCACTGATCTACACACAAAACCCCCATAATGTCTAAGTAGAATAATGTTTTTTAGACATTTTTACAAATTAATTAAAAAGGTCCCGTGTGGCTCAGTTGGTAGAGCATGGTGTTTGCAACACCAGGGTTGTGGGTTCGATTCCCACGGGGGAGCCAGTACGGAGAAGAAAAAATGTATGAAATGTATGCATTCACTACTGTAAGTCGCTCTGGATAAGAGCGTCTGCTAAATGACTAAAATGTAAATGTCTTGAGTCAATAAAGTATTCAACCTCTTTGTTATGGCCTAAATAAGTTCAGGAGTAAACATGTGCTTAACAAGTCACATAATCAGTTGCTCTGTGTGCAATAATAGTGTTGAATATTATTTTTGAATGACTACCTCATCTCTGTACCCCACACATACAATTATCTGTAAAGTCCCTCAATTGAGTTGTGAATTTTCAAGCACAGATTCAACCACAAAGAACAGGGAGGTTTTTCAATGCTTTGCAAAGAAGGGCACCGATTGGTTGGTGTGATAAAAATGAAAGAGGAAGACGGAATACCCCTTTAAGCATGACGACGTTATTAATTACACATTGGATGGTGAATCAATACACCCAGCCACTAGAAAGATACAGGCGTCCTTCTTAACTCAGTTGCCGGAGAGGAAGGAAACCACTCAAGGATTTCACCATGAGGCCAATGGGGACTTTAAAACAGTTACAGAGTTTAATGGCTTTGATAGGAGAAAACTGAGGATGGATCAACAACATTGTAGTTACTCTACAAGATCAACCTAAATGACAGAGTGAAAAGAAGGAAGTCTGTACAGAATAACAAATATTCCAAAACATGCATCCTCTTTGCAACAAGTCACTTAAAGAGTCAATCAGCTGTTTAAACAATAACAAAGTGTCCTCCACACCACTGTTTTGGATGAGCCTGAAGAAATGTAACCACTCTCAAATCAATAGACAGATCTATGGGATGCAAAGACTGACCATCCATGATATCAAAGTTAGAGTGTTAACCATGCTTTTAGGCTGCATCGTGTTTGTTCACATTTACTTAGTTTACAAACATTATAGTGAAACAAGCCTATATTGTGGGTTCTGAAGGGGTACAATAGATGAACTAAGCTCATTTATAAGTTGTACTTTTCATGTAAATTATATTTAGTCTCCAAATGTTTACACATATTTCTCGCTTTGTTAATCAAATCAAATCGAATTGTTATTTGTTACACGATTCATGAACAACAGGTGTAGATTAACAGTGAAATTCTTAATTACGGACCTTCTCAACAATACAGAGAGAAACATGGAAACATAATAACGAGGAATAAATACACTATGAGTAATGATAACTAGGCTATATACAGTGAGGACCAGTACAGAGTCTATGTGCAGGGTTACCAGGTAACTCAGGTAGACAGGTACATATGTAATGATAACTAGGCTATATACAGTGAGGACCAGTACTGAGTCTATGTGCAGGGTTACCAGGTAACTCAGGTAGATAAGTACATATGTAATGACAACTAGGCTATATACAGTGAGGACCAGTACAGAGTTGATGTGTTCAGTTACTACCACCTGTTGAAGGCTGGTTTCAGGGTGTCTGTCTGTCTGCACTCCTGTCCATTCGTCTGTCTGTCTGTCTATCTCTATACCAATACACATCTCTTTTTCTGTTAGGTACTACGACCTGTTGAAGGTGGGATACAGGGCGGTGTTTTCCGAGCCTCTTGGGCCTGTGGAATGCCCCAGAGACGTGCACCTAGCCCTGTTTGGCCGAGCGACTGATCTGAGCATGCTCAAACTTTTTGAGACGTTCCTTGAGAGCGTTCCACAGCTAGTCCTCCAACTCTACATTATGCTGGGTCACGGACACAGGTCCATACTACAATGTGAGTACTGTAGCAAACATCATCACAATTGATAAAAAGGTTTTAAAAATTATGTTTTTTAAAGGTTTAAAAACAACTAATAAAGGCAACAGTTGAAGATTCTCCAAACTTTAAGATTTGTTATAAAATCCATCAGATATTGATAGAATTATAGCACATAAAACCTTTTACTGGCACGGACAAGTAATGAATGGAGTTCAGGAATTTTGGTGGAATTCTGGTATTAAATTGATTGTAAAATGAATATATATATAATTTTTTTTACATTCGGAAAGTATTCAGACCACTTTACTTTTTCCACATTTTATTACACTACAGCCTTATTCGAAAATTGATTAAATAGTTTATTTCCCTCATCAATCTACACACAATACCCCATAATGACATCACAATACCCCATAATGACATCACAATACCCCACAATGACAAAGCAAAAACAGTTTTTTAGATATTTTTGCAAATGCAACATTTACATAAGTATTCAGACTCTTTACTCAGTACTTTGTTGAATCCCCTTTGGCAGCGATTACAGCCTTGAGTCTTCTTGGGTATTACGCTACAAGCTTGGCAAACCTGTATTTGGAGAGTTTCTCCCATTCTTCTCTGCAGATCCTCTCAAGCTCTGTAGGGTTGGATGGGGAGCGTCGCTGCACAGCTATTTTTAGTTCTCTCCAGAGATGTTAGATCGGGTTCATGTCCAGGCTCTGGCTGGGCCATATTCAGAGACTTGTCCCGAAGCCACTGCTATGTTGTCTTGTCTGTGTGCTTAGGGTTGTTGTCCTGCTGGAAGGTGAACCTTCGCTCCATTCTGAGGTCCTGAGCGCTCTGGAGTAAGTTTTTATCAAGAATCTCTCTGTACTTTGCTTTGTTTATCTTTCCCTCGAACCTGACTAGTCTCTTCATCAGACCAGATAATCTTGTTTCTCATGGTGTGAGAGTCCTTTAGGTGCCTATTGGCAAACTCCAAGCGGCCTGTCATGTGTCATGTGCCTTTTACTGAGGAGTGGCTTCCGTCTGGCCACTACAATAAAGGCCTGATTGGTGGAGTGATGCAGAGATGGTTGTCCTTCTGGATGGTTTTCCCATATCCACAGAGAAACTCTGGAGCTCTGTCAGAGTGACCATCGGGTTCTTGGTCACCTCCCTGACCAAGACCCTTCTCCCCCGATTGCTCAGTTTGGCAGGGCGTCCAGCTCTAGGAAAAGTCTTGGAGGTTCCACATTTCTTCCATTTAAGAATGATGGAGGCCACTGTGTTCTTGGGGACCTTCAATACTGCAGAAATGTTTTGGTAGCCTTCCCCAGATCTGTGCCTCGACACAATCCTGTCTCTGAGCTCTACGGACAATTCCTTCAACCTCATAGCTTGGTTTTTGTTCTGACATGCACTGTCAACTGTGGGACCTTATATAGACAGGAGTGTGCATTTCCAAATCATGTCCAATCAATTGAATTTACCACAGGTGAACTCCAAGCAAGTTGTAGAAACATCTCAAGGATGATCAATGGAAACAGGATGCACCTGAGCTCAATTTTGAGTCTCATAGCAAAGGGTTGGAATACTTATGTAAATAGGGTATTTCTGTTTTTTATTTTTAATATTTAATATTTGTAATAATTTGCTTTGTCGTTATGGGGTATTGTGTGCAGATTGATGAGGATTTGTATATATAATCCATTTCAGAATAAGGCTGTAACATAGCAACATTTGGAAAAAGTGAAGGGGTCTGAATAAATAACCCTACCTGTATTTACATGTTCTGTGTACCCTACCTGTATTTACCGGTTCTGTTCTACCCTACCTGTATTTACCTGTTCTGTATACCCTACCTGTACTTACCTGTTCTGTACACCCTACCTGCATTTACCTATTCTGTGAACCCTACCTGCATTTACCTGTTCTGTAAACTCTACCTGTTTTTTCCATGTTCTGTATACCCTACCTGTATTAACCTGTTCTGTTTACCCTACCTGTAATTACCTGTGCTGTATACCCTACCTGTATTTACCTGTTCTGTGAACCCTACCTGTATTAACCTGTTCTGTGTAGCCTACCTGCATTTACCTGTTCTGTGCACCCTACCTGTATTTACCTGTTCTTTGGACCCTACCTGTATATACCTGTTCTGTGTACCCTACCTGTATTTACCTGTTCTGTTCACCCTACCTGTATTTACCTGTTCTGTGGACCCTACCTGTACTTACCTGTTCTGTTACCCTACCTGTATTTACCTGTTCTGTGGACCCTACCTGTATATACCTGTTCTGTGCACCCTACCTGTATTTACCTGTTCTGTTCACCCTACCTGTATTTACCTGTTCTGTGGACCCTACCTGTACTTACCTGTTCTGTTACCCTACCTGTATTTACCTGTTCTGTGGACCCTACCTGTATATACCTGTTCTGTGTACCCTACCTGTATTTACCTGTTCTGTGTAGCCTACCTGTATTTACCTGTTCTGTATACCCTACCTGTATTTACCTGTTCTGTATACCCTACCTGTATTTACCTGTTCTGTTTACCCTACCTGTATTTACCTGTTCTGTTACCCTACCTGTATTTACCTGTTCTGTGTACCCTACCTGTATTTACCTGTTCTGTGTAGCCTACCTGTATTTACCTGTTCTGTGTACCCTACCTGTATTTACCTGTTCTGTATACCCTACCTGTATTTACCTGTTCTGTTTACCCTACCTGTATTTACCTGTTCTGTGTACCCTACCTGTATATACCTGTTCTGTGTACCCTACCTGTATTTACCTGTTCTGTGTAGCCTACCTGTATTTACCTGTTCTGTATACCCTACCTGTATTTACCTGTTCTGTGTACCCTACCTGTATTTACCTGTTCTGTATACCCTACCTGCATTTACCTGTTCTGTCTACCCTACCTGTATTTACCTGTTCTGTACACCCTACCTGCATTTACCTGTTCTGTACACCCTACCTGTATTTACCTGTTCTGTATACCCTACCTGCATTTACCTATTCTGTATACCCTACCTGTATTTACCTGTTCTGTATACCCTACCTGCATTTACCTATTCTGTACACCCTACCTGTATTTACCTGTTCTGTACACCCTACCTGTATTTACCTGTTCTGTATACCCTACCTGTATATACCTGTTCTGTGTACCCTACCTGTATTTACCTGTTCTGTGAACCCTACCTGTATATACCTGTTCTGTTTACCCTACCTGTATTTACCTGTTCTGTGCACCCTACCTGTATTTACCTGTTCTGTGTACCCTACCTGTATTTACCTGTTCTGTGTACCCTACCTGTATATACCTGTTCTGTGAACCCTACCTGTATTTACCTGTTCTGTGTACCCTAGCTATATATACCTGTTCTGTGTACCCTACCTGTATTTACCTGTTCTGTGCACCCTACCTGTATTTACCTGTTCTGTGCACCCTACCTGTATTTACCTGTTCTGTGTACCCTACCTGTATATACCTGTTCTGTGAACCCTACCTGTATTTACCTGTTCTGTGTACCCTACCTATATATACCTGTTCTGTGTACCCTACCTGTATTCTATTTGTTCTGTGCACCCTACCTGTATTTACCTGTTCTGTATACCCTACCTGTATTTACCTGTTCTGTATACCCTACCTGTATTTACCTGTTCTGTTTACCCTACCTGTATTTACCTGTTCTGTGTACCCTACCTGTACTTACCTGTTCTGTACACCCTACCTGTATTTACCTGTTCTGTATACCCTACCTGTATTTACCTGTTCTGTACACCCTACCTGTATTTACCTGTTCTGTGTACCCTACCTGTATTTACCTGTTCTGTGAACCCTACCTGTATTTACCTGTTCTGTACACCCTACCTGTATTTACCTGTTCTGTGTACCCTACCTGTATTTACCTGTTCTGTGTACCCTACCTGTATTTACCTGTTCTGTATACCCTACCTGTATTTACCTGTTCTGTATACCCTACCTGTATTTACCTGTTCTGTACACCCTACCTGCATTTACCTATTCTGTGAACCCTACCTGTACTTACCTGTTCTGTACACCCTACCTGTTTTTTCCATGTTCTGTATATACCCTACCTGTATTTACCTGTTCTGTGTAGCCTACCTGTACTTACCTGTTCTGTTACCCTACCTGTATATACCTGTTCTGTGAACCCTACCTGTATTTACCTGTTCTGTGAACCCTACCTGTATTTACCTGTTCTGTGAACCCTACCTGCATTTACCTGTTCTGTGTACCCTACCTGTATATACCTTTTCTGTTTACCCTACCTGTATTTACCTGTTTTGTGTACCCTACCTGCATTTACCTGTTCTGTATACCCTACCTGTATTTACCTGTTCTGTACACCCTACCTGTATTTACCTGTTCTGTGTACCCTACCTGCATTTACCTGTTCTGTCTACCCTACCTGTATTTACCTGTTCTGTTTACCCTACCTGTATTTACCTGTTCTGTATACCCTACCTGTATTTACCTGTTCTGTACACCCTACCTGTATTTACCTGTTCTGTGAACCCTACCTGCATTTACCTGTTCTGTAAACTCTACCTGTTTTTTCCATGTTCTGTATATACCCTACCTGTATTTACCTGTTCTGTATACCCTACCTGTATTTACCTGTTCTGTGAACCCTACCTGCATTTACCTGTTCTGTGTACCCTACCTGTATTTACCTGTTCTGTGTACCCTACCTGTATTTACCTGTTCTGTGTACCCTACCTGTATTTACCTGTTCTGTATACCCTACCTGTATTTACCTGTTCTGTGAACCCTACCTGCATTTACCTGTTCTGTGTACCCTACCTGTATTTACCTTTTCTGTGTACCCTACCTGTATTTACCTGTTCTGTATACCCTACCTGTATTTACCTGTTCTGTTTACCCTACCTGTATTTACCTGTTCTGTCTACCCTACCTGTATTTACCTGTTCTGTATATACCCTACCTGTATTTACCTGTTCTGTATACCCTACCTGGACTTACCTGTTCTGTACACCCTACCTGCATTTACCTGTTCTGTGAACCCTACCTGCATTTACCTGTTCTGTAAACTCTACCTGTTTTTTCCATGTTCTGTATATACCCTACCTGTATTTACCTGTTCTGTATACCCTACCTGTACTTACCTGTTCTGTGAACCCTACCTGCATTTACCTGTTCTTTGAACCCTACCTGTATTTACCTGTTCTGTGTAGCCTACCTGTACTTACCTGTTCTGGTACCCTACCTGTATATACCTGTTCTGTGTACCCTACCTGTATTTACCTGTTCTGTGAACCCTACCTGCATTTACCTGTTCTGTGTACCCTACCTGTATATACCTTTTCTGTGTACCCTACCTGTATTTACCTGTTTTGTGTACCCTACCTGTACTTACCTGTTCTGTTACCCTACCTGTATTTACCTGTTCTGTTTACCCTACCTGTATTTACCTGTTCTGTACACCCTACCTGTACTTACCTGTTCTGTATACCCTACCTGCTTTTACCTATTCTGTGTACCCTACCTGTATATACCTGTTCTGTGTTGCCTACCTGTACTTACCTGTTCTGTATACCCTACCTGCATTTACCTGTTCTGTGTACCCTACCTGTATATACCTGTTCTGTGTTGCCTACCTGTATTTACCTGTTCTGTCTACCCTACCTGTATATACCTGCTCTGTCTAGACAGCCTGTACTCACCTGCTCTGTCTAGACTTCCAGCACTCACCTGCTCTGTGTAGACTGCCTGTACTCACCTGCTCTGTCTAGACAGCCTGTACTCACCTGCTCTGTCCAGACTTCCAGCACTCACCTGATCTGTCTAGACTGCCTGCACTCACCTGCTCTGTCTAGACTGCCTGCACTCACCTGCTCTGTCTAGACTGCCTCAGTAATTACCTTTGTCGCGTTCTGTTGCATAATTCAACAAGTGTATCAACAGCTGGAGAGAGAGAGAGAGAGAGAGAGAGAGAGAGAGAGAGAGAGAGAGAGAGAGAGAGAGAGAGAGAGAGAGACTGTGTGTTAGAGAGAGAGGCACAGAGTGCAGCCACTGCCACAACTTTTTGGAGACTTGCCCATTTCTCTCCAAAATATACTCACACTAG
This sequence comes from Salmo salar, assembly GCF_965601325.2. Taxonomy (NCBI): domain Eukaryota; kingdom Metazoa; phylum Chordata; class Actinopteri; order Salmoniformes; family Salmonidae; genus Salmo; species Salmo salar. The sequence goes on from NC_138309.1 coordinate 85,864,905, forward strand.
AACCACACTAGAACTAGACTAGAACCACACTAGAACTAGACTAGAACCAGACTAGAACTACACTAGAACCACACTAGAACTAGACTAGAACCAGACTAGAAGTACACTAGAACCACACTAGAACCAGACTAGAACAACACTAGAACCACACTAGAACCAGACTTGAACTAGACTAGAACCACACTAGAACTATACTAGAACCAGACTAGAACTAGACTAGAACCACACTAGAACTATACTAGAACCACACTAGAACCACACTAGAACTACACTAGAACCACACTAGAACCACACTAGAACCAGACTAGAACTAGACTAGAACCACACTAGAACTATACTAGAACCACACTAGAACCACACTAGAACTACACTAGAACCACACTAGAACCAGACTAGAACCACACTAGAACCACACTAGAACCATACTAGAATCACACTAGAACCACATTAGAATCAGACTAGAACCACAATAGAACCACACTAAAACCACACTAGAACCAGACTAGAACCACACTAGAACCAGACTAGAACTAGACTAGAACTAGACTAGAATCACACTAGATCCACACTAGAACCAGACTAGAACCACACTAGAACCACACTAGAACCAGACTAGAACTAGACTAGAACTAGACTAGAACCACACTAGATCCACACTAGAACCAGGCTAGAACCAGACTAGAACCACACTAGAACCACACTAGAACCAGACTAGAACTAGACTAGAACTAGACTAGAACCACACTAGATCCACACTAGAACCAGACTAGAACCAGACTAGAACCACACTAGAACCACACTAGAACCACACTAGAATCAGACTAGAACCACACTCAAACCACACTAAAACCACACTAGAACCAGACTAGAACCAGACTAGAACCAGACTAGAACCACACTAGAACCACACTAGAACCACACAAGATTCACACTAGAACCACACTAGAACCACACTAGAACCAGACTAGAACCACACTAGAACCACACTAGAACCAGACTAGAACCACACTAGAACCACACTAGAACCAGACTAGAACCACACTAGAATCAGACTAGAACCACACTAGAACCACACTAGAACCAGACTAGAACCACACTAGAATCAGACTAGAACCACACTAGAACCACACTAGAACCAGACTAGAACCACGCTAAAATCAGACTAGAACCAGACTAGAACCAGTCTTGAACCACACTAGAACCACACTAGATCCACACTAGAACCACACTAGAACCAGACTAGAACCACACTAGAACCACACTAGAACTAGACTAAAACCACACTAGATCCACACTAGAACCAGACTAGAACCACGCTAAAATCAGACTAGAACCAGACTAGAACCAGTCTTGAACCACACTAGAACCACACTAGAACCATACTAGAACCAGACTAGAACCAGACTAGAACCACACTAGAACCAGACTAGAACCAGACTAGAACTAGACTAGAACCAGACTAGAACCACACTAGAACCACACTAGAACCAGACTAGAACCACACTAGATCTGCTGCTCTAAAATATCTCATGTTTGTCTCTCACATTCCTGTCTCTCACATGCCTGTCTCTCACATATCTGTCTCTCACATGTCTTTCTCTCACATGTCTGTCTCTCACATGCCTGTCTCTCACATGTCTGTCTCTCACATATCTGTCTATCATATGCCTGTCTCTCACATGACTGTCTCTCACATATCTGTCTCTCACATGCCCTTCTCTCACATATCTGTCTCTCACATGCCTGTCTCTCACATATCTGTCTCTCACATGCCCTTCTCTCACATATCTGTCTTTCACATGCCTGTCTCTCACATGCCCTTCTCTCACATATCTGTCTTTCACATGCCTGTCTCTCACATGCCTGTCTCTCACATATCTGTCTCTCACATGCCCTTCTCTCACATATCTGTCTCTCACATGCCTGTCTCTCACATGCCCTTCTCTCACATATCTGTCTCTCACATGCCTGTCTCTCACATGTCTGTCTCCCACATGCCTGTCTCTCACATATCTGTCTCTCACATATCTGTCTCTCACATGCCTGTCTCTCACATATCTGTCTCTCACATGCCTGTCTCTCACATGTCTGTCTCTCACATGCCTGTCTCTCACATGCCTGTCTCTCACATATCTGTCTCTCACATGCCTGTCTCTCACATGTCTGTCTCTCACATATCTGTCTCTCACATATCTGTCTCTCACATGCCTGTCTCTCACATATCTGTCTCTCACATGCGTGTCTCTCACATGTCTGTCTCTCACATGTCTGTCTCTCACATGCCCGTCTCTCACATGTCTGTCTCTCACATATCTGTCTCTCACATGTCTGTCTCTCACATATCTGTCTCTCACATGCCTGTCTCTCACATGCCTGTCTCTCACATATCTGTCTCTCACATGCCTGTCTCTCACATATCTGTCTCTCACATGCCTGTCTCTCACATATCTGTCTCTCACATGCCTGTCTCTCACATGTCTGTCTCTCACATATCTGTCTCTCACATATCTGTCTCTCACATATCTGTCTCTCACATATCTGTCTCTCACATGCCTGTCTCTCAAGATTCTTCTGTAATCTGTGTCTCATCTTCCCCTGTCCAGGCATCTGCATGGTGGGCTCATTCATCAACATCGCCTGGGCTATAGTGGACTACCGCCGATGTCTCCGCCGATCCTTACCCCAGGTAATATAATAATGATATATAATAATATGTAATAACATAATCATATGATCATATAGTGATATATATATATATATATATACAATTATAATAATTAATATAACATCCACAGGTACGAGAGATGCCTTCTGGCCTCCCTACCTTCGTCTATCTCCTGTACAAGCTGTTGACCATCACCACTCACATCCTCAGCCTCAGCCTCTTCCTCGTCCTCAGCCTCTACAGTACCCTGGGAATGGCTGTCGTCTGGCTGGCAGGAACCGTCTGGGCCCATTGGGTCCGTACTGACTTCTGTACGTCTAGAGGTCTAGAGAGGCTCTATCGGATCATCGTGGGAGTCGTCCTCATGTTCACCTTCTTTAACGTGAAAGGACAGGATACCAGTTGGCCGATGGCTGTGTACTACGTTCTCTTTGCGTTAGTGAACCTCGCTGGTCCTTTGCTGCTGGTTCTGGTGAGGCCAGAGGTTAACGATGCTGAGTACTTCTGGCCGGTGACTCTGCTGATATTTGGAGGGACAGTTCTAGGGCTGGCCTGTCTGCTCCTGTATTATACTATCTGCCACCCTAGAGGGAAGAGTCTACAGGCAGATGAGGTGGATGGACACATGGGAGGACAGGAGAGAGAAACAGAGACGTCAGACAACACGGTGAGAATGAGAAACTTCTTACAGCTCTGAGCCTCGTCTTCCTATTTACCACTTTTGATTCAATGGATGAGTTAAAATGGCATTCAGGCATTCGAAAAGCAAAGTGGACACCCAGACACTTTTGTTTTGGTCCACAGCTTGAGGGATAGGTTGGAGAAACGCAACTCTGCTAAGACAAACTTTGTTTGTTGGACTGTCTGGTTGGTGAACTCTGACTGTCATCCTTTTTGGTTATTAAGTCATTTCAGCCTTCTCTTATCAGTTTGTGTTACCTCCAGTCATACAGCTGCTGTTGTCTTTCCAGAACGCTGCAGCCGTTACCTTGGAAACATAGGCTTCTTTAAGGTTGTCTTGTGACATCACAGCATTTGGTCGTGCTCACGCACCCTCGGGAGATCAAAGTCTCTTTTCTTCCTCATCTCCTGTTTCCTGCACCACTCGGAACGACCTGAACGACCTGAACGACCTGAACGACCTGAACGACCTGAACGACCTGAACGACCTGATAGACCTGAACGACCTGATAGACCTGAACGACCTGAACGACCTGAACGACCTGAACGACCTGAACGACCTGAACGACCTGAACGACCTGATAGACCTGAACGACCTGAACGACCTGAACGACCTGATAGACCTGAACGACCTGAACGACCTGAACGACCTGAAAGACCTGAACGACCTGAACGACCTGAACGACCTGAAAGACCTGAACGACCTGAACGACCTGAACGACCTGATAGACCTGAACGACCTGAACGACCTGATAGACCTGAACGACCTGAACGACCTGATAGACCTGAACGACCTGATAGACCTGAACGACCTGAACGACCTGAACGACCTGAACGACCTGAACGACCTGAACGACCTGAACGACCTGAAAGACCTGAACGACCTGAACGACCTGAACGACCTGAACGACCTGAAAGACCTGAACGACCTGAACGACCTGAACGACCTGAAAGACCTGAACGACCTGAACGACCTGAACGACCTGATAGACCTGAACGACCTGATAGACCTGAACGACCTGAACGACCTGATAGACCTGAACGACCTGAACGACCTGATAGACCTGAACGACCTGATAGACCTGAACGACCTGAACGACCTGAACGACCTGAACGACCTGAACGACCTGAAAGACCTGAACGACCTGAACGACCTGAACGACCTGAAAGACCTGAACGACCTGAACGACCTGAACGACCTGAACGACCTGATAGACCTGAACGACCTGAACGACCTGAACGACCTGAAAGACCTGAACGACCTGAACGACCTGAACGACCTGATAGACCTGAACTGTTAAAAAGGTGTATGATATTTGACCTTTCAGGTCTGGTCCCTTCAGCTGAGATGAAGGAGAGGACACAAGGGAGTCACTTCACGCTAGTGAGACCCAGCCCCTATCTGTGGATTCAGGATGTGCAACGCAAAATAGAGAACACAAGGTGGCACCGTTGTCTGTCTTTACAGGCTATGGCCATCTAGCGTTATAGGGTAAAGTGAAGAGGAAGACGTTGCTATGGACTTTCTCTTTGATATTTTATAGACTCTTTTACTGACCTGCCAATAACTGAAAGATGTCTAAATTATTTTAATCTCTGACACATTTTCCACTGTTCCTGCTAGTTTAACTGTCCTTTAATCTCTATAAGTATTCTGATGTTCTGTGTAGTATTTACTATCTGTGAATGCACTTTAAAACGTACAAAATATAACGTACTTAATAATAAAAATGTAGCGTAACTACCTTTCATCGTTACAATTATTATTACAGAGATTATAGACGACATACTGTATGAACCTTGAGTACCAGCTCAGAAATACCCCCGACACTAACAAGGGTCATTCCAATGCTAATTCATCACAACAAACCAGGTCTCGTTTGTTCCTTTGACTACAGTCAAAACACTGGGAGAGCCGAATGTTCGATCTGAGCGCAGCGCTTCCTTCAGGCTGTGGCTGAGGGGCGCTGACGTGTGCCTCTCCGATGGCGTCTCAAATGGCACCCTATTCTCTATTTCAGTGCACTGCTTTTGACCAGAACCCTGAGGTCTGGTCAAAAGTGTAGTGCACGAAATAGGGAATAGGCTGCCATAAAAATAGTGCACTATATAGGGAATAGTGTGCCATAAAAATAGTGGACTATATAGGGAATAGTGTGCCATAAAAGTAGTGGACTATATAGGGAATAGTGTGCCATAAAAGTAGAGGACTATATAGGGAATAGTGTGCCATAAAAGTAGTGGACTATATAGGGAATAGTGTGCCATAAAAGTAGTGGACTATATAGGGAATAGTGTGCCATAAAAGTAGTGGACTATATAGGGAATAGTGTGCCATAAAAATAGTGCACTATATAGGGAATAGTGTGCCATAAAAATAGTGCACTATATAGGGAATAGTGTGCCATTCTGATGTAGGCTGTCTCTACACCCTTCGGTCTCACCCTCTGCCCCTGAGCTCACCTGAGAGGAACGCTGATGACGAACTGCAGGGTCCCTGAAACGGTAGTTGGCTCTAACCACTGGGCCGAAAGAAGACTTCCTGACTTGTTTACTAAAATAAAAAACCCTGGCAGTTTCACCTTTCATAGGAACTCTGTGAAACGACAAATTTAGATGAGGAAACTGACGCCACAGAGTAGGCTGAACCGCAGCCGTTTGCCTCAGATGGCACCCTATTCCCTATGAAGTGCACTAGTTTAGACCAGGGCTGGCACCCTATTCCCTATATAGTGCACTACTTTAGACCAGGGCTGGCAGCCTATTCCCTATGTAGTGCACTACTTTAGACCAGGGCTGGCACCCTATTCCCTATGTAGTGCACTACTTTAGACCAGGGCTGGTACCCTATTCCTTATATAGTGCACTGTATAAGGAATAGGATCCTGGTTAAAAGTAATGCACTGTATAGGGAATAGGGTGCCATTTGGGACGAAACGAGATGGTTTGTAGTAGACCAGCCTACTATAGTGAATGGAACAGACAGGGTTCAGGAGGTGGAGATATCAGTGAGGACAGATTAGGATTATGTCCATAATAACACTTTATTCCTAATACAGTACACTACTTTTTTACTAGAGCATTATGGGAACATAAACAGGACAAGACCTGAAAGTTAAAATCAAACGCCTAACTCAAAATTACAGAACTCTAAGTAGCACAGGCCTCAAACATATAATACCTGTCTGTCATCCTTCATCCTGTCTAGTGGAATGATCAGGTTTATAACACAGTTCATCCTGTCTAGTGGAATGATCAGGTTTATAACATCGTTCATCCTGTCTAGTGGAATGATCAGGTTTATAACACAGTTCATCCTGTCTAGTGGAATGATCAGGTTTATAACATCGTTCATCCTGTCTAGTGGAATGATCAGGTTTATAACACAGTTCATCCTGTCTAGTGGAATGATCAGGTTTATAACACAGTTCATCCTGTCTAGTGGAATGATCAGGTTTATAACACAGTTCATCCTGTCTAGTGGAATGATCAGGTTTATAACACAGTTCATCCTGTCTAGTGGAATGATCAGGTTTATAACACAGTTCATCCTGTCTAGTGGAATGATCAGGTTTATAACACAGTTCATCCTGTCTAGTGGAATGATCAGGTTTATAACACAGTTCATCCTGTCTAGTGGAATGATCAGGTTTATAACACAGTTCATCCTGTCTAGTGGAATGATCAGGTTTATAACACAGTTCATCCTGTCTAGTGGAATGATCAGGTTTATAACACAGTTCATCCTGTCTAGTGGAATGATCAGGTTTATAACATCGTTCATCCTGTCTAGTGGAATGATCAGGTTTATGACACAGTTCATCCTGTCTAGTGGAATGATCAGGTTTATAACACAGTTCATCCTGTCTAGTAGAATGATCAGGTTTATAACATCGTTCATCCTGTCTAGTGGAATGATCAGGTTTATAACATCGTTCATCCTGTCTAGTGGAATGATCAGGTTTATAACATCGTTCATCCTGTCTAGTGGAATGATCAGGTTTATAACACAGTTCATCCTGTCTAGTGGAATGATCAGGTTTATAACATCGTTCATCCTGTCTAGTGGAATGATCAGGTTTATAACACAGTTCATCCTGTCTAGTGGAATGATCAGGTTTATAACACAGTTCATCCTGTCTAGTGGAATGATCAGGTTTATAACATCGTTCATCCTGTCTAGTGGAATGATCAGGTTTATAACATCGTTCATCCTGTCTAGTGGAATGATCAGGTTTATAACACAGTTC
>NC_138309.1:85877500-85880000 GCF_965601325.2 Salmo salar
ACAGAACTAGACCCCACTGCTTTAGTGGAGGGTCAACAGAACAGAACTAGACCCCACTGCTTTAGTGGAGGACCAACAGAACAGAACTAGACCCCACTGCTTTAGTGGAGGGTCAACAGAACAGAACTAGACCCCACTGCTTTAGTGGAGGGTCAACAGAACAGAACTAGACCCCACTGCTTTAGTGGAGGACCAACAGAACAGAACTAGACCCCACTGCTTTAGTGGAGGGTCAACAGAACAGAACTAGACCCCACTGCTTTAGTGGAGGGTCAACTGAACAGAACTAGACACCACTGCTTTAGTGGAGGGCTGTCAGAACAGAACAGAACTAGACCCCACTGCTTTAGTGGAGGGCTGTCAGAACAGAACTAGACCCCACTGCTTTAGTGGAGGACCAACAGAACAGAACTAGACCCCACTGCTTTAGTGGAGGGTCAACAGAACAGAACTAGACCCCATTGCTTTAGTGGAGGGTCAACAGAACAGAACTAGACCCCACTGCTTTAGTGGAGGGTCAACAGAACAGAACTAGACCCCACTGCTTTAGTGGAGGGCTGTCAGAACAGAACAGAACTAGACCCCACTGCTTTAGTGGAGGGCTGTCAGAACAGAACTATACCCCACTGCTTTAGTGGAGGATCAACAGAACAGAACTAGACCCCACTGCTTTAGTGGAGGGTCAACAGAACAGAACTAGACCCCACTGCTTTAGTGGAGGGCTGTCAGAACAGAACTAGACCCCACTGCTTTAGTGGAGGGCTGTCAGAACAGAACTAGACCCCACTGCTTTAGTGGAGGGTCAACAGAACAGAACTAGACCCCACTGCTTTAGTGGAGGGTCAACAGAACAGAACTAGACCCCACTGCTTTAGTTGAGGGTCAACAGAACAGAACTAGACCCCACTGCTTTAGTGGAGGGTCAACAGAACAGAACTAGACCCCACTGCTTTAGTGGAGGGTCAACAGAACAGAACTAGACCCCACTGCTTTAGTGGAGGACCAACAGAACAGAACTAGACCCCACTGCTTTAGTGGAGGGCCAACAGAACAGAACTAGACCCCACTGCTTTAGTGGAGGGTCAACAGAACAGAACTAGACCCCACTGCTTTAGTGGAGGACCAACAGAACAGAACTAGACCCCACTGCTTTAGTGGAGGACCAACAGAACAGAACTAGACCCCACTGCTTTAGTGGAGGGTCAACAGAACAGAACTAGACCCCACTGCTTTAGTGGAGGGCCAACAGAACAGAACTAGACCCCACTGCTTTAGTGGAGGGTCAACAGAACAGAACTAGACCCCACTGCTTTAGTGGAGGACCAACAGAACAGAACTAGACCCCACTGCTTTAGTGGAGGGTCAACAGAACAGAACTAGACCCCACTGCTTTAGTGGAGGACCAACAGAACAGAACTAGACCCCACTGCTTTAGTGGAGGGCCAACAGAACAGAACTAGACCCCACTGCTTTAGTGGAGGGCTGTCAGAACAGAACTAGACCCCACTGCTTTAGTGGAGGGTCAACAGAACAGAACTAGACCCCACTGCTTTAGTGGAGGGCTGTCAGAACAGAACTAGACCCCACTGCTTTAGTGGAGGGTCAACAGAACAGAACTAGACCCCACTGCTTTAGTGGAGGACCAACAGAACAGAACTAGACCCCACTGCTTTAGTGGAGGGTCAACAGAACAGAACTAGACCCCACTGCTTTAGTGGAGGACCAACAGAACAGAACTAGACCCCACTGCTTTAGTGGAGGGTCAACAGAACAGAACTAGACCCCACTGCTTTAGTGGAGGGTCAACAGAACAGAACTAGACCCCACTGCTTTAGTGGAGGGCTGTCAGAACAGAACTAGACCCCACTGCTTTAGTGGAGGGTCAACAGAACAGAACTAGACCCCACTGCTTTAGTGGAGGGTCAACAGAACAGAACTAGACCCCACTGCTTTAGTGGAGGGTCAACAGAACAGAACTAGACCCCACTGCTTTAGTGGAGGGCCAACAGAACAGAACTAGACCCCACTGCTTTAGTGGAGGGCTGTCAGAACAGAACTAGACCCCACTGCTTTAGTGGAGGGTCAACAGAACAGAACTAGACCCCACTGCTTTAGTGGAGGGCTGTCAGAACAGAACTAGACCCCACTGCTTTAGTGGAGGATCAACAGAACAGAACTAGACCCCACTGCTTTAGTGGAGGGTCAACAGAACAGAACTAGACCCCACTGCTTTAGTTGAGGGTCAACAGAACAGAACTAGACCCCACTGCTTTAGTGGAGGGTCAACAGAACAGAACTAGACCCGACTGCTTTAGTGGAGGGTCAACAGAACAGAACTAGACCCCACTGCTTTAGTGGAGGACCAACAGAACAGAACTAGACCCCACTGCTTTAGTGGAGGGTCAACAGAACAGAACTAGACCCCACTGCTTTAGTGGAGGGCTGTCAGAACAGAACTAGACCCCACTGCTTTAGTGGAGGGTCAACAGAACAGAACTAG
>NC_138309.1:85885000-85950000 GCF_965601325.2 Salmo salar
ACACACAGAGAGAGAGAGAGAGAGAGAGAGAGAGAGAGAGAGAGAGAGAGAGAGAGAGAGAGAGAGAGAGAGAGAGAGAGAGAGAGAGAGAGAGAGAGAGAGAGAGAGAGAGAGAGAGAGAGAGATCATAATTGCAACCATGTCTAGATTACATTTCAAACTCACCAATGAGAGGGGCAGTGTTCAGTTGATTGACTGTATCTTGGTCCAATGATCATCTATCGTTTTGAAACATAGCTAGCTAGATAGATATTTTTGGATCCAAACGCCGTGTCTTTGTGAGACACAGAGTAGGTGAACTGATGATCTCCGCATGCGTGGTTCCCACTGTGAAGCATGGAGGAGGAGGTGTGATGGTGTGGGGGTGCTTTTGCTGATGACACTGCCTGTGATTTATTTAGAATTCAAGGCACACTTAACCAGCATAGCTACCACAGCATTCTGCACCGATACGCCATCCCATCTGGTTTGGGCTTAGTGGGACTATCATTTGTTTTTCAACAGGACAATGACCCAACACACCTCCAGGCTGTGTAAGGGCTATTTGACCATTGAAAGGGATAGAGTGCTGCATCAGATGACCTGGCCTCCACAATCATCTGACCTCAACCCAATTGAGATGGTTTGGGATGAGTTAAGAGTGAAGGAAAAGCAGCCAACAAGTGCTCAGCATATGTAGGAACTCCTTCAAGACTGGTGGAAAAGCATTCCAGGTGAAGCTGGTTGAGAGAATGCCAAGAGTGTGCAAAGCTGTCATCAAGGCAAAGGGTGGCTACTTTGAATCATCTAAAATCTAAAATCTATGATTTGTTTAACAATTTTTGGGTTACCTCATAATTCCAAATGTGTTATTTTCATAGTTTTGATGTCTTCACTATTATTCTACAATGTAGAAAATAGTACAAATAAAGAAAAACCTGTGAGTAACCGTGTCCAAACTTTTTATGTATATATCATATAGACCTGAGGTATACAATATATATAATAATAATATATAGTATAATCTATAAGTCTTACTGCTGACTGATCCACATATTTCATAGTGATTGTGTTCCCCATACTCTATAGAATATGTATATATTTAACGATATGTGTTTGTATTTGATGTATTGATGCTGTGCTCACCCCCTACTAAAATAAACGTTAAATAAAATAAGTAAATAGTAAACTTCAGTTCTAACTACATTTTTTTTTTTATCCTCAAAAGTGGTAGAGATGACCTGGGAAGCCAACTTCAAACAAACTACCTTCAAGTCCTCCATCCCCCTACTCATATTCAAATGTAAGAACTGGGTTCTACAGTCTGACCCCTCTGCTGTCTTTGGCTCCACACCGACCTCTGCCCGGACATCTAGAGGTGTGAAGATTGGTACCTTTTTATGTTGATCCATCATGTATGACATTCCTTTGAGTGCGTAAATACATTTTTTTTTTAATTACCATAGCATTTTTGTATGTGTAACAGTGTAGGTTCTGTCCCTCTCTTCGCCCCAACCTGGGCTTGAACCAGGGACCCTCTGCACACATGAACAACTGACACCCACGAAGCACCGTTACCCATCGCGCAACAAAAGCCGCGGCCCTTGCAACGCAAGGGGAAACCCTACTTCAAGGTCTCAGAGCGAGTGACGTCACCGATTGAAACGCTATTAGCGCGCACCACCGCTAACTAACTAGCCATTTCACATCGGTTACATATGTTCTCTATCGTTATGTACTTGGAAATGTATCAATTGACCAATTCTGCCAATTGGGTACATTTGGACAAACTCGTGAGGTTCACCTGGGAGACTTGATATACAAAATCTTATGTAGGGCTGTCATTCTTCAATGTATCAGTCTGAAACTTAGCACACCCACTGCTGTCCTCTTGTGGACAACATATGAATTACACCGAGCAGCTTAGGTCATTGTATGGCCTTTCTTTTGCATTTCAAAGATGATGCAACAAAACATATAGGAAACGCATGTTTTTTACATTTTTAAAATTATTTTTACCAGATCTATTGTGTTATATTCTCCTACATTAATTTCACATTTCCACAAACTTCAAAGTGCTTCCTTTCAAATGGTATCAAGAATATGCATATCCTTGCTTCAGGGCCTGAGCTACAGGCAGTTAGATTTGGGTATGTCATTTTAGGCGGAAATTGAAAAGAATAGTCCAATCCTAACAGATTACCTGTTAAAATCAAGCTTTATTATTCCAAAGTAATTAACAACGCAGTGTTCGTTTTTAGCTTGACAAAGTACTGGGTATCAGAGTAATTCATTAAACGCTGCTTCCATGACCTCAGATGTGGTAGGGAAGCCAAACCAAACTCTAAATGTATTATTTCAGGTTGATTTGATTTTGAGTAACACTGTTCCTTAAATGGAAAATCAAATGATTGTGTGTACTACTTAGATATGCCTTGTGGAGATAGAGAGAGAGAGAGAGAGAGAGAGAGAGAGAGAGAGAGAGAAGAGAGAGAGAGAGAGAGAGAGAGAAGAGAGAGAGAGAGAAGAGAGAGGGAGAGAGAGAGAAGAGAGAGAGAGAGAGAAGAGAGAGAGAGAGAAGAGAGAGAGCGAGAGAGAGAGAGAGAGACTATCGATGCACCCCAAATGGCACCATATTCCCTCCACCATTGACCAGAGCCCTATGGGCCGCATGGTCAAAAGTAGTGCACTATGTAGGGAATATCGTGCCATTTTGGACAGAGACAGTGAATGGGACACATGCAACTCCTCTCCCCAATAAAATACATTCCTGCTGGTTTTATACAGCATTAGCTGGGGCTGAAATCATCTGTTCCTGCCGGTTTTATACAGCATTAGCTGGGGCTGAAATCATCTGTTCCTGCTGGTTTTAGAGAGAGAGAGAGAGAGAGATGAAACGGATTGTTTTAAAAGCAACACTTCAAGTCTGCATTAAAACATGTGATTACATTATCTAACCACAAGGGGGAGCAGCAACTCCACAAATCAAGATGAATGTGTGTTCCAAATGACAGACAATTCCATATATTTTACAAAAAGTAATGTACTGTAAAAAGAAAGGACATTATTTTCTATGTGTCCTGATGAGTCTGACTAGATCGAAGTAATTTGATAAGGACCCTTAATAAAGATACAGTTTAATATATATATATTTTTTAAATATATCGGTGACTGATAACCATCCTATTACTTATCTTTGTCATTCGCTATATAGTGCACTACTTAGTCAAAGGACAGAGTTTTGAGTGTGTGTGTGTGTGTGTGTGTGTGTGTGTGTGGGGGGGGGGGGATATTTGTAGAATCCAAAATGAGGGTTGGCAGTTTCAGTGTTTTACTTTCAGAGTCATGGGCAATCAGGGATCAACAACCAAAATAGCAGTGCCGTGCTACCCATCCTGCCTCTGTCTCCCAGGCTCACGCAGTCTCTCTCTCTCTCTCTCTCGCTCTCTCTCTCTCTCTCTCGCTCTCTCTCTCTCTCTCTCTCTCTCTCTCTCTCGATCTCTCTCTCTCTCGCTCTCTCTCTCTCTCTCTCTGTCTCTCTCTCTCTCTCTCTCTCTCGCTCTCTCTCTCTTTCGCTCTCTTTCTCTCGCTCTCTTATTCTCTCTCTCTCTCTCTGTGTCTCTCTCTCTCTCCCATAGATAGAAAACAGAAGCCATGTTTGCGTTGGGCACGCTCTCACAGAACACAGGATGATTGATTGTGGACTGTTTCTGTTTATTTATGCAGGGCCTGGCTGAGTGATACGGATACAGAAGTTTTATGCATATATACAGCCCATGCACGGCCCGTACAATCAGCAAGAGAGTAAGATGATAAATTATGAGTGAGCAATGAGTTGGCAAGGAGTGAGGTAGAGAGGACACACACACACACACACACACACACAGTGTGCCTCCCAGTAGAGGAAGCTTGTCTTGATTAACCTGGTCATGAAAGGCCCAATCGTGTTTGTAGTATGACATCATAGCCTGTTCCCAGAGTCTTTCCCCAGGAACCATCAATCCTAGTTTGTCTGGACATTGAGATTTATTTTGTAGGCTGCTTGTAAAAATGAGGGTTGGAGTGAACGTGGATATAGATGTACCTTTCTTTGCCACATACAAAGTAGCTGAAAATGTGTTTCTGCATGATTGGCTATGGGTTATATTGATTCTATGGACAGAGGAAACAAAGCATCTGTAACTGTTTTCACAAAGACTAAAGCTTTTCTTGATATCATACTGTTCTATAGCCTACGGTCTCTCTACAACACCGTAATCCATTTATACTTATGGACTACTGTCTCCCTGCCCCAAGATCACTAAACCTTACAGAATATCAGTAGACTTTACAGAATATCACTAGACTTTACAGAATATCACTAGACTTTACAGAATAACACTAGACCTTACAGAATATCACTAGACCTTACAGAATAACACTAGACTTTACAAAATAACACTAGACTTTACAGAATATCACTAGACTTTACAGAATAACACTAGACTTTACAGAATATCACTAGATTTTACAGAATAACACTAGACTTTACAGAATAACACTAGACTTTACAGAGTAACACTAGACTTTACAGAATATCACTAGACCTTACAGAATATCACTAGACTTTACAGAATATCACTAGACTTTACAGAATATCACTAGACTTTACAGAGTAACACTAGACTTTACAGAATAACACTAAACCTTACAGAATATCACTAGACCTTACAGAATATCACTAGACTTTACAGAATAACACTAAACCTTACAGAATATCACTATATCACTAGACCTTACAGAATATCACTTGACCTTACAGAATATCACTAGACTTTACAGAATAACACTAAACCTTACAGAATATCACTATATCACTAGACCTTACAGAATATCACTAGACTTTACAGAATATCACTAGACCGTACAGAATATCAATAGACCTTAAAGAATAACAATAGACTTTACAGAATATCACTAGACCTTACAGAATAACACTAGACTTTACAGAATATCACTAGACCTTACAGAATATCACTAGACTTTACAGAATATCACTAGACTTTACAGAATATCACTAGACCTTACAGAATATCACTAGACCTTACAGAATATCACTAGACTTTACAGAGTAGCACTAGACTTTACAGAATATCACTAGACTTTACAGAATAACACTAGACTTTACAGAATATCACTAGACTTTACAGAATATCATTAGACCTTACAGAATATCACTAGACTTTACAGAGTAACACTAAACCTTACAGAATAACACTAGACTTTACAGAATATCTCTAGACTTTACAGAGTAACACTAGACTTTACAGAATATCACTAGACTTTACAGAATATCACTAGACTTTACAGAATAACACTAGAACTTGCAGAATATCACTAGACTTTACAGAATAACACTAGACTTTACAGAATAACACTATATCACTAGACCTTCCAGAATATCACTAGACTTTACAGAATATCTCTAGACTTTACAGAGTAACACTAGACTTTACAGAATATCACTAGACTTTACAGAATATCACTAGACTTTACAGAATAACACTAGACTTTACAGAATAACACTAGACTTTACAGAATATCATTAGACTTAACAGAATAACACTAGACTTTACAGAGTAACACTAGACTTTACAGAATATCACTAGACCTTACAGAATATCACTAGACTTTACAGAATATCACTAGACTTTACAGAATATCACTAGACTTTACAGAATATCACTAGACTTTACAGAGTAACACTAGACTTTACAGAATAACACTAAACCTTACAGAATATCACTAGACCTTACAGAATATCACTAGACTTTACAGAATAACACTAAACCTTACAGAATATCACTATATCACTAGACCTTACAGAATATCACTTGACCTTACAGAATATCACTAGACTTTACAGAATAACACTAAACCTTACAGAATATCACTATATCACTAGACCTTACAGAATATCACTAGACTTTACAGAATATCACTAGACCTTACAGAATATCACTAGACCTTAAAGAATAACAATAGACTTTACAGAATATCACTAGACCTTACAGAATAACACTAGACTTTACAGAATATCCCTAGACATTACAGAATATCACTAGACCTTACAGAATATCACTAGACTTTACATAATATCACTAGACCTTACAGAATATCACTAGACTTTACAGAGTAACACTAGACTTTACAGAATATCACTAGACTTTACAGAATAACACTAGACTTTACAGAATATCACTAGACTTTACAGAATATCACTAGACCTTACAGAATATCACTAGACTTTACAGAGTAACACTAAACCTTACAGAATAACACTAGACTTTACAGAATAACACTAGACTTTACAGAATAACACTAGACTTTACAGAATATCATTAGACTTTACAGAATAACACTAGACTTTACAGAATATCACTAGACTTTACAGAATAACACTAGACCTTGCAGAATATCACTAGACTTTACAGAATAACACTATATCACTAGACCTTACAGAATATCACTAGACTTTACAGAATATCACTAGACTTTACAGAATATCACTAGACTTTGCAGAATATCACTAGACTTTACAGAATAACACTATATCACTAGACCTTACAGAATATCACTAGACTTTACAGAATATCACTAGACTTTACAGAATAACACTAGACTTTACAGAATAACACTAGACTTTACAGAATAACACTAGACTTTACAGAGTAACAATAGACTTTACAGAATATCACTAGACCTTACAGAATATCATTAGACTTTACAGAATATCACTAGACTTTACAGAATATCACTAGACTTTACAGAATATCACTAGACTTTACAGAGTAACACTAGACTTTACAGAATAACACTAAACCTTACAGAATATCACTAGACCTTACAGAATATCACTAGACTTTACAGAATAACACTAAACCTTACAGAATATCACTATATCACTAGACCTTACAGAATATCACTTGACCTTACAGAATATCACTAGACTTTACAGAATAACACTAAACCTTACAGAATATCACTATATCACTAGACCTTACAGAATATCACTAGACTTTACAGAATATCACTAGACCTTACAGAATATCACTAGACCTTAAAGAATAACACTAGACTTTACAGAATATCACTAGACCTTACAGAATATCACTAGACTTTACAGAATATCACTAGACTTTACAGAATATCACTAGACCTTACAGAATATCACTAGACCTTACAGAATATCACTAGACTTTACATAATATCACTAGACCTTACAGAATATCACTAGACTTTACAGAGTAACACTAGACTTTACAGAATATCACTAGACTTTACAGAATAACACTAGACTTTACAGAATATCACTAGACTTTACAGAATATCACTAGACCTTACAGAATATCACTAGACTTTACAGAGTAACACTAAACCTTACAGAATAACACTAGACTTTACAGAATATCTCTAGACTTTACAGAGTAACACTAGACTTTACAGAATATCACTAGACTTTACAGAATATCACTAGAACTTGCAGAATATCACTAGACTTTACAGAATAACACTAGACTTTACAGAATAACACTATATCACTAGACCTTACAGAATATCACTAGACTTTACAGAATATCTCTAGACTTTACAGAGTAACACTAGACTTTACAGAATATCACTAGACTTTACAGAATAACACTAGACTTTACAGAATAACACTAGACTTTACAGAATATCATTAGACTTTACAGAATAACACTAGACTTTACAGAATATCACTAGACTTTACAGAATAACACTAGACCTTGCAGAATATCACTAGACTTTACAGAATAACACTATATCACTAGACCTTACAGAATATCACTAGACTTTACAGAATATCACTAGACTTTACAGAATATCACTAGACTTTGCAGAATATCACTAGACTTTACAGAATAACACTATATCACTAGACCTTACAGAATATCACTAGACTTTACATAATATCACTAGACTTTACAGAATAACACTAGACTTTACAGAATAACACTAGACTTTACAGAATATCACTAGACTTTACAGAATATCACTAGACTTTACAGAATATTGAATGATGAAAAGATGCTACGCTCGGTTATACCAGTGGGGCCAGGCGTTTGATGTCGGCTCTGTGAAATTTGTTATACGTTAAGCCTGTGCTAATGTGATTATGGCTATTGATCCATTAAATCTACTGTAAAAATGCAGCAGCGAATGTTTTGAACTCGATACTGGTCCGAAACGTGAGAGCCACTGTGAAACGTTAAAACCTCTTTGATGTCATATTTAAGCCATCTGCTGCAGGGCGAGGGGGGGGGGGAAACGATTCAAACGTCCATAAAAACGCATTTTCAGATTCCAGCCACAGTGAGAGGAGAGCAGAGCAGGGGCAAGGCGCGGGCGGGTGTAGGTTGTGAGAAATGGGATGTGTGATTTTTCCCTCTGGTCTTGTTGCAATGCCACCACAGCGGGCATTAAACGGCATCGACTGCCAGGCCTCGATTACCCTGAAGGAGTTTTTTTATTTATTTATTTATCTCAGGCAATAAAACTTGGCCTTCTCTGTCCCTGCTGTGCCGTGGAGAGCCCCCACCACCCCTGTCTCTGACGGGATATACCCTCTCTGATTGTCAGGACCGTGAAGAACCGCTGTCACTCTGTTACTTCCTGGTGCAGGTAACAAGGGCATTGCATTTATTTATTTTTATTTATTTTATTTTATTTTATTATTTTTTTTCCCGCAAAAGCTGTAGGCATCCGTAATGGCACCCTATTCCCTATATCAAAATACTAGAATACACTATGACAGTAGTCCAGGTCTACAGCAAGGTATGATATTGCATGATATTTCATGTTGAATGTTATAAATTAAATTGTATCAGTGGAGGCTGGTGAGGGGAAGATGGCTCATAGTAAGGACTGGAATGCAATGAATTCAGATTCTGTACATTTGCTACCTGAGGCTTATTTGATCGAATATAAGTTTGCTAATGTTTAGGTTGTTACCAGTGCTTGACTTGGACTGAAATATGTGTCAGTAATAATCTTTGGGTGCCAGGTACTTTTTGTTATATGTCGGTGCAGGAAATCCACAATACTGTTGAGGTGGGGGTACGCTGCTCTGGTGAGCTCCTGCCCAAGTCAACCTCCGGTTTGTTACTGAATGTACTGATATAAGAGGACCCAACCTTGAGAAAAAAAATAGCTTTATGTATCGGTATTTATTATGGATCCCCATTAGCTGCTGCCAACATTACAATACATTCACAACAGAATTCACAACACATTAAGTGTGTGCCTTCAGGCCTCTACTACTGTCACGGTTGTCGTAGGAAGGAACGGACCAAAGTGCAGCGTGTGTGTCGTTCCACATTTTATTTTCCACTGTGAAACTATGCAATACATACACATAAACTAATGAACGAAAAACAACAAACCGTGACGCAGAGTTGAAACATACACTAACTCAAAAACAATCTCCCACAAACACAGGTGGAAAAAACACATACTTAAGTATGATCTCCAATTAGAGACAACGATGACCAGCTGCCTCTAATTGGAGATCATCCCAAACAAAACCCAACATAGACATACAAAACTAGAACATAACATAGAAAAACTAAACTAGAAAACCCCCCTGTCACGCCCTGACCTACTCTACCATAGAAAATAACAGCTTTCTATGGTCAGGACGTGACAACTACCACATATCTACAAAAGAAGGTCCATGTGTACGTGTGTGTATAGTGCATATGTTATCGTGTGTTTGTATGTATGTGTCTGTTTTATTTAAAAAATATATATATTTCACCTTTATTTAACCAGGTAGGCCAGTTGAGATCAAGTTCTCATTTACAACTGCGACCTGGTCAAGACAATGCGACAAAAACAACAACACAGAGTTACACATAAACAAACATACAGTCAATAACACAATAGAAAAATCTATGTACAGTGTGTGCAAATGTAGAAGAGTAGGGAAGTAGGCAATAAATAGGCCATAGTGGCGAAAAAAGAATTACAACTTAGCATTAATACTCAAGTGATATATGTGCAAAATCAAATCAAATGTATTTATATAGCCCTTCTTACATCAGCTGATATCTCAAAGTGCTGTACAGAAACCCAGCCTAAAACCCCAAACAGCAAGCAATGCAGGTGTAGAAGCACGGTGGCTAGGAAAAACTCCCTAGAAAGGCCAAAACCTAGGAAGAAACCTAGAGAGGAACCAGGCTATGAGGGGTGGCCAGTCCTCTACTGGCTGTGCCGGGTGGAGATTATAACAGAACATGGCCAAGATGTTCAAATGTTCAGAAATGACCAGCATGGTCAAATAATAATAATCACAGTAGTTGTTGAGGGTGCAACAAGTCAGCACCTCAAGAGTAAATATCAGTTGGCTTTTCATAGCCGATCATTGAGAGTATCTCTACCACTCCTTCTGTCTCTAGAGAGTTGAAAACAGCAGGTCTGGGACAGGTAGCACGTCCGGTGAACAGGTCAGGGTTCCATAGCCGCAGGCAGAAAAGTTTAAACTGGAGCAGCAGCACGGCCAGGTGGACTGGGGACAGCAAGGAGTCATCATGCCAGGTAGTCCTGAGGCATGGTCCTAGGGCTCAGGTCCTCCGAGAGGGGCCCTGACAATGTTTAAATCACCCAGAAAATATACCTCTCTGTTGATATCACATACATCAAGCATTTCACACATGTTATCCAGCTACTGATTGTTAGCACTTGGTGGTCTATAGCAGCTTCCCATCAGAATGGGCTTTAGGTGAGGCAGATGAACCTGTAGCCATATTACTTCAACAGTATTTAACATTAGATCCTCTCTAATCTTTACAGGAATGTGGTTCTGAATACAAACAGCAACACCTCCACCATTGGCATTTCTGTATTTTCTGTAGATGTTATAACCATGTATTGCTACCACTATATCATCAAATGTATAATCTAAGTGAGTTTCAGAGGTCGGAATATGAATGTCATCTGTTACTAGCAAATTATTGATTTCATGAACCTTGTTTCTTAAGCTACACATGTTAACGTGGGATATTTGTAACACTTTTCTGGGATGCTTGATTGTTTTTCTTGCTTTACTGGGAAGCTAAGCAGAGGTAGACATGCTCAGGTTATTTATGTTAGTACAGGTTGAGCTGCACACAGTGGACTTCCTACTAGGGCGCACCGCCTCAGTGCTAACAGTATAAATCTGGTTCATAGGCATATGATTACTGCTTACAATAGCTGTAGGATCAACAGAGGATTCAGGGCAGTAAGAGGGACATAAATTAGGTTACTTAAATTGTGTCTTCCAGCTCCCCTGGGATAATGTAAATTTGCTGAAGCATTATGACAACTTAGCATCACAATGGTAGGGATTAACTGAGCTGTGCTTGGGTCATTGATAAGTCATTGTCTCAACGCAGCCTTATAGTGCTCTGAAAGGATCCAGGAACCCAAATGATTTGGGTGGATCCCACCCTCCTTATAAAACCAGCTTTGTTTCCAGAAGGTATCAAAATTGTCTATAAATGTTACACCTACAGAGCTGTAATAGTCTGGTAGCCTGTTACAGAGGGCTAAAAGTCTGTTGAAACGTTCAATGCCACGATTTTGGGAGGGCAGAGGGCCAGATATTATGGGGCGTTTGTTGGTGTCAAGTAGAGACTCAATCAGTTCTTTAAAGTCCATCTTCAGCTGTTCTGAGTCGCCCTTCATAATGTCATTCGACCCCACATGAACCATGACAGTATCAGACCCCAGGTGACTGACTCACAGCCTCGGGAAGCAACCTGGTGATATCCTGAACATTGACCCCAGGAAAACACAGTCAGATATATGCCTAACCATCGAACTCCCAATCACAATAGCCAGAATGATCCGGCCTCTGCCGTGTCTCAAAGCAGATTGCGAGGCCAGAGCCACAGAACTCACCTGAGAAGAGGGCTGCTGAGACGCCGGCTGCGTGCAGGACACAACAGCCAAAGGGACCCGAGCTCTGATCCAATAGCTGTAGGATCAGCAGAGGCATTTCAGGGCTGTGGATGTTCCTCATTTCCCGGCGCCACCGGGGGACTTAGATGCTCCCTCCATGGCCGTGGACCCACCCACCAGCACCTCGCACCACTGTGTTGTTGTTGGTCTCTTGTTGAACTTGAAGAGCGAGAGAGAAGTGCAGGGGGGGGCGGGTGATGGCTGGGTCAGTTGTCAGTGGCAGGTCGCCGGCTGTTCCTTGCTACGCACCGGCCTGGCTGTGTGTTAACGTTTGATGTAGTCTCTCAGAGTTGTGTCGGGCGTGTCTCCAGTGTCAAAAACAACTTCCCGCAGCCATGTGACGTGGTATCTTCCTTTCTACAGACGGGTATGGATGCAGACTTCACAGCCTCAGAAGGTGGGTGGAGACAGACGGGGAGGACAACTTGAATGAATACATGTTGATCTGTAGAATTGACTGTAGCAACCTTTTTTTTAATCTTGTTTGGCGTTTCTTTTGTTTTCCTGCATTGGTTTGATTGCGGTGAGAACCGTGAGCTCTCCAACCATCCACACACACCATACGTTTAAACGCCTGTGTGTTTATAGATGTCGGAGTTGTGCCTGTTGTTCACATATGTATCTGCCCTCTCATTTGCTACAATGTCCCGGCCTGATCCCGTCTCCTTCCGCCTGACCCCTCCTCCTCCTGCCGCCTGACCCCTCCTCCTCCTGCCGCCTGACCCCTCCTCCTCCTGCCTGACCCCTCCTCTTTCCGCCTGACCCCTCCTCCTCCTGATCCCTCCTCCTCCCGCATGATCCCGCCTCCTCCCGCCTCCTCTCGCCTCCTCCCGCCTGACCCCTCCTCCTCCTCCCGCCTGACCCCTCCCACTCCCGCCTGACCCCTCCTCCTCCCGCCTGACCCCTCCTCCTCCCGCCTGAGTCCTCCTCCTCCCGCCTGACCCCTCCTCCTTTCGCCTGACCCTTCCTCCTTCTGCTTGACCCCTCTTCGCGTCTGATCCCTCCTCCACCTGCCTGATCCCTCCTCCTCCCACCTGACCCCTCCTCCTGCCTGATCCCTCCTCTTCCCATCTGATCCCTCCTCCACCTGCCTGATCCCTCCTCCTCCCGCCTGACCCCTCTTCCTCCTGCCTGATCCCGCCACCTCACGCCTGACCCTTCCTCCTTCTGCTTGACCCCTCTTCCCATCTGATCCCTCCTCCACCTGCCTGATCCCTCCTCCTCCCGCCTGATCCCGCCAACTCACGCCTGCCTTTCACCATTGTGGACATTTATTCATATTGTTAGAGCGGTCAGTCCAGTATCTTGTCAGTACATAGATCACATTAGATCAGTATCACTAGCTAACAGGGGGATTGGCTAGCTAGCTAACTTGATTCTTCTTACATGTGCTACTAAAGTTAAAAAGCATTGGATTGGTGTAAACATGGGCGAGAGTTTCCTTCCATCATATATTTTGCACCAGTCTTGGCTTGATTCCTTTTAAATCCAAGTCACATTGAGATCGACTTTATAATGTATACCTAACCTAACCTATGACCTGACCCATCACCTTACGCATTACTGCCACCAGTTGCAAAAAGTGAAATCCCGAAAACACCCCAAAAACTATACAACACAAATGCTTTCTGTCCCTAAAATATTTTATTTTACTTAAACTAAATATTATAAAAACAAAATATATATATTTTATACGACTAAAACTAAATAATAACTAGCAAATCAGGTCTAAAACTAAGTGCCACTAAACTGAATGTCCTATATAGTACACTACTTTTGACCAGAGCACTATGGGTGTTTGGGGAAGTGCTAGGCGTGGTTGTTTATAGTTTCAGAGAGAGGCAGGGGGTATTACATTGGTTGTGTACAGCTTCAGAGAGAGGCAGGGGGTGTTAGATTGGTTGTGTATAGTTTCAGAGAGAGGCAGGGGGTGTTAGATTGGTTGTGTATAGTTTCAGAGAGAGGCAGGGGGTGTTAGATTGGTTGTGTATAGTTTCAGAGAGAAGCAGGGGGTGTTAGATTGGTTGTGTATAGTTTCAGAGAGAAGCAGGGGGTGTTAGATTGGTTGTGTATAGTTTCAGAGAGAGGCAGGGGGTGTTAGACTGGTTGTGAATAGTTTCAGAGAGAGGCAGGGGGTGTTAGATTGGTTGTGTATAGTTTCAGAGAGAAGCAGGGGGTGTTAGATTGGTTGTGTATAGTTTCAGAGAGAGGCAGGGGGTGTTAGACTGGTTGTGAATAGTTTCAGAGAGAGGCAGGGGGTGTTAGATTGCTTGTGTATAGTTTCAGAGAGAGGCAGGGGGTGTTAGACTGGTTGTGAATAGTTTCAGAGAGAGGCAGGGGGTGTTAGATTGGTTGTGTATAGTTTGAGAGAGAGGCAGGGGGTGTTAGATTGGTTGTGTATAGTTTCAGAGAGAGGCATGGGGTGTTAGATTGGTTGTGTATAGTTTCCCCTTACCTTAATAGAGTAAGGGGAGAGAGTATGAGGCTCAATAACTTGACTTGCCACACACACACACACGCACACCACACACACACACACAACCGCATGTTCCTTTGATCACACCGCCCACCTCACCTTGCCTCACCCCTCAGCAACAGGCTAACGGAAACAGTAACAGCACAGGGCGCTGGAAGCCTCGTACCCAGCATAAATATCCCATCAGCTCCGAGGGGTCCTGTCCTGGTATACAATTGCTGTGGGAGCTCCATAATGACCCAGAGAGGGGGGAGGTTCAGTTACGCCTGCCTGAAACCAGCCACTTTCCCTGGGTCTCGTATGGCAGGGCCAGGGTCTTGGAGTTGGCCCCATGGGTGGGATTAACCATACCTGGGTGGATTAACCATTCAGGGGGTGTCATAAATGATAAATAATAACTGTAAATCACAGTAACAGCTGGTACCAGTACTGGATGGATAATGTGTTAATATTGAGGCCCTGGGGGAGGCTTGCTAGAGAGAAGAATCCCCCAGTTGTATTAACCACCACCTCACCTCCAAGAGGTGTGTGTGTGTGTGTGTCTCTCTCTCTTTCTCTCTCTGTGTGTGTGCGTGTGTGCCAATATTGTGTTGCAGCTAAAGCCTAGTTTGTGACTAAAAATGTCTATCTATTTCATGGGGGACTTGGGTCACTTTTTAACGACAGTTTTAGGCCTTGTGAAAGAACGCATGGGTTGGTGTTTACTGTTTCCGGCCAGCAGATGGCGATGTTTCTACATGGAAGCAGCACAAAAAGTAAAACCAGCTGCGTTCAGCGAGAGAGAACCGGACACTGCTTCATTACCGTCTTCACCACTCCGTGCTAATTAACCGGGCCAAAACTCCTCGCGGAAGCGATAGAAGTTGCACTAGTAACACACACCGAGGCAAACACCTCTGATTAAAAATTTGGAAAAAAAGTTGGGTGGGAAAAACACAAACATTTAAACACAAAGCCTACATCAAAATAATATTTTATAAGGTTGTTGCAGGTATCAGGCCTATTTAATTGTATTGTAAATCTAATCCTTTTATGAACAGTGAATACCTGCCTCAAATCACATTTTCTGTCTAAATGGAGCCCGGAGTGTATGATGTCATGCATTGAATATTGGCAATTGACAATAAGCAATCTTTCAAAAAATATCCAGGCCTATTTTAGTAAATGTAGGCTATTGCTAAATATGAATTAAAATGATAGAATCGAATTGTTTATCAAAATAAAAATAACTGTTCGGCAACACTAACGTTTAAAATTATTTTGTAATTACTCTAAAATGAAAAAACGCAAATAGCCTATCAAATAGAATTTGCATCAAATATCCTACATAACCATAAGGTTTTATATTTTATTGAATATACATTGAATATTATTATTATTATTTTTTAAATACGGTGGTTTATATTATTATAGCCAATATCTATTATATTATTTGTAGCTTGCATGGATTTTTACACGTTATACTGTTATAGATAGATGGTTTTCTAGGCGTTCAATTTATTTTGAGACAGTATACCTTTCGTTTCTTACGTGGACATCCATGCGTCTCTCTCACCGCGCACACAGGCGTCCCAGTCCACTGGGACTTGAGTATAGATCAGGTAACATACCAACTAAACTTGACCGAAATAGCTAAATTGAATTTGATAATTTCAATTTCGCATTTCTTATTGTATTTCATGTTGATTTTAACGTTAATTCAATTGAAATTATTTCCCACGTGGTTTTGAACTTATTGCTTTAGCTACTGGCATCGTTTCCTTGACTACACGTTAGATAATATTGTTTGAAATTATACATTGACTATTATCTTACTGTTAATACACCTGACCAAGTAAATAGTTTGAAAATGATTAACCTACATTATAACATTAAATATATAGGCATAGATGTTTTGTAAAATAAAAACTAAAACCATATTTAAATAGTTAGTGTTCAAAATGATCTTTCTATAATAATTTAGTTAATTTAATAATGTCGTCTACAAAATGTCGTCAAGGCAGGCCAAATAATTGTTTTATTTTTGCTGGTGTCAAATGAAAGCCTCTTTTACAGTGTTTAAACATTTCTGTTAAAAGCCTACATGTGCAGATGTTACCATTTGTTGCCATTTGTGCGCAATTGTGTTTCTGTTGTGCTTCTTTTGTCACTTAAAAAAATAGGTTTTATGAAATAGACATTCCACTTTGTGGTCGGTGTGAGCCAAACTTGAATACTGTTCACCGTGTAGCTGAACTGTAGCTGACAAGCACACTGCAGACAGAGCACACACACACACACACACACACACACACACACACACACACACGACACACACACACACACACACACACACACACACACACACACACACTGTACCATGATCAATAACTTGGTCGGTTTGGGATGAACGAAGCAGGTCACATGACGGCAGATTCCATGAGAGAGGGAACGCTGAACGCAGGATAGAATCTTGACAGTAAAAGGAATATAGTGTTTCATGTCGAGCCTGATTGAGAGAAGTTCACGTTTCCAAACCTAACAGCACAATGAAATGGTCAACAATAACCCATCTGCGATTAATGGAAAATACGATCGAAAACACTCCGGAATGGGGTTTAAATACACAATTAATTAAGGCTTTTAACAAATCTATTTTTGGAAAGGTTTTTCAGTGTTCCGATAAAATGAAAATATATATATATTTTTTTGACCATTAAATAAAATAAATAGGTAATTAAATATCTTTATATTTGAAAACACATTCTGCTTTACTTTTTTTTTTTACATCATATTTGCCTTTGATAAAGGAAATAATAATTATTTTGATGTATACTGTACATGTGATTGCCGTTGACTTTTCAGCTTCTAGAGGTCAAGGCTGTAATAGATATCTTTATCCACAACGTGCGTTGCAATGACTTCAACATTTTCTGTATAGTGCTTCTAACGAGGGTCCTTCGTTTAGGATCAAACCAAATATTCACTCTTTTTCGCTTTTCATAGGCTCTGGTCATAAGTAGTGCCTTGAATGTGTCCAAAAAGGGCACCCTATTCCCTAGATAGTGCACTACTTTAGAGCAGAACCCTTAGTGCACTAATTTAGATCAGACCACTACAGTTCCATTGAGCTCTGCTCATAAATAGTGCAGCAGGTAATGTAATAGGATGCCATCTGGGACGCAGTAAAGTCTACAACTGTCAGTTCACCTCTAGTTTACACCTGCCAGTACACCTCTAGTTTACACCTGCCAGTACACCTTTAGAGTTTACACCTCCCTGTCCAACTCTAGTTTACACCTGCCTGTCCAACTCTAGTTTACACCTGCCTGTCCAACTCTAGTTTACACCTGCCTGTCCACCTCTAGTTTACACCTGTCTGTCCAACTCTAGTTTACACCTGCCTGTCCACCTCTAGTTTACACCTGCCTGTCCAACTCTAGTTTACACCTGCCTGTCCAACTCTAGTTTACACCTGCCTGTCCACCTCTAGTTTACACCTGTCTGTCCACCTCTAGTTTACACCTGCCTGTCCAACTCTAGTTTACACCCGCGCCCCTCGTCACCGCCTGTCCACCTCTAGTTTACACCTGCCTGTCCACCTCTGAGTTTACACCTGCCTGCCTCGCACCTGCCGTCCACCCGAGTTTACACCTGCCTGTACACCTCTAGTTTACACCTGCCTGTCCAACTCTAGAGTTTACACCTGCCTGTCCACCTCTAGTTTACACCTGCCTGTCCACCTCTAGAGTTTACACCTGTCAGTCCAACTCCTAACCCTAACCTAACCCTAACCTAACCCTAACCTAATTCCTAAACCTATCCAACCCTAACTCCTAACCCTAACCTAACCCTAACCTAACTCCTAAACCTATCCAACCCTAACTCCTAACCCTAACCTAACCCTAACCTAACCCTATTCTTACCTAACCCTAACCCAACCCTAACCCTAACTTTAACCCTAACCCAACCTTAACTCCTCAAATCCCCACAAGGATAGACCCCCCCCTCCTCTCTCTCTCTCACACTACACACACACACACACACACACACACACACACACACACACACACACACACACACACACACACACACACACACACACCAGTCCACCTCTAGGATCAGATAAAGCTCTCGCCATCTCTGTCTATCTCGCCACCAGGAAGTGAAGTGACGGCCTAGTGCTTCTATTTAATGATTTCAACAGGACAGCCCACCCGCCCATGACATGAAGACGCCAGGTGAATCAGTCCCCATCAGACTCAGTCCACACACACACACACACACACACACACACACACACACACACACACACACACACACACACACACACACACACACACACACACACACACACACACACACACACACACACACACACACACTGAGCTGCATCATTTGTCATGTCCCACAATCCCACTCTCATTGCCACCACAGGGTAAGCTTGAAATTACAGGAAAGAGCCACGGAAGCTCACGGAAGTCACTGATTTCGTCCCCAGATAGCACCCTATTCCCTAAATAGTGCACTACTTTTAATCACAATCTTATGGGCCATGGGTCAAAATGTAGGGGATAGGGTTTCATTTGGGACAGAGACACTGACTAACCTCCCAGACAGACTAGTACTGCCTCCGGATGATTTAAGTTTTATTTTATTTATTTTTATTAAACAGAAACGTGTTATTGTATGATATTTTAAAGAGGTTTTTTTTTTCGCTCCAAAATTAAGTTAAACATGTAATATTTTGTGTTGTAGATCTTAGCAACATTTTCTGATTATGTAGGGAATAGACAGACAGACAGACAGACGGACAGACGGACAGACGGACAGACGGACAGACAGACAGACAGACAGACAGACAGACAGACAGACAGACAGACAGACAGACAGACAGACAGACAGACAGACAGACAGACAGGGAGAGAGGTCCTCACAAGATAAAGAGGAGCAGACAAGGATGGAGAAGTAGGGCCTCTTTCTATCTCTCTCTCTCCCTCTCTCCTTCCTTCCCTCCCTCCCTCTCCCCCTCTCTCTCTCTCTCTCTCTCCCTCTCTCCCCCCTCTATCTCTCTCTCCCTCTCTTTCTCTCTCTCTCTCTCTCTCTCTCTCCCTCTCTCCCCCTCTCTCTCTCTCTCTCTCTCCTCTCTCCCTCTCTCTCTCTCCCTCTCTCCCCCTCTCTCTCTCCCTCTCTCCTTCCCTCCTTCCCTCCCTCTCCCCCCTCTCTCTCTCTCTCTCTCTCTCTCTCTCACCCTCTCTCTCTCTCCCCCCCTCTCTCTCTCTCTCTCTCTCTCTCTCTCCCTCTCTCCCCCCCCTCTCTCTCTCTCTCTCTCTCTCTCTCTCTCTCTCTCCCTCTCTCCTTCCCTCCCTCCCTCTCCATCTCTCTCTCTCTCTCTCTCTCCCTCTCTCCCCCTCTCTCTCCCTCTCTCTCTCTCTCTCTCTCTCCCTCTCTCCCCCTCTCTCTCCTTCCCTCTCTCCCTCTCTCTCTCTCTCTCTCTCTCTCTCTCAGTGCAGACTGACTGGCTGACACCAGATACCTGCTATTTAAAACTGTCCTCCGCTCTCTCTTTCATTTCTTCCTCTCTCTCTCTCTCTCTCTCACTCGCTCCCTCCCTCCTCTCCACTGTTCTAAGCCCTGACCCTCTTTAACACAACCAGACGAGCACCTCTACAACGACATACTGTAGCCTGCACAGGGTTACATCTTCGGCACTTCTGATATAGGAATAGAAGCAGTCTGTTTCTAATTGTTATTC
Source organism: Salmo salar (assembly GCF_965601325.2). NCBI lineage: Eukaryota > Metazoa > Chordata > Actinopteri > Salmoniformes > Salmonidae > Salmo > Salmo salar. Next base: position 85,905,193 of record NC_138309.1, read on the forward strand.
AACAAGTAGAATCAGTATTAGTGTGTGTTTGCCCACCTGCCTTCATGTGTGTAGCTGTTTGGCTAACGTGACAGTACATTTTGTGGAAGGGGTGGGGGGGCCCTTCAGATGTTGGTAGAACATGGTGGATGGATGGGGGGGGGGGCCCTTCAGATGTTGGTAGAACATGGTGGATGGGGGGGGCCCTTCAGATGTTGGTAGAACATGGTGGATGGAGGGGGGGCCCTTCAGATGTTGGTAGAACATGGTGGATGGAGGGGGGGCCCTTCAGATGTTGGTAGAACATGGTGGATGGGGGGGCCCTTCAGATGTTGGTAGAACATGGTGGATGGGGGGGGGGGGCCCTTCAGATGTTGGTAGAACATGGTGGATGGAGGGGGGCCCTTCAGATGTTGGTAGAACATGGTGGATGATGGGGGGGGGGGGGCCCTTCAGATGTTGGTAGAACATGGTGGATGGAGGGGGGCCCTTCAGACGTTGGTAGAACATGGTGGATGGGGGGGCCCTTCAGACGTTGGTAGAACATGGTGGATGGGGGGGCCCTTCACACATTGGTAGAACATGGTGGATGGGGGGGGGCCCTTCAGATGTTGGTAGAACATGGTGGATGGGGGGGGGCCCTTCAGATGTTGGTAGAACATGGTGGATGGAGGGGGGGCCCTTCAGATGTTGGTAGAACATGGTGGAGGGAGGGGGGCCCTTCAGACGCTGGTAGAACATGGTGGATGGGGGGCCCTTCAGATGTTGGTAGAACATGGTGGATGGATGGGGGGGCCCTTCAGACGTTGGTAGAACATGGTGGATGGATGGGGGGGCCCTTCAGACGTTGATAGAACATGGTGGATGGAGGTGGGGGGCCCTTCAGATGTCTGTGTGTGAGCCTGGCTGATTGTGGCTATATGTGGGAGGGAGTTATCATAACTACAGTCTTATGACATTGGGCTAATCTCACAACCTGAAAACATTAGGAATTCATTATGTTTTATATGATGTGGCATTGCACTTCACTGTTACACACAATAACACACAATAACACACACTCACACACACACACACACACACACACACACACACACACACACACACACACACACACACACACACACACACACACACACACACACACACACACACACACACACACACACACACACACACAACATCCTAGCTCTCTCCCTCTATCTCTCTACCTCTATTTCTTTATCTGTCTTATCTAGCTCTACCCCTCTATCCAAGCTCTCTCCCTCTATCTCTCTATCCATACCTATATCATTCTATCCTAGCTCTATCTATCTATCTATCTATCCTAGCTCTATCCTAGCTATATCCCTCTATCCTATCTATATCCCTCTATCCTAGCTATATCCCTCTATCCTAGCTATATCCCTCTATCCCTCTATCCTAGCTCTATCCCTCTATCCTAGCTATATCCCTCTATCCTAGCTCTATCCCTCTATCCCTCTATCCTAGCTCTATCCCTCTATCCTAGCTATATCCCTCTATCCTAGCTATATCCCTCTATCTTTCTATCCTAGCTCTATCCCTATATCCTAGCTCTATCCTAGCTATATCCCTCTATCCTATCTATATCCCTCTATCCTAGCTCTATCCCTCTATCCCTCTATCCTAGCTCTATCCCTCTATCCTAGCTATATCACTCTATCCTAGCTATATCCCTCTATCTATCTATCCTAGCTCTATCCCTCTATCCTAGCTCTATCCCTCTATCCTAGCTCTATCCCTCTATCTATCTATCCTAGCTCTATCCCTCTATCCTAGCTATATCCCTCTATCCTAGCTATATCCCTCTATCCTAGCTATATCCCTCTATCTATCTATCCAAGCTCTATCCCTCTATCCTAGCTATATCCCTCTATCCTCGCTCTATCCCTCTATCTATCTATCCTAGCTCTATCCCTCTATCCTAGCTCTATCCCTCTATCCTAGCTATATCCCTCTATCCTAGCTCTATCCCTCTATCCCTCTATCCTAGCTATATCCCTCTATCCTAGCTATATCCCTCTATCCTAGCTCTATATCCCTCGATCCGTCTCCCTCTATCCTAGCTATATCCCTCTATCCTAGCTCTATATCCCTCTATCCGTCTCCCTCTATCCTAGCTCTATCAATCTATCCCTCTCCCTCTATCCAAGCTATATCCCTCTATCCCTCTCCCTCTATCCTAGCTATATCCCTCTAACCCTCTCCCTCTATCCTAGCTATATCCCTCTATCCTAGCTCTATCCCTCTATCCTAGCTCTATCCCTCTATCCTAGCTCTATCCATCTATCCTAGCTCTATCCATCTATCCTAGCAGTATCCCTCTATCCTAGCTCTATCCATCTATCCTAGCTCTATCCCTCTATCCTAGCTCTATCCCTCTATCCCTCTCCCTCTATCCTAGCTATATCCCTCTATCCTAGCTATATCCCTCTATCCTAGCTATATCCCTCTATCCCTCTCCCTCTATCCTAGCTATATCCCTCTATCCCTCTCCCTCTATCCTAGCTATATCCCTCTATCCTAGCTCTATCCCTCTATCCTAGCTATATCCCTCTATCCTAGCTCTATCCCTCTATCCTAGCTATATCGCTCTATCCTAGCTCTATCCCTCTATCCCTCTCCCTCTATCCTAGCTCTATCCCTCTATCCTAGCTCTATCCCTCTATCATAGCTATATCCCTCTATCCTAGCTCTATCCCTCTATCTTAGCTCTATCCCTCTATCCTAGCTATATATCCCTCTATCTATCTATCTATCTATCTATCTATCTATCTATCTATCTATCTATCTATCTATCTATCTATCTATCTATCTATCTATCTATCTATCTATCTATCTATCTATCTATCTATCTATCTATCTATCTATCTATCTATCTATCTATCTATCTATCTATCTATCTATCTATCTATCTATCTATCTATCTATCTATCTATCTATCTATCTATCTATCTATCTATCTATCTATCTATCTATCTATCTATCTATCTATCTATCTATCTATCTATCTATCTATCTATCCTAGCTATATCCCTCTATCCTAGCTATATATCCCTCTATCCCTCTATCCTAGCTATATCCCTCTCCCTCTATCCTAGCTATATCCCTCTGTCCTAGCTATATCCCTCTATCCCTCTCACTCTATCCTTGCTCTATCCTTTCTGTCTCTCTATTCTCCTATCCTAACTCTTTCCCTCAATCCTAGCTCTGTCCCTCTGTCCCTCTACCCGTCTATATTTCTATCCCTCCATCCCTCTACCCTAATCCTGTCCCTCTATACCTCTGTCCTCTGTGTCCAACAAGTGTCCAATCCCTCCCATATCCCCAGCCCTCCACCCCTTTATAGACCCAGTGACCCAGTGTTCCCTAATGGCATAAATGACCCACTGTTCCCAAATGGCACCCTATTCCATATGTAGTGCACTACTTTTATCCAGAGCCCTATTGGTCCTGGTTAAAAGTAGTGCACTGTACAGGAGATAGGGTGCCATTTGGAACACAAACCTACAGACCCCCCCCCCCCCCCCTCCTTTCACATCCCCCCCAACTTGTCACCTCCACCCAATCTGATGGATGGTTGAGGTCACTGGTTCAGCTGTTCCCCTTCTTTCTTCCTCCCCCTTCTTTCCCTCAGCCTGGTGGAACCAGCCTGATTGCTATGTTCACCAATCTGTGAAGTGAAATAGAATGGTGACTGCAGCAACTTGGCTGGCTCCACCAGGTTACCTCTAGCCCTATCCCTTCCCCTCTCTACCCCCTACCCCTCTCTGCCCCCTTCCTCTAGCCCTATCCCTTCCCCACTCTACCCCCTACGACTCTCTACCCCATCCCTTCCCCTCTCTACCCCCTACGACTCTCTACCCCTATCCCTTCCCCTCTCTACCCCTACGACTCTCTACCCCTATCCCTTCCCCTCTCTACCCCCTACGACTCTCTACCCCCTTCCTTTACCCCTATCCCTTCCCCTCTCTACCCCCTACGACTCTCTACCCCTATCCCTTCCCCTCTCTACCCCCTACGACTCTCTACCCCTATCCATTCTTCTCTCTACCCCTATCCCTTCCCCTCTCTACCCCCTTCCTCTAGCCCTATCCCTTCCCCTCTCTACCCCTATCCCTTCCCCTCTCTACCCCCTTCCTCTAGCCCTATCCCTTCCCCTCTCTACCCCTATCCCTTCCCCTCTCTACCCCCTTCCTCTAGCCCTATCCCTTCCCCTCTCTACCCCTATCCCTTCCCCTCTCTACCCCCTTCCTCTAGCCCTATCCCTTCTTCTCTCTACCCCTATCCCTTCCCCTCTCTACCCCTATCCCTTCCCCTCTCTACCCCCTTCCTCTAGCCCTATCCCTTCCCCTCTCTACCCCTATCCCTTCCCCTCTCTACCCCCTTCCTCTAGCCCTATCCCTTCTTCTCTCTACCCCTATCCCTTCCCCTCTCTACCCCCTTCCTCTAGCCCTATCCCTTCTTCTCTCTACCCCCTTCTTCTCTCTACCCCCTACCTCTAGCCCTATCCCTTCCCCTCTCTACCCCCTACCCCTCTCTACCTCCTTCTTCTCTCTACCCCTATCCCTTCCCCTCTCTACCCCCTACCCCTCTCTACCTCCTTCTTCTCTCTACCCCCTTCCTCTACCCCTATCCCTTCCCCTCTCTACCCCCTACCCCTCTCTACCTCCTTCTTCTCTCTACCCCTATCCCTTCCCCTCTCTACCCCCTACCCTCTCTACCCCCTTCCACTCTCTACCCCCTTCCACTCTCTACCCCCTTCCCCTCTCTACCCCCTTCCCCTCTCAACCCCCTTCCCCTCTCTACCTCCTTCCCCTCTCTACCCCCTTCCCCTCTCTACCCCCTTCCCCTATCTACCCCCTTCCCCTCTCTACCCCTTTCCCCTCTCTACCCCCTTCCACTCTCTACCCCCTTCCCCTCTCAACCCCCTTCCCCTCTCTACCCCCTTCCTCTCTCTCTCTCTCTCCCTTCCTTCTCTACCCAATTCCCCTCTCTACCCCCTTCCTCTCTCCCTCTCTCCCTTCACCAATCAACAGACCGTAGGAAACCCAAAACAGCAGCACTCAGCGGAGAACTCATAACTCTCTCTCTCCCCTCTCTCCCCCCTTTCGCTCAACTTCCCGTTAACACTTTCATTCCTCACGGGCCCCTCAAGTAGCCGGGGCTTATAGAGGCCACATAAATCACCACCAGGGCAGAGCAGGGAGTCATACCGCTCTTCATAGTGCGTCCCAAATGACCCACTGTTCCCTAATGGGCTCTGGTCAAAAGTAGTGCATTTATATAGGGCATAAGTGACCCCTAATAATTCCCTAATAAGCTCTGGTCAAAAGTAGTGCACTATATAGGGAATATGGTGGTCTTTAGGATGCAGCCACAGGATGGATACAGGATGGACCTCTCACTGTCACTCCACCATGACTGAACTCTTCATAATACAGTGGCCTAAGGCACTGCACCTCAGTGCTAGAGGCGTCACTACAGTCCCTGGTTCGAATCCAAGCTGTATCACATCTGGACTTGATTGGGAGTCCCATTGGGCGGCGTACAATTGGCCCAGCATTGTCCGGGTTTGGCCGGGGTAGGCCGTCATTATGAAAATAATAATTTGTTGTGAACTGACTAACGTAGTTAAATAAAGGTTAAATAAAAAAATGTTTAAAATAATATTGATGCCTGGTGTCTGTGTATCTGTGCGTACGAGCGGTGGTGCTCATAGCTGTTCGGCTAGCTGTTCGGCTAGCTGTTCGACTAGCTGTTCGGCTAGCTGTTCGGCTAGCTGTTCGGCAAGCTGTTCGGCTAGCTGTTCGGCTAGCTGTTCGGCTAGCTGTTCGGCTAGCTGTTCGACAAGCTGTTCGGCAAGCTGTTCGGCTAGCTGTTCGGCTAGCTGTTCGGCTAGCTGTTCGGCAAGCTGTTCGGCTAGCAGTTCGGCTAGCTGTTCGGCTAGCTGTTCGACAAGCTGTTCGGCTAGCTGTTCGGCTAGCTGTTCGGCTAGCTGTTCGGCTAGCTGTTCGACAAGCTGTTCGGCTAGCTGTTCGACAAGCTGTTCGGCTAGCTGTTCGGCTAGCTGTTCGGCTAGCTGTTCGACAAGCTGTTCGGCTAGCTGTTCGGCTAGCTGTTCGGCTAGCTGTTCGGCTAGCTGTTCGACAAGCTGTTCGGCTAGCTGTTCGGCTAGCTGTTCGGCTAGCTGTTCGGCTAGCTGTTTGACAAGCTGTTTGCACGCAGCATCTTTTAGTAGAGTTGTGGTCCGTTGTCACTGTGTAACGACATCTAAGTCTAGTTTTCATCCGGCATTAAGCCACCACAAGAAGAAGAGATCTGTAGCAGGTTTGGGGTCAATTCCATTTCAGTTCCAGTCAATTCAGCTTGTAAAGCAAATTCCAATTCCAAATGTTCCTCATTGAAAAGTATTGAAGAGAATTGGAATGTAAAGTGTCCAGAACTTTCTGAATTGACTGGAATTGAACTGGAATTCACCCCAACCCTAAACTGTATTCACTCCAATCTCCATGGTGCAATTATATTGCTGTGCTTACCTGCCTGGTCCCCTGTCTCTAGACCTCCTGGTCCCCTGTCTCTGGACCTCCTGGTCCCCTGTCTCTAGACCTCCTGGTCTCCTGTCTCTGGACCTCCTGGTCTCCTGTCTCTAGACCTCCTGGTCTCCTGTCTCTGGACCTCCTGGTCCCCTGTCTCTAGACCTCCTGGTCCCCTGTCTCTAGACCTCCTGGTCCCCTGTCTCTAGACCTCCTGGTCCCCTGTCTCTAGACCTCCTGGTCTCCTGTCTCTAGACCTCCTGGTCTCCTGTCTCTAGACCTCCTGGTCTCCTGTCTCTAGACCTCCTGGTCCCCTGTCTCTAGACCTCCTGGTCCCCTGTCTCTAGACCTCCTGGTCCCCTGTCTCTAGACCTCCTGGTCCCCTGTCTCTAGACCTCCTGGTCCCCTGTCTCTGGACCTCCTGGTCTCCTGTCTCTAGACCTCCTGGTCCCCTGTCTCTAGACCTCCTGGTCCCCTGTCTCTAGACCTCCTGGTCCCCTGTCTCTAAACCTCCTGGTCACCTGTCTCTAGACCTCCTAGTGTAGGGGTAGGGTAGGTGTTTAGAGGTAGGGGTTTAGAGGTAGGCGTTTAGAGGTAGGGGTTTAGAGGTTAGGGGTTTTGAGATAGGGGTTTAGAGGTAGGCGTTTAGAGGTAGGGGTTTAGAGATAGGGGTTTAGAGGTAGGGGTTTAGAGGTAGGGGTTTAGAGGTTAGGGGTTTAGAGGTAGGGGTTTAGAGGTAGGGGTTTAGAGGTAGGGGTTTAGAGGTTAGGGGTTTAGAGGTAGGGGTTTAGAGGTTAGGGGTTTAGAGGTAGGGGTTTAGAGGTAGGGGTTTAGAGGTAGGGGTTTAGAGGTTAGGGGTTTAGAGGTAGGGGTTTAGAGGTAGGGGTTTAGAGGTAGGGGTTTAGAGGTTAGGGGTTTAGAGGTAGGGGTTTAGAGGTAGGCGTTTAGAGGTAGGGGTTTAGAGGTTAGGGGTTTAGAGGTAGGGGTTTAGGGGCTGGAGTGGAGTGGAGTGGAGGGTAGGGGATGGGGGATGGAGATGGGGGGTGGGTTGATTCGACAGATTCCAGTAGTTTTGAAAGGCAGCAATTATGGGTGAGAAAAGAGGTGGAAATTGCAGCAATCAGGCCCGATTTCCATCAAACGGGCCGGACGGGCTGGACACACATCCCAGAGATGCAGCCCCTCGGTCGGGGACAGAGAGAGAATCACCAGACCACCCTCTGGTCCTAGACAGTGTACCAAATGACACCCTATTCTCTATTAGGGTAAGGTTTAAAAGTAGTGCACTATATAGGGAATAGGGTGCCATTGGGGAAGAAACCATGGTCTACTCTGACAGATGGGAGTGAATGGAGTGTAAGGGCTGGTCCGGGGACCAGGGGGCTGAAAGCAATGTTGCCAAAATTGCAGCTGAGATCAACTAACAATTAAGATATCAGAAGAGATCAGGCAGCTTACTGACAGCTGCTTCAATTGTTTGCACCTGCTCCTCTGGTGTTCTGCACACGTCTGGCATGGATTATACTGGTCTCTCTCTCTCTCTCTCTCTCTCTCTCTGTCACACACACTCTCACTATCTCTCTCTCTCTCTAAATATATATATATATAGGGAATAGGGTGCCATATATATATATCCCTCTCTCTCCCTCTCTCTCCCTCCTTCTCTCTTTTTCTCGTGACTGCTACTGGCCACATTTAACAGAATCGTCCTCCTGTCTCGATCTCTTTCTCTCCCGCCCGCCCGCTGTTAGTTTGTAGACGGGCAACGGACAAAGGGACAAGAGCTATTTATTATCATTACTTGTTGTTCTGTCTCTATGTTTGTGCGTCCCAAATATACTGCTCAAAAAAATAAAGGGAACACTTAAACAACACATCCTAGATCTGAATGAAAGAAATAATCTTATTAAATACTTTTTTCTTTACATAGTTGAATGTGCTGACAACAAAATCACACAAAAATAATCAATGGAAATCCAATTTATCAACCCATGGAGGTCTGGATTTGGAGTCACACTCAAAATTAAAGTGGAAAACCACACTACAGGCTGATCCAACTTTGATGTAATGTCCTTAAAACAAGTCAAAATGAGGCTCAGTAGTGTGTGTGGCCTCCACGTGCCTGTATGACCTCCCTACAACGCCTGGGCATGCTCCTGATGAGGTGGCGGATGGTCTCCTGAGGGATCTCCTCCCAGACCTGGACTAAAGCATCCGCCAACTCCTGGACAGTCTGTGGTGCAACGTGGCGTTGGTGGATGGAGCGAGACATGATGTCCCAGATGTGCTCAATTGGATTCAGGTCTGGGGGATGGGCGGGCCAGTCCATAGCATCAATGCCTTCCTCTTGCAGGAACTGCTGACACACTCCAGCCACATGAGGTCTAGCATTGTCTTGCATTAGGAGGAACCCAGGGCCAACCGCACCAGCATATGGTCTCACAAGGGGTCTGAGGATCTCATCTCGGTACCTAATGGCAGTCAGGCTTCCTCTGGCGAGCACATGGAGAAATGTGCGGCCACCCAAAGAAATGCCACCCCACAGCATGACTGACCCACCGCCAAACCGGTCATGCTGGAGGATGTTGCAGGCAGCAGAACGTTCTCCACGGCGTCTCCAGACTCTGTCATGTCTGTCACATGCTCAGTGTGAACCTGCTTTCATCTGTGAAGAGCACAGGGCGCCAGTGGCGAATTTGCCAATCTTGGTGTTCTCTGGCAAATGCCAAACGTCCTGCACGGTGTTGGGCTGTAAGCACAAACCCCACCTGTGGACGTCGGGCCCTCATACCACCCTCATGGAGTCTGTTTCTGACCGTTTGAGCAGACACATGCACATTTGTGGCCTGCTGGAGGTCATTTTGCAGGGCTCTGGCAGTGCTTCTCCTGCTCCTCCTTGCACAAAGGCGGAGGTAGCGGTCCTGCTGCTGGGTTGTTTCCCTCCTACGGCCTCCTCCACGTCTCCTGATGTACTGGCCTGTCTCCTGGTAGCGCCTCCATGCTCTGGACACTACGCTGACAGACACAGCAAACCTTCTTGCCACAGCTCGCATTGATGTGCCATCCTGGATGAGCTGCACTACCTGAGCCACTTGTGTGGGTTGTAGACTCCGTCTCATGCTACCACTAGAGTGAAAGCACCGCCAGCATTCAAAAGTGACCAAAACGTCAGCCAGGAAGCATAGGAACTGAGAAGTGGTCTGTGGTCCCCACCTGCAGAACCACTCCTTTATTGGGGGTGTCTTGCTAATTGCCTATAATTTCCACCTGTTGTCTATTCCATTTGCACAACAGCATGTGAAATGTATTGTCAATCAGTGTTGCTTCCTAAGTGGACAGTTTGATTTCACAGAAGTGTGATTGACTTGGAGTTACATTGTGTTGTTTAAGTGTTCCCTTTATTTTTTTGAGCAGTGTAGTACCCTATTCCCTATGTAGTGTCTCTAGTCAAATGGTACCCTATTACCTATGTAGTGTCTCTAGTCAAATGGTACCCTATTCCCTATGTAGTGTCTCTAGTCAAATGGTACCCTATTCCCTATGTAGTGTCTCTAGTCAAATGGTACCCTATTACCTATGTAGTGTCTCTAGTCAAATGGTACCCTATTCCCTATGTAGTGTCTCTAGTCAAATGGTACCCTATTCCCTATGTAGTGTCTCTAGTCAAATGGCACCCTATTCCCTATGTAGTGTCTCTAGTCAAATGGTACCCTGTTCCCTATGTAGTATCTCTAGTCAAATGGCACCTTATTCCCTATAGGGCCCTGGTCAACAGTAGTGCACCCTATTCCCTATAGGGCCCTGGTCAACAGTAGTGCACCCTATTCCCTACAGGGCCCTTGTCACAACGTCCACAGAAGGTGGCGCCTCTCCCCGGTCGGGCGGTGCTCGGCGGTCGTCGTCGCCGGCCTACTAGCTGCCACCGATCCATGTTTCTGTGTCTTTTGGTTATGTCTGTTTCGTTCTGCACCTGTTCCTTCTTAGTCATTAGTGGGGGGTATTTAGTTTGTCTGTTTCGTTTGGGGATTCGTGTGGGATTGTTGCTCGTCATGTTTTATGTGGTAGTCAGGATTTTCTTGTGTTCTGCTGCGCCGCGTATTTTGTTAGGCATTAGGGTTGCCGGGCTGTGCCCCGTCTGTGTGGATTTTGGAGCTATCCTCCTGTCTATTTTGACTTGTTGCGGCATATTTCTCTGTGGATTATTAAACGTCTGTTCAACGGACCCCAGTCTCCTGCGCTTGACTCTACCCCTTTCCTGCTATCTAAGGATATCGTGACAGAATCCCGCACCACCAGATGGAGTCAGCAGGAGCAGAAGCGCCGTCCATGGCGGAACAGGTGTCTCAACATGCCAGCCTCCTCCACCTGCTGGGCACAGCCATGGATCAGGTGCTAGCCCGTTTGGAGAGCTGGGAGAAAGATGCTCCCCCACCCACATCAGCGCCGGTTCACCACCCTGCGCCCCTACCGGCACCCACAGAACCCAGCTCGAGTGGGATCAGGATCACGCCTTCCAGGGAGTTCGATGGGGCGGCCGCTGGGTGCAAGGGGTTTCTACTCCAGTTAGATCTGTACCTGGCGACCGCCCGCCCCTCCCCCTCTGATGAGTAGAGGGTGAGGGTCCTCGTCTCATGTCTCACGGGTAGAGCCCTAGAATGGGCCAATGAAGTCTGGGAGGGCCCAGACTCGGCTAGGGGCGACTACCTGGAGTTCACCCGCCGCTTCCGGGCGGTATTCGATCATCCCCCGGAGGGCAAGGCGGCGGGTGAGCGATTATTTCACCTGAGACAGGAGACGAGGAGCGCTCAGGACTTTGCCCTGGAATTCCGGACTCTCGCCGCAGGATCGGGGTGGAATGAGTGGGCCCTGATTGACCACTACAGATGTAGTCTTCGAGAGGATGTCCGCCGGGAGCTGGCTTGTCGGGACAATACCACCACCCTGGACCAGCTCATAGATTTGTCCATCAGGCTGGACAACTTGCTGGCTGCCCGGGGGCGTTCCGGTCGGGGCCTGTTTGTTCCACCTCCCAGCCCTCCTGCTCCAACGCCCATGGAGATAGGAGGGGCTGCAGCTAAGAGGACCGGAGGGGGGGGGCCTCTCCTGCACCCACTGTGGTCGTAGAGGACACATTGCGGACCGGTGCTGGAGAGGTCCACCTGGGAATTCAGATGGCAGGCAGAGCACCACGTCGACCCCCCCAGGTGAGTCAGCACCAGCCACACCCAGAGCCCCCTGTCGACCACATGTACACCTCAGTTTGTTTTCCTGAGTTTTCCCCTCACTTCCAACATAAGGCACTAGTCGATTCAGGCGCAACTGGGAGTTTTATGGACCGTGGGGTCGCCAAGAAGTTAGGGATTCCACTGGTTCAGCTGGACCACCCCTTCCCCGTGCACGCCCTAGATAGTCGACCACTAGGGTCTGGCCAAGTGAGGGAGGTAACAGTACCACTGGTCATGGTGACGCGAGGGGGGGGCATGAGGAACGTATCAGCCTGTTCCTCATTGATTCCCAGCGTTTCCGGTGGTACTGGGAATTCCCTGGCTAGCCACTCACAACCCTAAGATTTCGTGGAGGCAGAGGGCTCTTAAGGGGTGGTCGAGGGAGTGCTCAGGTAGGTGTGTAGGAATTTCCATCGGTGCGACCACGTTGGAAAGTCCAGACCCAGTCTCCACCGTGCACATTCCCTCAGAATATGTCGATTTGGCTATCGCCTTCAGTAAAACGAAGGTGACTCAATTACCCCCTCATCGACGAGGGGATTGTGCGATAAACCTCCAGGCTGACGCGGCCTTTCCTAGGAGTCACGTGTATCCTCTGTCTCAGGAGGAGACAGCGGCTATGGATACATACGTCACTGAGTCCTTGAGACAGGGAAACATTCGGCCATCCAAGTCACCCGTCTCCTCGAGCTTATTTTTTGTGAAGAAGAAGGAGGGAGGTCTGCGCCCGTGCATTGACTATAGAGGTCTAAATTCCATCACGGTGGGTTTCAGTTACCCGCTACCTCTCATCGCTATGGCAGTGGAGTCATTTCACGGGGCGCGCTTCTTCACAAAACTAGATCTCAGGAGCGCGTATAACCTGGTGCATATCTGAGCTGGAGACGATTGGAAAACCGCATTTAGTACCACATCTGGCCATTATGAGTACCTCGTCATGCCGTATGGGTTAAAGAATGCTCCCGCCGCCGGGGGGACAGAGTCTGGCTCTCGAACCGGAACCTGTCCCTCCGCCTGCCCTGCCAGAAGCTGGGTCTGCGATTTGTGGGGCCGTTCAAAGTCCTGAGGAGAATAAACGAGGTGTGTTATAGGTTACAACTTCCTTCATATTACCGTATTAACCCCTCGTTTCATGTGTCTCTCCTCAGGCCGGTGGTAGCTGGTCCGCTGCAGGACGCTGAGGTGCGGGAGGTCCCTCCGCCCCCCCCTGGACATCGGGGGGGCTCCGGCATACACAGTCTTGTCCATCTTGGACTCCCAACGTCGGGTGGGTGGCCTGCAGTACCTCGTGGACTGGGAGGGGTACGACCCGGAGGAGATGTGCTGGGTCCCGGTGGGGGACATTCTGGATCCTGCCCTGCTGCAGGAATTCCACAGCCTCCATCCGGATCGCCCTACGCCTCGCCCTCCGGGTTGTCCCCGAGGCCGGCGTCGGCGCGTTGCGGGAGCCGCGCGTCAGGGGTGGGGGGGTACTGTCACAACGTCCACAGAAGGTGGCGACTCTCCCCGGTCGGGCGGTGCTCGGCGGTCGTCGTCGCCGGCCTACTAGCTGCCACCGATCCATGTTTCTGTGTCTTTTGGTTATGTCTGTTTAGTTCTGCACCTGTTCCTTGTTAGTCATTAGTGGGAGGTATTTAGTTTGTCTGTTTCGTTTGGGGATTCGTGTGGGATTGTTGCTCGTCATGTTTTATGTGGTAGTCAGGATTTTCTTGTGTTCTGCTGCGCCGCGTATTTTGTTAGGCATTAGGGTTGCCGGGCTGTGCCCCGTCTGTATGGATTTTGGAGTTGTCCTCCTGTCTATTTTGACTGTGCACCCTGCCTTGTTGCGGCATATTTCTCTGTGGATTATTAAACGTCTGTTCAACAGACTCCAGTCTCCTGCGCTTGACTCTACCCCTTTCCTGATATCTAAGGATATCGTGACAGCCCTGGTCAACAGTAGTGCACCCTATTCCCTATAGGGCCCTGGTCAACAGGAGTGTACTAATATAGGGAATAGGGTGCTATTTGGGATGCACAGTCTGTTGTTTCTCTCATTCCTGCTCTCCTCTCAGTTGTCTGATTGTGCTCCTCCGCGTCTTTCTAGAAAGATGTCTGTCTATAATTTTTTTTTGTTTTAGAGACAATATTTACTGTTATAACAAACGCTTGTTTTTTTTCTTCTTCTTCATGATTCCAGATAACTAGCTCTTCTAAGTCGATTTACACATGTTGTTTTACATTTGTCATTTCTATATCATCACGATATCACTTTACTAGGAAGACAATTGACCTGTTCATACAACAACAACAAAACTTGCCTGTTTAAATTTTTATTTAAAACCTAGCTAAGTGTTGGAGCCTGTATGGAGAGAATAGGTGGTCAGGCCAGTGGACTCCCAAGGGGGGGTGGGTGGGTTTTTCTTCAGTCATTAGGCAGGTTTCCATTGACCCGGGTTTATTGTCGCAAACTAAATCATTGAGACGTGTGTAATGGAAACAGCAGATATAGGATCCATGCATTTTCTAAAGATTGACAACATTTGTATCCGTTCGACAGGGGTGGATTTGTCTCCTGTCGAAGCTTTCGTTATTGGATGCCGGGCCCGAATACTTCTGAAGGCGTGTGATGTCATGTGATGTCATGGGCCCCAGCTGCATTTGCAAACAAACAATTTTTCTGTACGAAAAATCCATAACCTAACGGGTAAACATAGTGACAGTGAGCTGTGAGGAAAATAACCAGACAGGAAGTTGCCTTATTAACAGGTCCTAGGCAATGAACACATTTGACTTCTATAATTTTTTATATTTATGTATTATTATTTAAAATAAAAAAAAATCTTCCCAATTTCTTAGTATCCAATTGGTAGTTGCAGTCTTGTCTCATCGCTTAAACTCCAATACGGACTCGTGAGAGTCGAATAGTTGACGTCCTCAAAACATTGAATTGAATCAAATTAATCTGATCCAAAGATTTTACCGCCCGTAGGTCGGGGTGCCGCTATTTTAATTCTAAATGCATACTGCTTTCAAAATATTTTTGGGAGAATATTAAAATAATGTTTCTTGGGAGGACAAGGATTGTCCTGACTTTCAAGAATGCCTAAATTGCTTTCCCCCTTGCTTCTCTGGTTGGCTTCTCTGGTTGGCTTCTCTGGTTGGCTTCTCTGGTTGGCTTCTCTGGTTGGCTTCTCTGGTTGGCTTGTTTCAAAATCCAATGGTTTCAGATCTACAAGAGTGTAGGTTTCATCATGGGGCGGACCGTGGCGATACATTGGCACATCATGGGGCGGACCGTGGTGTTACATTGGCACATCATGGTGTGGACCGTGGCGTTACGTTGGACCGTGGCGATACATTGGCACATCATGGGGCGGACCGTGGCGTTACGTTGGACCGTGGCGTTACGTTGGCACATCATGGGGCGGACCGTGGCGTTACGTTGGCACATCATGGGGCGGACCGTGGCGATACGTTGGACCGTGGCGTTACATTGGCACATCATGGTGTGGACCGTGGCGTTACGTTGGACCGTGGCGTTACGTTGGCACATCATGGGGCGGACCGTGGCGTTACGTTGGCACATCATGGGGCGGACCGTGGCGTTACATTGGACCGTGGCGTTACATTGGCACATCATGGGGCGGACCGTGGTGTTACATTGGCACATCATGGGGCGGACCGTGGCGTTACATTGGACCGTGGCGTTACATTGGCACATCATGGGGCGGACCGTGGCGTTACATTGGCACATCATGGGGCGGACCGTGGCGTTACGTTGGACCGTGGCGTTACGTTGGCACATCATGGGGCGGACCCGTGGCGTTACGTTGGCACATCATGGGGCGGACCGTGGCGATACATTGGCACATCATGGGGCGGACCGTGGCGATACATTGGCACATCATGGGGCGGACCGTGGCGTTACGTTGGACCGTGGCGTTACGTTGGCACATCATGGGGCGGACCGTGGCGTTACGTTGGCACATCATGGTGCGGACCGTGGCGATACATTGGACCGTGGCGTTACATTGGTACATCATGGGGCGGACCGTGGCGCTACGTTGGACCGTGGCGTTACATTGGCACATCATGGTGTGGACCGTGGCGTTACGTTGGACCGTGGCGTTACATTGGCACATCATGGTGTGGACCGTGGCGTTACATTGGACCGTGGCGTTACATTGGCACATCATGGGGCGGACCGTGGCGTTACATTGGCACATCATGGGGCGGACCGTGGCGTTACGTTGGACCGTGGCGATACATTGGCACATCATGGGGCGGACCGTGGCGTTACGTTGGCACATCATGGGGCGGACCGTGGCGATACATTGGCACATCATGGGGCGGACCGTGGCGATACATTGGCACATCATGGGGCGGACCGTGGTGTTACATTGGCACATCATGGGGCGGACCGTGGCGTTACGTTGGACCGTGGCGATACATTGGCACATCATGGGGCGGACCGTGGCGTTACATTGGCACATCATGGGGCGGACCGTGGCGTTACGTTGGACCGTGGCGATACATTGGCACATCATGGGGCGGACCGTGGTGTTACATTGGCACATCATGGGGCGGACCGTGGCGTTACGTTGGACCGTGGCGATACATTGGCACATCATGGGGCGGACCGTGGTGTTACATTGGCACATCATGGTGTGGACCGTGGCGTTACGTTGGACCGTGGCGTTACATTGGCACATCATGGGGCGGACCGTGGCGATACATTGGCACATCATGGGGCGGACCGTGGCGATACATTGGCACATGAGAAATATTACAATAGTAAATTGTTGCATTCTATCCATGATGGCTTTTGCGGGCTACCTGAGACAGGAAACAGATCGGTGGGAGAACACAGGCTGTCACCGATTTATTAATTCGCTATTTTTCCTAAATGGATACTGGAAAAAAAAAATTATTAGACACTGTAGGTTTTTAAGTGTTAGGTCATTAATTTCCAGCTGGTTTTTATCAACACAATATAGTTACATGTAAACACACCGCGGTAGGCAATTGTAGGCATATATTTTCTATGTAAACTTTCAAAATGTCAACATAAAAAAAATGACTGGAAATGTTACTGGAAACAGAGCTTCTGATTGGTTGGGTTTGCAGGATACTACCAGCAGCAGTAGATCTTGATAAGCCTATCACAGCTGACCCCTGTCTGATAAAGGGAGGGCTTTGTCTTGCCTGGCTACCGGTACCCAACACACACACACCCTGTTGGTAGCCAATACCCTCTGGACCAGCGCTGTCTCGGCCTTGGATGGATGAAGAAAAGACAACGTAGAGCCTAATAGGACCAATCCAAGTTCAGGTATTCTCTCTCTCTCTCACTGACGGATGGAAGTTTAGGTGTTGTTGTGGTCCTAGAGAAAGAGAGACGGGAAAGAGAAAGAGAGAGAGGAAAGAGAGATGATAAAGAGAGAGAGAGAGAGAGAGAGAGAGAGAGAGAGAGAGAGAGAGAGGGAAAGAAAGAGAGAGAGAGAGAGAGAGAGAGAGAGGGAGAGAAAGAGAAAGAAAGAGAGAGAGAGAGAGAGAGAGAGAGAGAGAGAGAGAGAGAAAGAGAAAGAAGAGAGAGAGAGAGAGAGAAAGAAAGAGAGAAAGAGGACAGAAAGAAAACAAAGAAATAGAAAAGTTAAGTGTTGTGGTTCAGTGTAATTCTCCGGTCAATATAAAAGGTTATACCATAACTCACAGAAGTAGAAAGGTAAGTGCAAGCTATACAGCCATAACTCTTCCTGATTATAATGTTTACACCCCGACTTACACCATATGGGGGTTTCCAATGCTACAACTGTTTCTTCTTAAGTTTCCTCAGAGTTTGTCAAAGTGTGCAGACGATACAAAGGCCAGTGTGTGTGTGTGTGTGTGTGTGTGTGTGTGTGTGTGTGTGGTGTGTGTGTGTGTGTGTGTGTGTGTGTGTGTGTGTGTGTGTGTGTGTGTGTGTGTGTGTGTGTGTGTGTGTGTGTGTGTGTGTGGACAGGTGGTGAGCATCCCTGGCTTTTGTCTCCAGCCATCAGCGTGTGGAGACATCCAGCTGGAGGGACTCGGACAGACAGTCTACTGGGAAGACAAGCACACGCGCACACACACACACACACACACACACACACACACACACACACACACACACACACACACACACACACACACACACACACACACACACACACACACACACACACACACACACAGCTGTACTTCCTGATCACTGTCCGCAGTAGCATCTGGACTCCCGATGTGTTATGTGTAGGATTGGAAGTGTCAGGGGCGTTGTAAAAGTATTGGAGAAAAGAAGAGAGGTAGTTGTGTGCATTGTTTTACATTTCAGTTATTTAACAGACACTCTTTATCCAGAGCCACTTACAGTAGTTAGTACATTCATCTTCAGATAGCTAGGTGGGATAACCACACATCACAGTAGTAGTCAGTACATCCATCTCCAGATAGCTAGGTGGGATAACCACACATCACAGTAGTAGTTAGTGCATCCATCTCCAGATAGCTAGGTGGGATAACCACACATCACAGTAGTAGTTAGTGCATCCATCTCCAGATAGCTAGGTGGGATAACCACACATCACAGTAGTAGTTAGTGCATCCATCTCCAGATAGCTAGGTGGGATAACCACACATCACAGTAGTAGTCAGTACATTCATCTACAGATAGCTGTAGTATTTAATAAATATATTCTTCTGATAGTAGACAATGAGTTGAGTTAGAAAGTGTTACTGCCATCTCAAGTCCTTTATTATCTCGCTCTATCGTTTCGTCTGATTGAACCATGTTAAACCTCCTCCTCCTCCTCCTCCTCCTCCTCCTCCTCCTCCTCCTCTCAGCAGACAACAACAGCAGTATGCTCCCCTCTCTGTGCTTTCATTGTCCAGCCTGTAGACTGTCTCCCAACAAAAGGAAGCAAACAAGAAAAGAGTGGGGCATCGTTTGTGGATTGAAATGCAGCTGGGCATCCTGGGATCAGGAAGTACTTGGTACTTGGAGATACTTCCTCTTAGTACCTAAGGAACAGGAATTACCAAAGTATGTACTCAAAACCAAAAACAGGAAGAAAAAAAAGCTTGAAATTAGATTCACTACATACTGGTCTGAAACTAGATCCCCCTACATACTGGTCTGAAACTAGATCCCCTACATACTGGTCTGAAACTAGATTCACTACATACTGGTCTGAAACTAGATCCTCTACATACTGGTCTGAAACTAGATCCCCTTGCATACTGGTCTGAAACTAGATCCCCTACAACCTGGTCTGAAACTAGATTCCCCTACATACTGGTCTGAAACTAGATCCCCCTACAACCTGGTCTGAAACTAGATCCCCCCTACATACTGGTCTGAAACTAGATCCTCTACATACTGGTCTGAAACTAGATCCCCTACATACTGGTCTGAAACTAGATCCCCTACATACGGGTCTGAAACTAGATCCTCTACATACTGGTCTGAAACTAGATCCCCTTCATACTGGTCTGAAACTAGATCCCTTACATACTGGTCTGAAACTAGATTCCCTACATACTGGTCTGAAACTAGATTCCCTACATACTGGTCTGAAACTAGATCCCCCTACATACTGGTCTGAAACTAGATCCCCTACATACTGGTCTGAAACTAGATCCCCCTACATACTGGTCTGAAACTAGATCCTCTACATACTGGTCTGAAACTAGATTCCCTACAACCTGGTATTGACGAAAAGAAAACAACTGTCGGGGGAGGTTCTCTTCTGCACTGTTCAACCAATCCAGTAAATGTGGAGGAGGAGTTAAGATGGAGCGTCGCCTTGTTAACTTCCAAAAGAGGAAGTCGTGTCACAGGCTCTCTTTCCATTTCCCCTAAACAGCTGAAGATGCGGCTGTTGGAGACTCAGCAGAGGCTAAAGTGATAGTGGTGCTGACAGCTCCTCCCTCCCAACAAGGGAAGCAAACAAGAACAGAGGGGGGGCATCGTTTGTGGATTGAAACGCAGCCGGGGGTCAGTCTCAGTCCTCAGAGTGCCAGCTCTATCTGGATCTTACCCAGAATCCACTGGATTATATTCTGCTGTTGGTCCATTGTGTCCATCCTGGCGGTGCTGTGTAACTCTAGCTCCGGCCCTGACACTGTACAGGTATGTCCCGAGTGAGGCTTCGGCTAGCTGTCCTACCCCTTTTATTTTTATTACGTTTCCCCAACAAGACGCCATAAAATTGTCTCTCAAAAAGAAAAGGGAGCGCTAACAAAGAGTTTCTTACAGCAACCAAAACAAAACAGGTGGGGGTTCTGAAAGACAATCATGGGGGTGTCCACTGAAAGTTGCCTAGCAACAACAACTGGAACTTAAAATATACCCACCGTGAGACCCACTAAATATGCCCCAAGAAGAGGAAAACTAAATGAAACAAAGAACATCAGATAAACTCAAATAGGGAGAGCCAACTAAAGGTGTTAACCCTCCACATCTCTCAAGTCAACCCGGAGAACTGTGCCAGTCTCTTCTAAAAATCACCTGCACCAACACAAGTGAAACACCTTCTGACTGAAGAGATGACAAGCCAGCACAGGTGTAACACATACTGACTAACGAGGTGACACCAATCGGTGCACCAAACATGTTAATGTCCAACCTAAAGAAATACGAATGGAAAAACCAAAGCCCATAACAGGCTGGGTATCTGTAAAGCACTGTGACAACTGCTAATGTAATAATGGTTCTTCCCCTTGAAGTGTTTTGACACACAGATAATCACAACATAAATGATCAGTGTCCACTATATAGTGCACTACTTTTGATCAGAGCCCTATGGGACGTCCTCAAAGGTAGTGCACCTTGTAAATGGAGACTTGGTCATTTCTAAAGAGGATCCATCTTTTTTTGTTGTCCTGTACAGATCAGTTGGCTGTTGCCTTGGCAACATGTACACTACCGGTCCAAAGGTTTTACAACACCTAGTCAGTCAAGGGTTTTGCTTTATTTTTTAAAATATTTTCTACATTGCAGAATAATAGTGAAAAAATCACAACTATAAAATAACACTTATGGAATCACGTAGTAACCAAAAGAACTGTTAAACAAGTCAAAATATATTGTATATTTGAGATTATTCAAAGTAGCCACCCTTTACCTTGATGACAGCTTTGCACACTCTTGGCATTCTCTCAACCAGCTTCATGAGGTAGTCACCTGGAATGCGTTTGAGCCAATCTGTTGTGTTGTGACCAGGTAGGGGGGTATACAGAAGATAGCCCTATTTGGTAAAAGACCAAGTCCATATTATGGCAAGAACAGCTCAAAGAAAGCAAAGAAAAATGACAGTCCATCATTACTTTAAGACATGAAGGACAGTCAATACAAAACATTTCAAGAACTTTGAAAGTTTCTTCATGTGCCATCACAAAAACCATCAAGCGATATGATGAATCTGGCTCTCATGAGGACCGCCACAGGAAGGGAAGACCCAGAGTTACCTCTGCTGCAGAGGATAAGTTCATTAGAGTTACCAGCCTCATGAGGACCGCCACAGGAAGGGAAGACCCAGAGTTACCTCTGCTGCAGAGGATAAGTTCATTAGAGTTACCAGCCTCAGAAATTGAAGCCCAAATAAATGCTTCACAGAGTTCAAGTAACCGACACATCTCAACATCAACTGTTCAGAGGAGACGGTGTAAATCTGGCTTTCATGGTCGAATTGCGGCAAAGAAACCACTACTAAAGGACACCAATAATAAGAAGAGACTTGCTTGGGCCAAGAAACATGAGCAATGGACATTAGACCGGTGAAAATTTGTCCTTTGGTCTGATGAGTCCAAATTTCAGATTTTTGGTTCCAACCACTGGGTCTTTGTGAGACGCGGTGTGCTCTGAACGGATGATCTCTGTATGTGTGGTTCCCACCGTGAAGCACGGAGGAGGAGGCGTGATGGTGTGGGGGTGCTTTAGTGGTGACACTGTCTGTGATTTATTTAGAATTCAAGGCACACTTAACCAGCATGGCCACAACAGAATTCTGCAGCGATACGCTATCCAATCTGGTTTGGGCTTAGTGGGACTATCATTTGTGTTTCAGCAGGACAATGACCCAACACACCTCCAGACTGTGTAAGAGCTATTTGACCAAGAAGGAGAGTGATGGAGTGCTGCATCAGATGACCTGGCCTCCACAATTCCCCGACCTCAACCAAATTGAGATGGTTTGGGATGAGTCGGACCGCAGAGTGAAGGAAAAGCAGCCAATGAGTGCTCAGCATATGTGGGAACTCCTTAAAGATTGTTGGAAAAGCATTCCAGGTGAAGCTGGTTGAGAGAATGCCAAGCACGTGCAAAGCTGTCATCAAGGCAAAGGGTGACTATTTGAAGAATCTCAATTATAAAATATATTTTGATTTGTTTAACACTTTTATTTGGTTACCACATGATTCCTTACAGTATGTGTTATTTCATAGTTTTGACGTCTTCACTTTTATTCTACAATGTAGAAAAAAGTAAAAAATAAAGATAAACCCTTGAATTAGTAGGTGTTGTAAATGTTTAACCGGTAGTGCATGTCATTGCCAGGAGGAAGGGAAAGAAGGAAGGAGGGAGTGAAGGAAGCAGACACTGTTTAGATATTAATGCCCCCATGATGAGATGGCCTCCTTGTAAGGCTGCCCTTCCTACATTATTGATCATGTAGTGAATGACAGACAGTGACTAATGTGGTTCAGGTGTGAGAGGCAGGTGTACGTGGAGACAGTCAAAATGGTTAGGACCTTTTCATTTTACCTTTATTTACAAATTCTTATTTACAATGACGGCCTACCCCCGGCCAAACCCGGACGACGCTGAGCCAATTGTGTGCCGCCCTATGGGACTCCCAATCACGGTTGTGATTCAGCCTGGAATCAAACCTGGGTCTGTAGTGACACCTCTTGCACTGAAATGCAGTGCCTTAGACCGCTGCGCCACTCGGGAGCCCCATGTTCATGTTTTTAATTTCATCTTTATTTATCCAGGAAGTCCCATTGAGGTCAGAAGACTTATTTTAACCAATCAACTTGGTTTGACTCAAAGTCTTGAAGGAGGACTGGTAATCAAGTCGGTTTGACTCAAAGTCTTGAAGGAGGACTGGTAATCAAGTCAGTAGACTGAAAGTCGGTTCTACACTGAAGGACAGGACAAGAAATATTGTCGGAAGGTAGAATGTAATATCAGCAACAGATGTTAAAGAACCGGCGATTCGTAACGTCAGAATCTATTTTCTGACTGATGCATGCTAAATTTGGATTGGTTTAGGGTCCATGGATAGATGCACTTGTATCTTAAACATTTGAATCGGGGACCAACGAGTACCAGTGAATCGCTAAATCCCTACTAAGTAACCCTTACTAACCATTTTACTAATCCTAACTAACCCTTACTAACCATTTTACTAATCCTAACTAACCCTTACTAACCATTTTACTAATCCTAACTAACCCTTACTAACCATTTTACTAATCCTAACTAACCCTTACTAACCATCTTACTAATCCTAACTAACCCTTACTAACCATCTTACTAATCCTAACTAACCCTTACTAACCATTCTACTAATTCTAACTAACTCTTACTAACCATTTTACTAATCCTAACTAACCCTTACTAACCATTCTACTAATTCTAACTAACTCTTACTAACCATTTTACTAATCCTAACTAACCCTTACTAACCATTCTACTAATCCTAAGTAACCCTTACTAACCATTTTACTAATCCTAACTAACCCTTACTAACCATTTTACTAATCCTAACTAACCCTTACTAACCATTTTACTAATCCTAACTAATCCTTACTAACCATCTTACTAATTCTAACTAACCCTTACTAACCATTTTACTAATCCTAACTAATCCTTACTAACCATCTTACTAATTCTAACTAACTCTTACTAACCATTTTACTAATCCTAACTAACCCTTACTAACCATTCTACTAATCCTAACTAACCCTTACTAACCATTCTACTAACTCTAACTAACCCTTACTAACCATTTTACTAATCCTAACTAAATCAGATCAGGTGCATTGCCCCCCCTCCCCAATCTGATAGTGGTAGTGGGGTGGTAGATGCCTAGACTCCTTCATGGCTCAGATCAGGTGCATTGCCCCCCCTCCCCAATCTGATAGTGGTAGTGGGGTGGTAGATGCCTAGACTCCTTCGTGGCTCAGATCAGGTTCCTACATAGTACACACACTATAGTCATCTCAAACAGATCCATATCACGAGTTCCATCAGCAGCAGAACGGGAAAGGAAATGTGTTTATGCAGCAAATGTTAATGCATCACACCGCATTGAAGCAAATCGCATCGCTTCGTTCTCCAATCAAACTCACCAAACTAAAACGGATTGTTCCTGTATCGTCTCGGAGCCCATGTATCGAATTGCCTCGAAAAGGAAAGATGCACATCCCTATTAGTTAGGGTTTGTAAGATGGTTAGTTTGGGTTAGTAAGATGGTTAGTTTGGGTTAGTAAGATGGTTAGTTTGGGTTAGTAAGATGGTTAGTTTGGGTTAGTAAGATGGTTAGTTTGGGTTAGTAAGATGGTTAGTTTGGCTTAGTAAGATGGTTAGTTTGGGTTAGTATGATGGTTAGTTAGGGTTAGTAAGATCATTAGTTTGGGTTAGTAAGATGGTTAGTTTGGGTTAGTAAGATGGTTAGTTTGGGTTAGTAAGATGGTTAGTTTGGGTTAGTAAGATGGTTAGTTTGGGTTAGTAAGATGGTTAGTTTGGGTTAGTAAGATGGTTAGTTTGGGTTAGTATGATGGTTAGTTTGGTTTAGTAAGATGGTTAGTTTGGGTTAGTAAGATGGTTAGTTTGGGTTAGTAAGATGGTTAGTTTGGGTTAGTATGATGGTTAGTTTGGGTTAGTATGATGGTTAGTTTGGGTTAGTAAGATGGTTAGTTTGGGTTAGTATAATGGTTAGTTTGGGTTAGTAAGATGGTTAGTTTGGGTTAGTAAGATGGTTAGTTTGGGTTAGTAAGAGAGATAGCCCAAGTTTCACATCCAGTCAACTAGTTTGGAAGGTTAGATAAGGACTGGTACTTTATTGCCCCGGCCTTTGCGAGAAAGACGAATGCGTGTTTGTACAAAAAAGTTGTACAAACATTTGCAGGATTACAAATGACAAAATTCCATCAGTTTTATTAATGATTTTTTTATGTGT
The DNA here is from genome assembly GCF_965601325.2 of Salmo salar. Classification (NCBI taxonomy): domain Eukaryota; kingdom Metazoa; phylum Chordata; class Actinopteri; order Salmoniformes; family Salmonidae; genus Salmo; species Salmo salar. Next base: position 85,930,135 of record NC_138309.1, read on the forward strand.
TGTATATATGAAAAGATCGACAGATGTAACATACTTAGTGAGAAATAATCTACGTTAGAATAAATGTCAATGGAAAAGTTAGCTAAACAAACGGGTAAAATCAAACATTTGGATAATAATTCTTACTGTGGAAAACAAACATGTCTGACAAACCCAGAAGGGTTACCGTGACAACCGTGCCATTCAAAGCGACCAATCCACCGGGCTCTAAACGAGGAGAGGTAATAAGCATTCTTTTCTGACATGTCCTTGTTTATAGGAATGCAGCTCTAGCGTGTAAAGAGAGACACATGGAAGTACTTCTCTTCCCTGGAATAAAGTCATTAAGGATCTCTCTCTCTCTCTCTCTCTCTCCCCTTCTCTCATTTTCTGCCTCTTTCGCCCCCTTCCTCCTCCTCCTCCTCCGCTCGTTAAAAAACCCTCCCAGCCTAACTTCCAGGCATGTCAGTCGATAATCGCGTCAACTTGACATCCTGACCTGAACATTCAATTTATTGATTTTCATTTTATTCGGATGTATGGAGCCCTTTGCTCTTCAAAATTAATCCAGGTTAATAAGACCTAGACCCAGCATGAGTAGGGCTCTCTGTTAGTCCAATCTATCCAGGGCTCCAGCTTGGCCACCCAGCATGAGTAGGGCTCTCTGTTAGTTAAACCTATACAGGGCCCCAGCCGGCCGCGGCTTGGCCACCCAGCTTTATGGGAATCTGCAGTGAATTACAATATCTGTCAATGGGAGAGAGAGGAGGACAGGAGACGGAGCGAGAGGGTGAAGCGGTGTGGATATGCCATGTCACTCCACCTGTAAAATAAATGCTCTTTTGTTCATTATCTCCCCCGTCGACCCGGCTTACCTGGACAGGATCAAGCTGGAGGTCAACAGCATGGCTATGTAACAGGGGCTGCAGAGAGAGAGAGAGAGAGAGAGAGAGAGAGAGAGAGAGAGAGAGAGAGAGAGAGAGAGAGAGAGAGAGAGACGGGAGGTAGAGAGAGAGACGGGAGGTAGAGAGAGAGAGAGAGAGAGAGAGAGAGAGAGAGAGAGAGAGAGAGATTGAGATTTCATCCTCCCATTCCGGTATTCAGTCAAATACCTCTGGGGAAATAGATATTTATTTCACGAGTTTAAGGACCAGACATTAGCATGGGTTTAGAATGTTTATTTAGGAAATTGATTGGCTGTTAGAAGGATTTAGGAGGGGAATGAGAATGGCCCAGATGAAGCCTAGGGGGGTGGACTCTGTAGGGTTTGGCTTTGAGTCTCAGGTAGACATAGTCATGGTCGTGGTAGTTAGGTTGCTGTGGTGATGCTAATCCCCCAAAAGAGAACTCCAAATTAGTCAGAACCTGGAGAGGAAGGGAGCTGTTCTGGACTTGCAGGTGCTGAATGGTTGTCAATATATATATATATTTTTTTACATTTTAGTCATTTAGCAGACACTCTTATCCAGAGCGACTTACAGTAGTGAATGCATACATTTCATTTTGTGCATTTCATTTTTTTCTTCTTTTTTTTTTGTACTGGCCCCCCCGTGGGAATCGCACCCACAACCCTGGCATTGCAAACACCACGCTCTACCAACTGAGCCACGGGGAAGACTAACATAGTTGAGGTAGTACAGTGTATGGACGAGATGCCCACAAAGTCACCCAACCTTAGACTCCGGAAAGAGCAAGCAGAAACGACAAGTGGCAAGGAAAAAAAACTCCCTTGATGTAAGAAAAACCTTGAGAGGAACCAAGCTCAGCTAGGAAGCCAATCCTCTCGTGGCTTGTTGGGTAGGATTCGATGCGTGAGGTAGATGGTGTCCATTAAAGGAGGCAGGGACCAGAAGACGGTGCATGAGTCAATGCAGGTTCTGAGAGAGGAGCATGTTGTTGATGCTCTCCGGATCTTCTTGATGTCAGAGCGGATGTAACAATGATAGGCGGGAGAGGACCAGCGTACGAGGAGTTCTGGGATGCTGTGTCGAGGTGCCCGTGGATACGGCTCCAATGTGGATGGAGAGTCCTGAGAATTGAGCATCAGGATAGCCATACAGAGATAGTATTAGTCTCAGATGGGAATGGAACCATTGGTAAGGTGATGAAACCAGATTTGGTGATCATATGGAGTTGCATGCTGAGATTGTTTGATCTGTAGGAAGTTGGTGAGTGGTTGGTAAGGGCTTAGGGTAGATGTTAACCGGAACAGACAGACTGTTGTGGTTCTGCCAAACTGATCAGTTTACTGTGTTTGATGGTGATGTCTGATATGTGGAGAAGGGATGTAGGTAGACGATGAGGAGGGTGATGTCTGACATGTGGAGAAGGGATGTAGGTAGACGATGAGGAGGGTGATGTCTGATATGAGGAGAAGGGATGTAGGTAGACGATGAGGAGGGTGATGTCTGACATGTGGAGAAGGGATGTAGGTAGACGATGAGGAGGGTGATGTCTGACATGTGGAGAAGGGATGTAGGTAGACGATGAGGAGGGTGATGTCTGATATGAGGAGAAGGGATGTAGGTAGACGATGAGGAGGGTGATGTCTGACATGTGGAGAAGGGATGTAGGTAGACGATGAGGAGGGTGATGTCTGATATGAGGAGAAGGGATGTAGGTAGACGATGAGGAGGGTGATGTCTGACATGTGGAGAAGGGATGTAGGTAGAAGATGAGGATGGAAACTCGGAACATGGCAGGAAGTAAAAGAAAGGCAAAAGAAACATCAATCCCAGCATAGAGAGACTGTGTTGGAGAAATAACCTAATCCCAGCATGGAGAGACTGTGTTGGAGAAATAACCTAATCCCAGCATGGAGAGACTGTGTTGGAGAAATAACCTAATCCCAGCGTAGAGAGACTGTGTTGGAGAAATAACCTAATCCCAACGTAGAGAGACTGTGTTGGAGAAATAACCTAATCCCAGCGTAGAGAGACTGTGTTGGAGAAATAACCTAATCCCAGTGTAGAGAGACTGTGTTGGAGAAATAACCTAATCCCAGCATGGAGAGACTGTGTTGGAGAAATAACCTAATCCCAGCGTAGAGAGACTGTGTTGGAGAAATAACCTAATCCCAGCATGGAGAGACTGTGTTGGAGAAATAACCTAATCCCAACATTGAGAGACTGTGTTGGAGAAATAACCTAATCCCAGCGTAGAGAGACTGTGTTGGAGAAATAACCTAATCCCAGCATGGAGAGACTGTGTTGGAGAAATAACCTAATCCCAGCGTTGAGAGACTGTGTTGGAGAAATAACCTAATCCCAGCATGGAGAGACTGTGTTGGAGAAATAACCTAATCCCAGCATGGAGAGACTGTGTTGGAGAAATAACCTAATCCCAACGTAGAGAGACTGTGTTGGAGAAATAACCTAATCCCAGCGTAGAGAGACTGTGTTGGAGAAATAACCTAATCCCAGCATGGAGAGACTGTGTTGGAGAAATAACCTAATCCCAACGTAGAGAGACTGTGTTGGAGAAATAACCTAATCCGCGGGAGACGGGGGCCTCCCGCAGGAGAGACTGTGTTGGAGAAATAACCTAATCCCCGGGAGCGGGGGCCTCCCGCGTGAGAGACTGTGTTGGAGAAATAACCTAATCCCAGCATGGAGAGACTGTGTTGGAGAAATAACCTAATCCCAGCATGGAGAGACTGTGTTGGAGAAATAACCTAATCCCAGAATAGAGAGACTGTGTTGGAGAAATAACCTAATCCCAGCGAAAGAGAGAGGTGTCTTCACTGGCTGAGTAGGAGGGGATGTGAGGGGTCGTTACTGGCTGAGTAGGAGGGGATGTGGAGGAGGCAGAGGGTAAAGGAAGCAGGATGCTGAGAGAGGTTGTCACTGGCAGATAGAGAGGGTGAGCCGCTGCCGGAGCAGCGGTCATGGGGCCAGTGGGACCTGAGGGAGGAGAGGAGCCGGAGGTTGTAAAGAGAGCAGGCAACGGAGCCTGGAGGCCAGAGCTGAAACCCGGAAACCAGTTACACCGGCAGCAGAGACATGAGAGGAGGGGGCGTAGAGGAAGCAGTATGCTGAAAGTGATAGGCTAAGATACGCTGAGAGAATGTCGGCCTGCTGGGCCATCGGCGGGAGCTATAGCTGCAGGGACGTAAGGTAGTTCAAATACCAACTGGGAGAGAAGTCAGGTCTGGATGCTGGTTTGGTGGCCTTGGTTGGTGGTGGTGATGGGGGTGTTGGAGGTGGGGGGTGTTGGAGGTGGTGATGGGGGTGTTGGTGGTGGTGATGGGGGTGTTGGTCGTGGTGATGAGGGTGTTGGTGTTGATGATGGGGGTGTTGGGGGTGGTGATGAGGGTGTTGGTGATGGTGATGGGGGTGTTGGTGGTGGTGATGGGGGTGTTGGTGGTGGTGATGGGGGTGTTGGTGGTGGTGATGGGGGTGTTGGTGGTGGTGTTGGCTGTGGTGATGGGGGTGTTGGTGGTGGTGATGGTGATGGGGGTGTTGGTGGTGGTGGTGGTGTTGGCTGTGGTGATGGGGGTGTTGGTGGTGATGATGGGGGTGTTGGGGGTGGTGTTGGTGGTGATGATGGGGGTGTTGGTCGTGGTGTTGGGGGTGTTGGGGGTGCGTGTGTCATCATGGTGTCATCATATTGTAACAACATGGGTGGAGGTGATTGTGGTCCTGGCAGGAAGTGCAGCAATCATCAATCGATAAAAAATTCAATATTGTCTTTAGTGTCAGTCATCAGAGATCCATGGAGCCTACCCTGTTCCCTGCTGTGAGTGTCCAGGCAAGTGATACCATTGGCAGGCTTCTCTCCTCCCTTAGTGTCTCCTCTCCTCTCCAGCCATTACTACCCTACTTCCTGGCTTGGTTTTAATATTGAAGCATGTTGTTATATAAATCTATGCAGCGCAGACTGGGACCAAAATTTGCCTGTGCATATCAATTGCTCCCCCCATAATCACACGAATAATATAAATAATTGTAAAATTGTAGGAAAGTTTGGCCTTCCTGCCAAAGTAATAACAACAGCTTATTTAGACAGGAACAGCATTATTTCTCTCAAATCCTCTTGCCGCTGCACGCTGTGAGTCAAATGGAAGGTATTTCTGTTTGTGGTTGCCAAGACTAGTTTTAAGATGAGCGAAATTATAAACAACAAGGTATTTTGAATGATAGGCTTCATACTGTATAATTTAGATAAATTACTGAAGAAAAACATGAACGCAACATTATGTTACATGATGTTTAATGTTAATGATGAGATGCCTTTCAGGTATTTGTGACTGTGTGTGTGTGTGTGTGTGTGTGTGTGTGTGTGTGTGTGTGTGTGTGTGTGTGTGTGTGTGTGTGTGTGTGTGTGTGTGTGTGAAATAGCTTGTACTGCTCCATTTTGTTCTAGATTATATCCAAGTAGGAGAGGCAGCGATGGACGACAGGGATTGGAGGGTTTGTGTTTTTACACGCTTCCCTGTTTAGTCAGAGAGATTTGAATAGTGTTTGAGCTGCATGTAAATAGACTGTGTGTGTGTGTGTGTGTGTGTGTCTGTGTGTGTGTGTGTGTGTGTGTGTGTGTGTGTGTGTGTGTGTGTGTGTGTGTGTGTGTGTGTGTGTGTGTGTGTGTGTGTGTGTGTGTCTGTGTGTGTGTGTGTGTCTGTGTGTGTGTGTGTGTGTGTGTGTGTGTGTGTGTCTGTGTGTGTGTGTGTGTGTGTGTTATCTGCATGCATGCAAGCATTATTGTATTTCTGTTCTAAGAACACAAAGAGAACTGACAGGTGCTACTACTGTATACCTACCTGTCCAGATAGACTACCTCCAGGTGTGTACCTACCTGTCCAGGTAGACTACCTCCAGGTGTATACCTACCTGTCCAGGTAGACTACCTCCAGGTGTGTACCTACCTGTCCAGGTAGACTACCTCCAGGTGTGTACCTACCTGTCCAGGTAGACTACCTCCAGGTGTGTACCTACCTGTCCAGGTAGACTACCTCCAGGTGTATACCTACCTGTCCCGGTAGACTACCTCATGGTGTGTACCTACTTGTCCAGGTAGACTACCTCCAGGTGTATACCTACCTGTCCAGGTAGACTACCTCCAGGTGTATACCTACCTGTCCAGGTAGACTACCTCCAGGTGTATATCTACCTGTCCAGGTAGACTACCTCCAGGTGTGTACCTACCTGTCCAGGTAGACTACCTCCAGGTGTGTGCCTACCTGTCCAGGTAGACTACCTCCAGGTGTATACCTACCTGTCCAGGTAGACTACCTCCAGGTGTGTACCTACCTGTCCAGGTAGACTACCTCCAGGTGTGTACCTACCTGTCCAGGTAGACTACCTCCAGGTGTGTACCTACCTGTCCAGGTAGACTACCTCCAGGTGTATACCTACCTGTCCAGGTAGACTACCTCCAGGTGTGTACCTACCTGTCCAGATAGACTACCTCCAGGTGTATACCTACCTGTCCAGGTAGACTACCTCCAGGTGTGTACCTACCTGTCCAGGTAGACTACCTCCAGGTGTATACCTACCTGTCCAGGTAGACTACCTCCAGGTGTATACCTACCTGTCCAGGTAGACTACCTCCAGGTGTGTACCTACCTGTCCAGGTAGACTACCTCCAGGTGTGTACCTACCTGTCCAGGTAGACTACCTCCAGGTGTGTACCTACTTGTCCAGGTAGACTACCTCCAGGTGTATACCTACCTGCCCAGGTAGACTACCTCCAGGTGTGTACCTACCTGTCCAGGTAGACTACCTCCAGGTGTATACCTACCTGTCCAGGTAGACTACCTCCAGGTGTGTACCTACTTGTCCAGGTAGACTACCTCGAGGTGTATACCTACCTGTCCAGGAAGACTACCTCCAGGTGTATACCTACCTGTCCAGGTAGACTACCTCCAGGTGTATACCTACCTGTCCAGATAGACTACCTCCAGGTGTATACCTACCTGTCCAGATAGACTACCTCCAGGTGTACCTACCTGTCCAGGTAGACTACCTCCAGGTGTGTACCTACCTGTCCAGGTAGACTACCTCCAGGTGTGTACCTACCTGTCCAGGTAGACTACCTCCAGGTGTGTACCTACTTGTCCAGGTAGACTACCTCCAGGTGTACCTACCTGTCCAGGTAGACTACCTCCAGGTGTATACCTACCTGTCCAGGTAGACTACCTCCAGGTGTATACCTACCTGTCCAGGTAGACTACCTCCAGGTGTGTGTCTACTCACAAAGATCCACTCTCTACGTTACTGTTTATCTTTCCCCTGGTAATACATAGAAATTACATTTCATTAAGGGGTTTGTATCAACAGTATTTGGTTTTATTGGTAATTTTAGTGTTTGGATTTTGTAAGGGGTGAATGAGAGAGGACACTGAGGGGAGGATTAGCTTAATTTGACCGTATATTTTCAAACCAGTCAAGCGTTTTGTCAGCAACCCCAACAAACCGAAGTGGACAGCTTTACATAAATTCTGCCCAACGCAAACCTGACTGCAAATTAAACATCTCTGGACTGATTGCTGTACCGTGTATATGTTTGTGCTGTCCAAATGGATTATTAATTTGACAAATATCTTGTTGGGAGTCACTCAGGTGAAACATAATTTTCCCACGTTAAATACAACCATCCCTGCTCCTCGACCGGGGAGCCCCAACCAAACACTAACTCTGGTGCCAAATGGCACCCTACACTACTTTAGACCAGAGCCCTGTGGGACGTAGCCTAACGCTATGCTACTTTAGACCAGAGCCCTGTGGGACGTAGCCTAACGCTACGCTACTTTAGATCAGAGCCCTGTGGGACGTAGCCTTGCGCTATGCTACTTTAGACCAGAGCCCTGTGGGACGTAGCCTAACGCTATGCTACTTTAGACTAGAGCCCTGTGGAACGTAGCCTAATGCTATGCTACTTTAGACCAGAGCCCTGTGGGACGTAGCCTAATGTTATGCTACTTTAGACCAGAGCCCTGTGGGACGTAGCCTAACGCTATGCTACTTTAGATCAGAGCCCTGTGGGACGTAGCCTAATGCTATGCTACTTTAGACCAGAGCCCTGTGGGACGTAGCCTAATGCTATGCTACTTTAGACCAGAGCCCTGTGGAACATAGCTTAATGCTATGCTACTTTAGACCAGAGCCCTGTGGAACGTAGACTAACGCTATGCTACTTTAGACCAGAGCCCTGTGGGACGTAGCCTAACGCTACGCTACTTTGGATCAGAGCCCTGTGGGACGTAGCTTAACGCTACGCTACTTTAGACCAGAGCCTTGTGGGACGTAGCCTAATGCTATGCTACTTTAGACCAGAGCCCTGTAGGACGTAGCCTAACGCTACGCTATTTTAGATCAGAGCCCTGTGGGACGTAGCCTAACGCTATGCTACTTTAGACCAGAGCCCTGTGGGACGTAGCCTAACGCTATGCTACTTTAGACCAGAGCCCTGTGGGACGTAGCCTAACGCTACGCTATTTTAGACCAGAGCCCTGTGGGACGTAGCCTAACGCTATGCTACTTTAGATCAGAGCCTTGTGGGACGTAGCCTAACGCTATGCTACTTTAGACCAGAGCCCTGTGGGACGTAGCCTAACGCTACGCTACTTTAGACCAGAGCCCTGTGGGACGTAGCCTAACGCTATGCTACTTTAGATCAGAGCCCTGTGGGACGTAGCCTAACGCTATGCTAATCATGTATTGATCTCTTCATGACGGAGCCCCCTTTATACCCTTAAGTGCTCCGTTCTTGGAACACTGTTGATGGAACACTATGTTGATGGAACACTATGTTGTTGGAACACTATGCTGTTGGAACACTATGCTGTTGGAACACTATGTTGATGGAAAACTATGTTGTTGGAACACTATGTTGTTGGAACACTATGTTGATGGAACACTGTGTTGTTGGATCACTATGTTGATGGAACACTATGTTGATGGAACACTATGTTGATGGAACACTATGTTGTTGGAACACTATGTTGATGGAACACTATGTTGTTGGAACACTATGCTGTTGATGGAACACTATGTTGATGGAATACTATGTTGATGGAACACTATGCTGTTGGAACACTATGTTGATGGAATACTATGTTGATGGAACACTATGTTGTCACTGCAGGGGGGAGGGAGGGAGTGAGGGCGGGGAGACCTGGAGGGAGGGTAGGAGAGAGGGAGGGAGAGTGAGGTGGAGGGAGGGAGGGAGAGGGGGAGGGAAGGAAGGAAGGAAGGAAGTGAGGGAGGGAGGGAGGGAAGGAGGGATGGAGGGAGGGAGAGGGGGAGGGAAGGAAGTGAGGGAAGTGAGGGAGGGAGGGAGGGAGGGAGGGAAGGAGAGAGACAGGGAGAGAACATGTTGGCCAAGCAGATCACCTGTTGCTCATCCAAAATAGGACTCGACTTCAGATTCAATTTTAGAAGTTGCTGGCCGGAGCCGGGTAGGGCTGGGGGGGGGGCAGGTGTAACGGACAGAGGCTGTGTCCCAAAAGGCCCCCTATGTAGTCCACTACTTTTGACCAGAGCGCCATGGGCCCTGACCAGAACCCTATGGGCCCTGGTCAAAAGTAGTGCACTACATAGGGATAGGGTGCATTTGGGACTCTGGAACATAGACGGCGGCGACAGGAACAGTACAGGGGTGTAATGACTAACGATGAATGGCGATCACAAGCCTTCTCTCTCTCTCTCTCTCTCTCTCTCTCTCTCTCTCTCTCTCTCTCTCTCTCTCTCTCTACTTCGCCCCATCCCACAACAACCACCACACTAATTATAGGACAGCACATTTGCATCTACATTTGTATCCAGATCTGATCTGTCTAGTATACTGTGGTCCAGATCTGGTCTGTCTAGTATACTGTAGTCCAGATCTGGTCTGTCTAGTATACTGTAGTCCAGATCTGATCTGTCTAGTAAACAGTCTGTGGTCCAGATCTGATCTGTCTAGTAAACTGTAGTCCAGATCTGATCTGTCTAGTATACTGTAGTCCAGATCTGGTCTGTCTAGTATACTGTAGTCCAGATCTGATCTGTCTAGTAAACTGTAGTCCAGATCTGATCTGTCTAGTATACTGTAGTCCAGATCTGGTCTGTCTAGTATACTGTGGTCCAGATCTGGTCTGTCTAGTATACTGTGGTCCAGATCTGGTCTGTCTAGTATACTGTAGTCCAGATCTGGTCTGTCTAGTATACTGTAGTCCAGATCTGATCTGTCTAGTAAACAGTCTGTGGTCCAGATCTGATCTGTCTAGTAAACTGTAGTCCAGATCTGATCTGTCTAGTATACTGTAGTCCAGATCTGGTCTGTCTAGTATACTGTAGTCCAGATCTGATCTGTCTAGTAAACAGTCTGTGGTCCAGATCTGATCTGTCTAGTAAACTGTAGTCCAGATCTGATCTGTCTAGTATACTGTAGTCCAGATCTGGTCTGTCTAGTATACTGTAGTCCAGATCTGATCTGTCTAGTAAACAGTCTGTGGTCCAGATCTGATCTGTCTAGTAAACTGTAGTCCAGATCTGATCTGTCTAGTATACTGTAGTCCAGATCTGGTCTGTCTAGTATACTGTAGTCCAGATCTGATCTGTCTAGTAAACAGTCTGTGGTCCAGATCTGATCTGTCTAGTAAACTGTAGTCCAGATCTGATCTGTCTAGTAAACTGTCTGTAGTCCAGATCTGGTCTGTCTAGTATACTGTAGTCCAGATCTGATCTGTCTAGTAAACAGTCTGTGGTCCAGATCTGATCTGTCTAGTAAACTGTAGTCCAGATCTGATCTGTCTAGTAAACTGTCTGTAGTCCAGATCTGGTCTGTCTAGTATACTGTAGTCCAGATCTGATCTGTCTAGTAAACTGTAGTCCAGATCTGGTCTGTCTAGTAAACTGTAGTCCAGATCTGATCTGTCTAGTAAACAGTCTGTGGTCCAGATCTGATCTGTCTAGTAAACTGTAGTCCAGATCTGATCTGTCTAGTATACTGTAGTCCAGATCTGGTCTGTCTAGTATACTGTAGTCCAAATCTGATCTGTCTAGTAAACAGTCTGTGGTCCAGATTTGATCTGTCTAGTAAACTGTAGTCCAGATCTTATCTGTCTAGTATACTGTGGTCCAGATCTGATCTGTCTAGTAAACTGTAGTCCAGATCTGATCTGTCTAGTAAACTGTCTGTAGTCCAGATCTGGTCTGTCTAGTATACTGTAGTCCAGATCTGATCTGTCTAGTAAACTGTAGTCCAGATCTGGTCTGTCTAGTATACTGTATTTCTACATTCCACACATTACCAGGTTGGTCTCCAAAACATGACATCATCTCAAACACAACAACAAAGAAACCAAGACAGGAAACACAACAACAGAATATCATAATATATTTATATTTTCCATGGGCAAGAATGGGCACAATATCATAATATATTTATATTTTCCATGGGCAAGAATGGGCAGAATATCATAATATATTTATATTTTCCATGGGCAAGAATGGGCAGAATATCATAATATATTTATATTTTCCATGGGCAAGAATGGGCAGAATATCATAATATATTTATATTTTCCATGGGCAAGAATGGGCAGAATATCATAATATATTTATATTTTCCATGGGCAAGAATGGGGCAGAATATCATAATATATTTATATTTTCCATGGGCAAGAATGGGCAGAATATCATAATATATTTATATTTTCCATGGGCAAGAATGGGCAGAATATCATAATATATTTATATTTTCCATGGGCAAGAATGGGCAGAATATCATAATATATTTATATTTTCCATGGGCAAGTCCCTTCCTTCTCACTGAAGTGAAATTTTCTGCCAGTCTGTCTTTGACCAGACACTGCTTGACTAGGTCTGTTGTTACACCACATTAAATAACATAATTATAGTTTACGACTCAAATAACCACAACGTGCAACAATACAAATATCAGAGAGAGAAACGAAAAGGCAAACAAAGTCATATTCAAGTGAGTACTACAGACGAATACTACCCATTCAGATGGAATATTCCACCCTGCACTCAATGTATGACTCACTCCAACCGCCATATTAAAACACAATAAACCAAAAACAAATATTTGTTTTTGTTTCTTCCCTGGAAGTGTAGCTCTTCCCTGGAAGTGTAGCTCTTTGAAATACAAACCATCTGCTTTTCTTCTTCAACGTTGGCGCTGTGAAATATAAAGTGACAAAGCGTCGCCTTGGGTCTCTTCTCCCTCTCTCCTCTAACCTGCTACACAGTACAGATGTTTCAGTTATTTACCATATGGAAAATATATCGGGGGGGGGGGGTTTCTGCTGTTGTGTGTTTGATGCGTCGGCGTCTCGGTGCGGTGATTAGGTGCTGTAATTAAGGCATATTACCCCTAGAAGGATCTGTTACTCTGGAGAGAGGAGAGCTTCATCATCCAACCCCACGTTCATCGCAGACCACCTTGACTGCTTCTAAAATGGCACCCGTTTTTCCTACGTAAGTGCACGCACTACCGTAAGGGTCTTTTATAGCTCGTAGGTCAGTCTTGCTTCAGGAAATGATTTGCCAACACAGAGGTTAAGAGAGGTCGTAGCGGGTGACACTCACTGACACTAAAATGTCACCTGGACTTTGTTCGCCCAGCTCCGTAGTGTACCTCCACCTCCACGAAAATACAGCCCCCCCCCCCCCCCCCCCCCCTCCCCCCAGGGCAGTTCCCAGCCTTTCAACCTGGTCTCAGAGCGTTTCGTATTATTCTGTACGTAAATCATAAACACTTCATATAGTATGTATGGTATGTTACGTTTGGTATGGTTACATAAAACAGATGGTTCATTAAGGTAAAAACGGAAGGAGGTTGGATGGTCGGGGTGGATTGGTAGGCGTATCAGGCGAACGTATAGCAACCCAAAGGTTAGAATCACATCGCATACTGACTACTTTTTAGATACTTTACAATTACTTAACATGTTAGCTAACCCTTCCCCTAACCCTAACCCTAACCCTGTTAGCTAACCCTTACCCTAACCCTAACTCTAACCCTGTTAGCTAACCCTTCCCCTAACCATAACCCTAACCCTGTTAGCTAACCCTTCCCCTAACCCTAACCCTGTTAGCTAACCCTTCCCCTAAGTCTAACCCTGTTAGTTAATCCTTCCCCTAACCCTAACCCTGTTATCTAACCCTTACCCTAACCCTAACCCTGTTAGCTAACCCTTACCCTAAACCTGTTAGCTAACCCTTCCCCTAACCCTGTTAGATAACCCTTCCCCTAACCCTGTTAGCTAACCCTTCCCTTAACCCTAACCCTGTTAGCTAACCCTAATCCTAACCCTGTTAGCTAACCCTTCCCCTAACCATAACCCTGTTAGATAACCCTTTCCCTAACCATAACCCTGTTAGCTAACCCTTCCCCTAACCCTAACCCTGTTAGCTAACCCTAACCCTTCCCCTAACCCTAACCCTGTTAGCTAACCCTTCCCCTAACCCTAACCCTGTTATCTAACCCTTACCCTAACCCTAACCCTGTTAGCTAACCCTTACCCTAAACCTGTTAGCTAACCCTTCCCCTAACCCTGTTAGATAACCCTTCCCCTAACCCTGTTAGCTAACCCTTCCCTTAACCCTAACCCTGTTAGCTAACACTTCCCTTAACCCTAACCCTGTTAGCTAACCCTAATCCTAACCCTGTTAGCTAACCCTTCCCCTAACCATAACCCTGTTAGATAACCCTTTCCCTAACCATAACCCTGTTAGCTAACCCTTCCCCTAACCCTAACCCTGTTAGCTAACCCTTCCCCTAACCCTAACCCTGTTAGCTAACCCTTCCCCTAACCCTAACCCTGTTAGCTAACCCTTTCCCCTAACCCTGTTAGCTAACCCTTCCCCTAACCCGAACCCTGTTAGCTATCCCTAACCCTAACCCTGTTAGCTAACCCTTTCCCCTAACCCTGTTAGCTAACCCTTCCCCTAACCATAACCCTTTAACCTAACTCCTAAACCTAACTTAACCTAAACTTAACCCAAAACCCTAATCCCTGGCCTAGCTAACATTAGCCACCTAGTTAGAATTTGTCATACGTTTTGCAGATTTGTAACATATTGTACATTTAGCAAATTCCTAACATTTAATACAAATTATAATATGTAACATGTCCATCTAAATGGGGTGTCACAGATTTACATACTGAACAATATGAAACGCTCTGATACCAGGTTGAGACTACTGCCCCTCCCTCCCTCCCCCCAATGCCCTCCCTCCCTCCCTTGCCCTCCCTCCCTCCCTCCCTCCCTCCCTCCCTCCCTCCCTCCCTCCCTCCCTCCCTCCCTCCAATGCCCTCCCTCCCTCCCCCCTCCCCCCAATGCCCTCCCTCCCTCCCCCCTCCCCCCAATGCCCCCCCTCCCTCCCTCCCTCCCCCTCCCTCCCTCCCTCCCCCCAATGCCCTCCCTCCCTCCCTCCCTCCCACCCCCTCTCCCTCCCTCCGTATTGATGGTGGGAACAATGCCCTCCCTCCCTCCCTCCCACCCCCTCCCTCCCTCCCTCCCTCCCCCCAATGCCCTCCCTCCTCCCTCCCTCCCTCCCCCCAATGCCCTCCCTCCCTCCGTATTGGAGCCCCAACCCCAACCCCAGCCCCAACCCCATCCCCAGCCCCAGCCCCAACCCCAGCCCCAATTCCCAGCCCCAACCCCAACCACAACCCCAACCCCAGCCCCAATCCCAGCCCCAACCCCAGCCCCAGCCCCAGCTCCAGCCCCAACCCCAACCCCAGCTCCAGCCCCAACCCCAGCTCCAGCCCCAACCCCAGCCCCAGCCCCAGCTCCAGCCCCAACCCCAACCCCAGCCCCAACCCCAGCCCCAACCACAGCCCCAACCCCAGCCCCAACCCCATCCCCAGCCCCAGCCCCATTCCCAACCCCAACCCCAGCCCCAATCCCAGCCCCAGCCCCAGCTCCAGCCCCAACCCCAACCCCAGCTCCAGCCCCAACCCCAGCTCCAGCCCCAACCCCAACCCCAGCCCCAGCTCCAGCCCCAGCTCCAGCCTCAACCCCAGCTCCAGCCCCAACCCCAACCCCAGCCCCAGCTCCAGCCCCAGCTCCAGCCCCAACCCCAGCCCCAGCCCCAGCTCCAGCCCCAACCCCAGCCCCAGCTCCAGCCCCAACCCCAACCCCAGCTCCAGCCCCAACCCCAGCTCCAGCCCCAACCCCAACCCCAGCCCCAGCCCCAGCTCCAGCCCCAACCCCAACCCAAGCCCCATCCCCCACCCCAGCCCCAACCACAGCCCCAACCCCAGCCCCAGCCCAAACCCCATCCCCAGCCCCAGCCCCAACCCCAGCCCCATCCCCAGCTCCAGCCCCAACCCCAGCCCCAGCTCCAGCCCCAACCCCAGCTCCAGCCGAAACCCCAGCTCCAGCCCCAACCCCAGCTCCAGCCCCATCCCCAACCCCAACCCCAACCCCAGCTCCAACCCCAACCCCAGCTCCAACCCCAACCCCAGCCCCAACCCCAGCTCCAACCCCAACCCCAGCCCCAACCCCAGCCCCAACCCCAACCCCAGCCCCAACCCCAACCCCGGCCCCAACCCAGTGTGTAGCATAACATAGCGTGACAACAATCTGACAACAGTACTTTCATGTTGAAGGACGTATGTCTTAATAATTATGTGCAGAACCTCATCTGCCAATGCCATGAGCGTTACATTCGAAAAATATGGTAGTTGCCATTGAAATGATACATTAGGGAACCATTATGCTTTATGGAAAATTACAAGCATTACTTTTATCCTCCTTAAAAATGCACAATTTGGTTTACAGGCAGGGAGGGAGGCTCCTTCTCCTGAATAAAGTATTATTGTCTATTCATAGCTCAATGAGTTTGATCATTAAAGTGTTGTGGATCGGAACAGTGTTTTTGGAAGTCTTTACAGTTTTTTATGTATTCTAGAGATAGGCTGTAGTCTGTAGTCTACAGTCTGTAGTCTGTAGTCTATAGTCGATAGTCTGTAGTCTGTAGTCTATAGTCTGTAGTCTGTAGTCTGTAGTCTATAGTCTGTAGTCTGTAGTCTGTAGCTTATGTCTCTTGTTGTGTATAACCAACATGTTAAAAACCAATGCAGTTATTTATTTTCATTCTTGTTGAATAAATAAAATCATCACAACAAAGCATTAATGTAATCATGTGTAGCATGTCGTTCTCTGTCTCTGTAGCATGTTGTTCTCTTTAGCATGTCATTCTCTTTAGCATGTCATTCTCTTTAGCATGTCATTCTCTTTAGCATGTCATTCTCTTTAGCATGTCATTCTCTTTAGCATGTTGTTCTCTGTAGCATGTCATTCTCTTTAGCATGTCATTCTCTTTAGCATGTCATTCTCTTTAGCATGTCATTCTCTTTAGCATGTTGTTCTCTGTAGCATGTCGTTCTCTGTCTCTTTAGCATGTCCTTCTCTGTAGCATGTCGTTCTCTGTCTCTTTAGCATGTCCTTCTCTGTAGCATGTCGTTCTCTGTCTCTATAGCATGTCCTTCTCTGTAGCATGTCGTTCTCTGTCTCTTTAGCATGTCGTTCTCTGAAGCACATCATTCTCTGTCTCTATAGCATGTCCTTCTCTGTAGCATGTCGTTCTCTGTCTCTTTAGCATGTCCTTCTCTGTAGCACGTCGTTCTCTGTCTCTTTAGCATGTCCTTCTCTGTAGCATGTCGTTCTCTGTCTCTTTAGCATGTCCTTCTCTGTAGCATGTCGTTCTCTGTCTCTTTAGCATGTCCTTCTCTGTAGCATGTCGTTCTCTGTCTCTTTAGCATGTCCTTCTCTATAGCATGTCGTTCTCTGTCTCTTTAGCATGTCCTTCTCTGTAGCATGTCGTTCTCTGTCTCTTTAGCATGTCCTTCTCTGTAGCATGTCGTTCTCTGTCTCTTTAGCATGTCCTTCTCTGTAGCATGTCGTTCTCTGTCTCTTTAGCATGTCCTTCTCTGTAGCATGTCGTTCTCTGTCTCTTTAGCATGTCCTTCTCTGTAGCATGTCGTTCTCTGTCTCTGTAGCATGTCGTTTCTCTGTAGCATGTCGTTTCTCTGTAGCATGTCGTTCTCTGTAGCATGTCGTTTCTCTGTAGCATGTCGTTTCTCTGTAGCATGTCGTTCTCTGTAGCATGTCGTTTCTCTGTAGCATGTCGTTTCTTAATTGTTATTCAGCACTTTCTATCATTTCTCCTGGTCTTAACACTGATGATGACACTGCTTTCCAAATCCCAATCATTTACATTCCTGCAAACAGACCAACCAACCGCTTTTCATGTCAGCACAAACTACACAGTGAATTCCCTCTAATAACGCATATCAATTTGATTAAAAAGAGACGTAGGGACTTTGAGAGAGGAGAGGAGTTGGATAATTGAACCAGGGAGTCCGATGATGTATCAGAGTGTCTAACAGGCCTGGTAAACAGCACCATATGACTGATTTGGCCCATATGGAAGTGTCTATAGGCTGTGTCCCGTATGGGAATTTATCCCCTTGAATAGTGCACTACTTTTGACCAGAAACCAGAGCCCTATGTTCAAAAGTAGTGTACTTTTTAGGGACTAGGGTGCCAATTGCGATTCAACCTATGTGCCCTAGGGAGTTAGAGTGGGCCAAAACGCATCAGGGTTTAGGGGGGATGACAGTGTACTTGCCCCACCTCAGGATTCCTAGGTCATTAAGGGCTTAGTGTCCCAAATGGATTTTACAGTCACTGCTCTCTGGGATGCAGACAGGCTCTAGTCTAGGAGAGGCCCAATGAAAAACAGTTGTGTAGGGTAGGCTTCTAGTCTAGGAGAGAACCAATGAGAATAAATATTCTAGTCTAGGAGAGGCCCAATGAGAAGACAGTCTCTAGTCTAAGAGAGGCCCAATGAGAAGACAGTCTCTAGTCTAAGAGAGGCCCAATGAGAAGAGCCTCCAGTCTAGGAGAGAACCAATGAGAAGACAGCCTCTAGTCTAGGAGAGGCCCAATGAGAAGACAGTCTCTAGTCTAAGAGAGGCCTAATGAGAAGAGCCTCCAGTCTAGGAGAGAACCAATGAGAAGAAATATTCTAGTCTAAGAGAGGCCCAATGAGAAGACAGCCTCTAGTCTAAGAGAGGCCCAATGAGAAGACCGTCTCTAGTCTAACAGAGGCCCAATGAGAAGACAGCCTCTAGTCTAAGAGAGGCCCAATGAGAAGAAATATTCTAGTCTAAGAGAGGCCCAATGAGAAGACGTCTCTAGTCTAAGAGAGGCCCAATGAGAAGACAGTCTCTAGTCTAAGAGAGGCCCAATGAGAAGTCAGGCTCTTGTCTAAGAGAGGCCCAATGAGAATAAATATTCTAGTCTAAGAGAGGCCCAATGAGAAGACAGTTCCGAGTCTAGTAGAGGCCCAAAGAGAAGTCAATCTCTTGTCTAGGAGAGGCCCAATGAGAGACACTAGGGAAGTATGGTGTTTCACCTGGCTGTGTGGTGTGTGACGTAGAAGTCCGTCACTGGTCGTGGGCAGCATTTGGTACTTTAACGCACGCACACATTCATCACTCCTCCCTGCTCCGTTATCAGATAAGTTAACAATGTGGGTCGACACACAAGTTAACTTCTCTATCTTAGTACATACATTTCACACTTACTTCAGTAACCGGTTAGGGTATAAAGAAATAAACAGACAAGTGTTCATATTTAATATAAGCAATATTTATTACACTTATCGATGTTATGGATGAGCGCGTTGTTTGTTTGTTCTGTTCCTCTCTCTCTCCATCTCTGTAGCTTCTCCTTATGCTGGATAAGGACCCGAGCTAAGGGAATCGGGCTGACTTTGTAGTGCCTGTCCCGAATGGCTCATTAATGTAAATGGTCATATTGAAAGACACTATGTTAGTAGTGATGTCATTTTGTAAATGTTATATTGTGATATTGTTTCATAAAAATATGTGTTGCAATGTATATACTTTAGTATGTTTAGTTAAATGGAAAATGTAGGTTTGAATAGGTAATTGTTTAATTAATTAGTGTTAATTGTTCTGAGGGGAGGGGCTAGCCCTACAAAAGGAGACTCTCTTTCAGTTCATGGAGAGGCATTTTGGATTGAGCTGTGGTTGGGGCAGCAGTGTTTTTAAGCTGTCCCATAAGGTATATGTTTGATGGAAGTACTGTTGTTTTTGTTCCGGAATCACTATGTAAATAAACACCCAGAAGCACAGAACAATGTTTTGCGGCTCCGCCATCTTTCTTTTTATTTTGATAGAGGTTAGGTTTTCCAAGGTTATCCTTCTGGCCTACTCTATGTGACAGGTGTCTCCAATGTAGGGAGTCTGATTCTCTCTCTCTCTCTCTCTCTCTCTCTCTCTCTCTCTCTCTCTCTCTCTCTCTCTCTCTCTCTCTCTCTCTCAACAGTAACCTTTGCCCAGCTACACCACGCGTGTGAAATCCACGTCTGGTGAGACTTGCATGAGTTGATACATCAGCAGGGAGATGTTGCGGCTGCTGTAGAGAAGCAACATCAAATTATGTTTGGAGTTAAACCATTTTTCGGAGTGATTTAACTTTTTTTTTAACACTTAAAACACATTTCTGTCATCGTCATATTATTACAATGTAATAAAAACATAAATAATAGTAGTACCTGTATGAAAAACACACATAAATTGAAGTGTGGTCTTCCTAGTTAATAACTGGTGGTAGGACATTATATCTAGACCATCAATGCTTTTTCTTTGTTGAAACTTTTAAACATTAAACAGGTTGATGAACTGAGAGGCAGTTGCAGAGATGACGATCGACCTTGTATTATCTTTAGAGGCCGAATATGCTGAAGAGTAGACCCCCTCTGTCCATCCTCCTCGGAATTAATATTCTGATTTGACACGACAAAGTTGGCAAAATGGATGACACCCGTTTCAGAAGCACCACAGAACCCCCCCCCCCCCCCTCCCCCCCCCCCCCCCAAACACAAGGACGCTTT
>NC_138309.1:85955000-85985000 GCF_965601325.2 Salmo salar
CTTCAGATGGGCATGTATATGTATTCTTGAGCAGGGGGACCTTGCGGGCGCTGCAGGATTTCAGTCCTTCACGGCGTAGTGTGTTACCAATTGTTTTCTTGGTGACTATGGTCCCAGCTGCCTTGAGATCATTGACAAGATCCTCCCGTGTAATTATGGGCTGATTCCTCACCGTTCTCATGATCATTGCAACCCCACGAGGTGAGATCTTGCATGGAGCCCCAGGCCGAGGGATATTGACAGTTTTGTGTTTCTTCCATTTGCGAATAATCACACCAAATGTTGTCACCTTCTCACCAAGCTGCTTGGCGATGGTCTTGTAGCCCATTCCAGCCTTCTGTAGGTCTACAATCTTGTCCCTGACATCCTTGGAGAGCTCTTTGGTCTTGGCCATGGTGGAGAGTTTGGAATCTGATTGATTGATTGCTTCTGTGGACATGTGTCTTTTTTACAGGTAACAAGCTGCGGTTAGGAGCACTCCCTTTAAGAGTGTGCTCCTAATCTCAGCTCGTTACCTGTATAAAAGACACCTGGGAGCCAGAAATCTTTCTGATTGAGAGGGGGTCAAATACTTATTTCCCTCATTAAAATGCAAATCAATTTATAACATTTTTGACATGCGTTTTTCTGGATATTTTTGTTGTTATTCTGTCTCTCACTGTTCAAATAAACCTACCATTACAATTATAGACTGATCATTTCTTTGTCAGTGGGCAAACGTACAAAATCAGCAGGGGATCAAATACTTTTTTCCCCCCACTGTACACGTAGGTAGAATTAATGTGACTATGCATAGAATCGTGGTCATTCTGGGGTAACAATTACATAACCAACCGTTCACTAGTAATACTAGTGTGACCAGGCCTTATGTCCCTCTGGATAAATGATGCATGAATGCTAAATGACCAACATGTACAAATGTGAACGTGTGTGGAAATAAAATCATGTTATATATTTCTTCAACAGATGCAGACAGTGTATATAACCATCTAGCTTTTATGAAAACAAAAAATATTAATGTTTTTGTTTTTTGTTGTAGTATTAAGATATTACAAACAGTACTTCCTGGTTGAGGTTTGAGCCCACGGCCTATCTTTAAAAAAAATATATATATATATATAATAACAGCGTGTTCTTTTATTCCAGGACACTGGAATTACTATTTACTCTCGATAGTCTCATCTTGCTCTTAAAAGCTTATCTTTTGGGATCAACTTCAAAATGTCAGTCTTATAACGTAATCGTTTCAGCGTAGGTCAAGTCCTTAATGCTCCCGAAGTCCTCTGGTTCTTCGGTTACATCTGTCTGGCAGACACAGGCTGCATCCTAAACGGAACCCTATTCCTTATGTAGTGCACTACTTTTGACCAGAGCTCTATTGGGGGGGGGGGGGGGGGGGGGGGCTTATGGGGCCTGGTCAAACGTAGTGCACTACATAGGGAATAGGTTGTCATTTGGGACGTAGACCCTTAAAAGTAAGCGATGGCTTGAAGAGGAAATGCTTGAGGATGAGAATGACTCGTTGGGTGGAATGTGACGGTGCTTGGGCCGCCACAACGTCGGTGATGCAACACGCCATAGGTTGAGAGGGGTCACTGCCAAACGAGACCCGGAGGCTTTCGTCATTATTTCTGGACTCCTCCTCCTCCTCCCCTTTATCTTCCTCCATATCTGTCTCTTTATCCTCCTTCTCCTCCTCTTCATTCCCTCCATTTTTACTTGAGAGAGAGAGAGAGAGAGAGAGAGAGAGGAGAGAGAGAGAGAGAGAGAGAGAGAGAGAGAGAGAGAGAGAGAGAGAGAGAGAGAGAGAGAGAGAGATAATAGAAAGCTAGCCTATAGCAGTTACTATATACAGGAGGTGACGCTGAACTAAAGCCCTGCTACCTAATACTTGGTGGCTGCTCACTCAGTCCCAGACTGGTCCTGTGGGGCCTCCATGGCCCTGCACGGCCCTCCACAGCCAGGCTAACTCAGACTAGGATCTGCGTTCCAAATGGCACTATACTCCTTATATACTGCACTACAGTCCACTACTTTTGACCAGATCCCTGGTTAAAACTAGTGCACTACATAGAATACGGTTCCATTTGTGGCTCGAACCAGCTGTCATCTTTCTAATGATTTCTTTATTTTTCAGGAAAAGCTTGTAGCTAGGGGAAACGGGCCGCTTCCGGATTGTGGGGAAACCCGATGCTGGCGTTTGGCCGACACTGGACCGGCCTCGTCTGCTGCCTCATCACTAGGGACCGTCACACTCTTTCATCCCTCTTGTGTTTCTTTGCTTTCTTTCTCCCTTTATCCACACAGTCATCAGTATCGGCCTCTCTTTCAGGGCTGGACCCTCTGGGGGGGGTTTCCTTCTGCCGTCAGATGGAAAGGGAGCGGTTGGATTTTACTCTTTGTGGATGTTAATGTAATTGTTCACAATGATATTGGTGATAACGGTTTGATTCAATTATGTTTTGACAGATTTCTTTTTTTTTTTGTACGATGGTTTTGCTTCATTCTATAGCTAGAAGACTCCCCTTCAAATTAATGGATTTCAGCCATAGCCGTTGCTGACAGATGTATAAAATTGAGCACACAGCCATGCAATCTCCATAGACAAATATTGGAAGAAGAATGGCCCGTACTGAAGACCTCAGTGACTTCCAACGTGGCACTGTCATAGGATGCCACCTTTCTAACAAATCAGGTTTTCAGATTTCTTCCCTACTAGAGTTGCCCCGGTCAACTGTAAGTGTGCTGTTATTGTGAAGTTGAAACGTCTAGGAGCAACAACGGCTCAGCCGCAAAGTGGTAGGCCACACAAGCAAACAGAACGGGACCGCCGAGTCCTGAAGCGTATAAAAATCGTCTGTCCTCGGTTGCAAGTCGCTCTGGATAAGAGCGTCTGCGAAATGACGTAAATGTAAAATGGTTGCAACACTCACTACCGAGTTCCAAACTGTGTCTGGAAGCAACGTCAGCACAAGAACGGTTCGTCAGGAGCTTCATGAAATGGGTTTCCATGGCCGAGCAGCCTCACCGGAACTTAAATAATCCTCCTCCTCACCTTGACCCCCCCCAACAACAACAACAACAACAAAAATAATATTGAGAAGTGTACTTACTATGCATGTGATATGTGGTTGTCCCACCTCGCTGTCTGAAGATGAATATGGATCAGAGAGTCTGTTAAATGATTCACTAACTGTTGTGTCTCTGGATAAGAGAGTCTGTTAAATGATTCACTAACTGTAGGTTCTCTGGATCAGAGAGTCTGCTAAATGATTCACTACTGTAGTATCTCTGGATCAGAGAGTCTGTTAAATGACTCACTACTGTAGTGTCTCTGGATCAGAGAGTCTGCTAAATGATTCACTAACTGTTGTGTCTCTGGATCAGAGAGTCTGCTAAATGACTCACTACTGTAGTGGTTCTGGATCAGAGAGTCTGTTAAATGATTCACTAACTGTTGTGTCTCTGGATCAGAGAGTCTGTTAAATGACTAATAGGGTTATTCATGATCTAAATCTCTTCCAATTACATATTTAGTTCTATGCTGCAATGTGTATGAAACATCAACAGTGTTGACTTCGATATATTCACTAGTTAAAGAGGATTTTCTATTCGTTTAGCCTATAGGTGGTTAAAACTAGACATACACTATATTGTAATGTATCTGGTTCTGTGAGAGGCTGTGTCCCAAATGGCACCCTGTGGTCAAAAGTAGTTCACTACGTAGAGCATTTAGTTACTAGCCAGGCTGGTGTGGGTGGGTTTGGGCTAACCCTCCCTGCACATGCTAACCCTTACCCCAGTGAAAACAGCACAAATAACATTTGGTCCCCACTTCTCCAGCCGCCCGCCTCTCCCCTCCTCCGTCCGTCCGCCCTAACAGAAACACAAACAGGGCCTTGAAGAGAAGCAAAACACAAGACTCCCCAATCACTCAACTCAGCTCCCTCCAAATCATAAAACCAGCCCCACTCAGCTCCCTCCAAATCATAAAACCAGCCCCACTCAGCTCCCTCCAAATCATAAAACCAGCCCCCACTCAGCTCCCTCCAAATCATAAAACCAGCCCCACTCAGCTCCCTCCAAATCATAAAACCAGCCCCACTCAGCTCCCTCCAAATCATAAAACCAGCCCCACTCAGCTCCCTCCAAATCATAAACCCCCCCCAACTCAGCTCCCTCCAAATCATAAAACCAGCCCCAACTCAGCTCCTCCAAATCATAAAACCAGCCCCACTCAGCTCCCTCCAAATTATAAAACCAGCCCCCACTCAGCTCCCTCCAAATCATAAAACCAGCCCCCACTCAGCTCCCTCCAAATCATAAAACCAGCCCCAACTCAGCTCCCTCCAAATCATAAAACCAGCCCCAACTCAGCTCCCTCCAAATCATAAAACCAGCCCCACTCAGCTCCCTCCAAATCATAAAACCAGCCCCACTCAGCTCCCTCCAAATCATAAAACCAGCCCCCACTCAGCTCCCTCCAAATCATAAAACCAGCCCCACTCAGCTCCCTCCAAATCATAAAACCAGCCCCAACTCAGCTCCCTCCAAATCATAAAACCAGCCCCAACTCAGCTCCCTCCAAATCATAAAACCAGCCCCACTCAGCTCCCTCCAAATCATAAAACCAGCCCCACTCAGCTCCCTCCAAATCATAAAACCAGCCCCACTCAGCTCCCTCCAAATCATAAAACCAGCCCCCACTCAGCTCCCTCCAAATCATAAAACCAGCCCCACTCAGCTCCCTCCAAATCATAAAACCAGCCCCAACTCAGCTCCCTCCAAATCATAAAACCAGCCCCAACTCAGCTCCCTCCAAATCATAAAACCAGCCCCACTCAGCTCCCTCCAAATCATAAAACCAGCCCCACTCAGCTCCCTCCAAATCATAAAACCAGCCCCACTCAGCTCCCTCCAAATCATAAAACCAGCCCCCACTCAGCTCCCTCCAAATCATAAAACCAGCCCCACTCAGCTCCCTCCAAATCATAAAACCAGCCCCAACTCAGCTCCCTCCAAATCATAAAACCAGCCCCCACTCAGCTCCCTCCAAATCATAAAACCAGCCCCACTCAGCTCCCTCCAAATCATAAAACCAGCCCCACTCAGCTCCCTCCAAATCATAAACCCCCCCCAACTCAGCTCCCTCCAAATCATAAAACCAGCCCCAACTCAGCTCCTCCAAATCATAAAACCAGCCCCACTCAGCTCCCTCCAAATTATAAAACCAGCCCCCACTCAGCTCCCTCCAAATCATAAAACCAGCCCCCACTCAGCTCCCTCCAAATCATAAAACCAGCCCCAACTCAGCTCCCTCCAAATCATAAAACCAGCCCCAACTCAGCTCCCTCCAAATCATAAAACCAGCCCCACTCAGCTCCCTCCAAATCATAAAACCAGCCCCACTCAGCTCCCTCCAAATCATAAAACCAGCCCCAACTCAGATCCCTCCAAATCATAAAACCAGCCCCAACACAGCTCCCTCCAAATCATAAAACCAGCCCCCACTCAGCTCCCTCCAAATCATAAAACCAGCCCCACTCAGCTCCCTCCAAATCATAAAACCAGCCCCACTCAGCTCCCTCCAAATCATAAAACCAGCCCCAACTCAGCTCCCTCCAAATCATAAAACCAGCCCCAACTCAGCTCCCTCCAAATCATAAAACCAGCCCCAACTCAGCTCCCTCCAAATCATAAAACCAGCCCCAACACAGCTCCCTCCAAATCATAAAACCAGCCCCAACTCAGCTCCCTCCAAATCATAAAACCAGCCCCCACTCAGCTCCCTCCAAATCATAAAACCAGCCCCAACTCAGCTCCCTCCAAATCATAAAACCAGCCCCAACACAGTTCCCTCCAAATCATAAAACCAGCCCCAACACAGTTCCCTCCAAATCATGAACGACTAGTGGGGTGAGACTTCTCCAGCCATATCTTGTCCCTTCTCTCTCTCATGTTTTCTCTCTATAGAAAGAAAGGGGATCCTCCTGATATTGGCCGAGACTCTGTTATCATTCTTTGAAAATTAAAACATTTTCTTAACAAAACAAAAACATTGTTCCACGTTTTTTTCGACCAATGAATGGTAAAGATGCTGCTTTACCATAATGTCACCCGATGAAAGAGAGGAAATTGTTTTGTGTGTGTGTGTGTGTGATTTTGTATGGTTATAACTGAGGTTTGTTCCCTCGCTGCAGTCAACCAGCAACTCTGGTTAAAATCAGCTGCTTAAACTCCGCTTCGCTCTGACAATGCCAACATACAATCTAAACTCCCCTTGATTTGAATTTCTGCAAAACGACCCAGAAGAACACAGCGGCATAATCAGAGACAGACAGACCTACCAAACGAGACACAAAATTATTTAAAAGTTCAGAATGTTGCTGGGTAAGTTGAAACGGTGTCCTTCAGAAACAGAACTCTACTCTTGGGACATTTTTTTTTTTGTGTGTGTGACTTTCACTACAGTGGGCTAAATCAGGTTCACACAGAATGTTTCTTGTTAGGTCTTAAACAAATCTACTTTGAAACAAAGGTATCCACCTCACACACATGATTATTGGCTTTAAAAAACAAAGACACCTGGACCATGTCAGATATAGAGTTTAAATGTATTCCATTTTGAGTTTGCATCCCAATATTATACTTGATATATATATATCACAGAAAACTGAAATATAACGAAACCATTTTACATAGATTTGCTGTGTTTATTTTATAATGTTTATTAATGATGAAATTATGAAAAAATATTAATAACATTCTACCCATACGGCCACTAGGTCATTTGACTGCAGACAGAGGCCTACCTAAAAACAGGTAATCAAGGTAATCAAGATGTAAATACTCTTAACTTTGTATGGGAATTGTGTCTCCCACCCCCCCAGTGTGCTCTGAAACACGAAAATACGATTGTGTAACGTTACCAACTCTCTGTACCAAAATGGCATCGAGTTTGCCTCCCCCTCTCTCTCTCTCTCTCGCTTGTTATGTTATAGAGAGGTACACAGAGAGAGAGAGAGAGAGAGAGAGAGAGAGAGAGAGACCCCACAGGGATCCTGCCTTCCAGTGCTGGGGGGGGGGCTCACCACCACAGTGCTGGGGGGGGGGGGCTCATCACCACAGTGCTGGGGGGGGGGGGGGGGGGGGGGCTCATCACCACAGTGCTGGGGGGGGGGGCTCATCACCACAGTGCTGGGGGGGGGCTCATCACCACAGTGCTGGGGGGGGGGGGCTCATCACCACAGTGCTGGGGGGGGGGCTCATCACCACAGTGCTGGGGGGGGGGGGGGGGGGGCTCATCACCACAGTGCTGGGGGGGGGCTCATCACCACAGTGCTGGGGGGGGGGCTCATCACCACAGTGCTGGGGGGGGGGGCTCATCACCACAGTGCTGGGGGGGGGGGGGGGGGGGGGCTCATCACCACAGTGCTGGGGGGGGGGGGGCTCATCACCACAGTGCTGGGGGGGGGGCTCACCACCACAGTGCTGGGGGGGCTCATCACCACAGTGCTGGGGGGGGGGCTCATCACCACAGTGCTGGGGGGGGGCTCATCACCACAGTGCTGGGGGGGGCTCAACACCACAGTGCTGGGGGTGGGCTCAACACCACAGTGCTGGGGGGGGGCTCAACACCACAGTGCTGGGGGGGGCTCAACACCACAGTGCTGGGGGTGGGCTCAACACCACAGTGCTGGGGGGGGGGCTCATCACCACAGTGCTGGGGGGGGGGGCTCATCACCACAGTGCTGGGGGGGGGCTCATCACCACAGTGCTGGGGGGGGGGGCTCATCACCACAGTGCTGGGGGGGGGGCTCACCACCACAGTGCTGGGGGGGGCTCATCACCACAGTGCTGGGGGGGGGGGGGCTCATCACCACAGTGCTGGGGGGGGCTCATCACCACAGTGCTGGGGGGGGGCTCAACACCACAGTGCTGGGGGGGGGCTCAACACCACAGTGCTGGGGGGGGCTCAACACCACAGTGCTGGGGGTGGGCTCAACACCACAGTGCTGGGGGGGGGGCTCATCACCACAGTGCTGGGGGGGCTCACCACCACAGTGCTGGGGGGGGGCTCACCACCACAGTGCTGGGGGGGCTCACCACCACAGTGCTGGGGGGGGCTCACCACCACAGTGCTGGAGGGGGCTCACCACCACAGTGCTGGAGGGGGCTCAGCACCACAGTGCTGGAGGGGGCTCAGCACCACAGTGCTGGAGGGGGCTCAGCACCACAGGGATCCTGCCATCGAATCCCAATGTGTCATTTTCTATCAGCAGGTGGGTGATGACTGAGGGTGATGACTGTGGGTGATGTCTGTGGGTGATGGCTGTGGGTGATGCCTGTGGGTGACGGCTGTGGGTGATGGCTGTCGGTATTTCCTAAGTGGTACCCAATCCTCGATATAGTGCACTACTACCAGAGCACATAGGGCCACCCAGCTTCACATAGGGCTTCCCATAGGGCTTCCCATAGGGCTTCACTTAAGGCTTCACATAGGGCTTCCCATAAGGCTTCACATAGGGCTTCACATAGGGCTTCCCATAAGGCTTCACATAGGGCTTCACATAGGGCTTCCCATAGGGCTTCCCATAGGGCTTCCCATAGGGCTTCCCATAAGGCTTCACATAGGGCTTCCCATAAGGCTTCACATAGGGCTTCACATAGGGCTTCCCATAGGGCTTCACATAGGGCTTCACATAGGGCTTCCCATAGGGCTTCACATAGGGCTTCACATAGGGCTTCACATAGGGCTTCCCATAGGGCTTCCCATAGGGCTTCACATAGGGCTCTGTTCAAAAGTTGTGCACTATATAGGAAATAGGGTTCCACTTGGGATGTGTTGTGTGATTAAATCCAGGCCTTAGACCCTGCCACCATTGTTATTGAGCTGGGATTCCCCTAGTCCCCACAGGAGAGATCCTCTGTCACATTCTGCCAGATTTAGGCCCTGCCAGCTGGCCAAGTGGCGGAGCAGAACGCAGACATAATGTAGCTAGTCCCCCTACAGGCCTGTAGCTAGAGCTCTTATCTCTCTCTCTCTCTCTCTCTCTCTCTCTCTCTGTCTCTCTCTCTGTCTCTCTCTCTCTCTCTCTCTCTCTCTGTCTCTCTCTCTAGTTTGCTCATTGCAATTTTCTCTCTCCCTCTCTCTCTCTCTCTCTCTCTCTCTCTCTCTCTCTCTCTCTCTACTGTATCTATCTCACCCTCTTTCTTCCATTATCTCTCACTAACCCCTCCCTATTTCCCCATTCCTAAACCCCCTCTGTCATCCCAACATCCTCAGGTGCCATCTGTATTTCTCTTCCTCTGTTCTGTCCATCATGGCTTACAGAGCTGGTCATGGTCACCCTGTTCTCTATGGTCACCCTGTTCTAGATAGTCACCCTGTTCTCTATAGTCACCCTGTTCTCTATGGTCACCCTGTTCTCTATAGTCACCCTGTTCTCTATGGTCACCCTGTTCTCTATGGTCACCCTGTTCTCTATGGTCACCCTGTTCTCTATAGTCACCCTGTTCTCTATAGTCACCCTGTTCTCTATAGTCACCCTGTTCTCTATTGTTCCCTATGGGCCATGGTCACCCTGTTCTAGATAGTCACCCTGTTCTCTATAGTCACCCTGTTCTCTATAGTCACCCTGTTCTCTATAGTTCCCTATGGGCCATGGTCACCCTGTTCTCTATAGTCACCCTGTTCTCTATAGTCACCCTGTTCTCTATAGTCACCCTGTTCTCCATGGTCACCCTGTTCTCTATAGTCACCCTGTTCTCCATGGTCACCCTGTTCTCTATGGTCACCCTGTTCTCCATGGTCACCCTGTTCTCCATGGTCACCCTGTTCTCTATTGTTCTCTATGGGCCTTGGTCACCCTGTTCTCTATAGTCACCCTGTTCTCTATAGTCACCCTGTTCTCTATGGTCACCCTGTTCTCTATTGTTCCCTATGGGCCATGGTCACCCTGTTCTCTATAGTCACCCTGTTCTCCATGGTCACCCTGTTCTCTATGGTCACCCTGTTCTCTATAGTCACCCTGTTCTCTATGGTCACCCTGTTCTCTATTGTTCCCTATGGGCCATGGTCACCCTGTTCTATATAGTTCCCTATGGACCATGGTCACCCTGTTCTCTATAGTCACCCTGTTCTCTATGGTCACCCTGTTCTCTATGGTCACCCTGTTCTCTATAGTCACCCTGTTCTCTATGGTCACCCTGTTCTCTATGGTCACCCTGTTCTCTATGGTCACCCTGTTCTCTATAGTCACCCTGTTCTCTATGGTCACCCTGTTCTCTATGGTCACCCTGTTCTCTATGGTCACCCTGTTCTCTATGGTCACCCTGTTCTCTATAGTCACCCTGTTCTCTATGGTCACCCTGTTCTCTATAGTCACCCTGTTCTCTATAGTCACCCTGTTCTCTATAGTCACCCTGTTCTCTATAGTTCCTTATGGGCCATGGTCACCCTGTTCTCTATGGTCACCCTGTTCTCTATGGTCACCCTGTTCTCTATAGTCACCCTGTTCTCTATAGTCACCCTGTTCTCTATGGTCACCCTGTTCTCTATAGTCACCCTGTTCTCTATAGTCACCCTGTTCTCTATGGTCACCCTGTTCTCCATGGTCACCCTGTTCTCTATTGTTCTCTATGGGCCTTGGTCACCCTGTTCTCTATAGTCACCCTGTTCTCTATAGTCACCCTGTTCTCTATGGTCACCCTGTTCTCTATAGTTCCCTATGGGCCATGGTCACCCTGTTCTCTATAGTCACCCTGTTCTCTATGGTCACCCTGTTCTCTATAGTTCCCTATGGGCCATGGTCACCCTGTTCTCTATAGTCACCCTGTTCTATATAGTCACCCTGTTCTCTATAGTTCCCTATGGGCCATGGTCACCCTGTTCTCCATGGTCACCCTGTTCTCTATAGTCACCCTGTTCTCTATAGTCACCCTGTTCTCTATAGTTCCCTATGGGCCATGGTCACCCTGTTCTCCATGGTCACCCTGTTCTCTATAGTCACCCTGTTCTCTATGGTCACCCTGTTCTCTATAGTCACCCTGTTCTCCATGGTCACCCTGTTCTCTATGGTCACCCTGTTCTCTATAGTCACCCTGTTCTCTATAGTTCCCTATGGGCCATGGTCACCCTGTTCTCCATGGTCACCCTGTTCTCTATAGTCACCCTGTTCTCTATAGTCACCCTGTTCTCTATGGTCACCCTGTTCTCTATAGTTCCCTATGGGCCATGGTCACCCTGTTCTCCATGGTCACCCTGTTCTCTATAGTCACCCTGTTCTCTATAGTCACCCTGTTCTCTATGGTCACCCTGTTCTCTATGGTCACCCTGTTCTCTATAGTCACCCTGTTCTCTATGGTCACCCTGTTCTCTATAGTCACCCTGTTCTCTATGGTCACCCTGTTCTCCATGGTCACCCTGTTCTCTATGGTCACCCTGTTCTCTATAGTCACCCTGTTCTATATAGTCACCCTGTTCTCTATAGTCACCCTGTTCTCCATGGTCACCCTGTTCTCTATGGTCACCCTGTTCTCTATAGTCACCCTGTTCTCTATAGTTCCCTATGGGCCATGGTCACCCTGTTCTCCATAGTCACCCTGTTCTCTATAGTTCCCTATGGGCCATGGTCACCCTATTCATTGGTCAACAGTAACAAGGTCACATTTGGGGCACACACCTAGTATAGCTGGTGGAGGCTGTAGGAGGCAGATTGAAGCTGTAGGAGGCTGGTGGAGACTGGTGGAGGCTGGTGGAGGCTGTAGGAGGCTGGTGGAGGCTGTAGGAGGCTGGTGGAGACTGTAGGAGGCTGGTGGAGCCTGTAGGCTGGTGGAGGCTGGTGGAGGCTGGTGGAGCCTGGTGGAGGCTGTAGGAGGCTGGTGGAGGCTGGTGGAGGCTGGTGGAGACTGGTGGAGGCTGGTGGAGACTGTAGGAGGCTGGTGGAGACTGGTGGAGGCTGTAGGAGGCTGGTGGAGACTGTAGGAGGCTGGTGGAGGCTGGTGGAGGCTGGTGGAGACTGGTGGAGGCTGTAGGAGGCTGGTGGAGACTGTAGGAGGCTGGTGGAGGCTGGTGGAGGCTGGTGGAGACTGGTGGAGGCTGGTGGAGGCTGTAGGAGGCTGATGGAGACTAGTGGAGGCTGGTGGAGGCTGTATGAGGCTGGTGGAGGCTGTAGGAGGCTGGTGGAGTCTGTAGGAGGCTGTAGGAGGCTGTAGGAGGCTGGTGGAGGATATAGGAGGCTGGTGGAGGCTGTAGGAGGCTGTAGGAGGCTGGTGGAGGCTGGTGGTGGATGTAGGAGGCTGGTGGAGGCTGGTGGAGGCTGGTGGAGGATGTAGGAGGCTGGTGGAGGCTGTAGGAGGCTGGTGGAGGATGTAGGAGGCTGGTGGAGGCTGTAGGAGGCTGGTGGAGGCTGGTGGTGGATGTAGGAGGCTGGTGGAGGCTGGTGGAGGCTGGTGGAGGCTGTAGGAGGCTGGTGGATGCTGTAGGAGTCTGGTGGAGGCTGGTGGTGGATGTAGGATACTGGTGGTGGATGTAGGAGGCTGGTGGAGGCTGGTGGAGGCTGTAGGAGGCTGGTGGAGGCTGGTGGAGGCTGTAGGAGGCTGTAGGAGGCTGGTGATGGATGTAGGAGGCTGGTGGAGGCTGGTGGAGGCTGGTGGAGGCTGGTGGAGGCTGTAGCAGGCTGGTGGAGGATGGTGGAGGCTGTAGCAGGATGGTGGAGGCTGTAGGGCTCAGCCCAGGTTTATGGTGTGATGTCTGTGGGTGAGCACTGGGCTAGGAGAGTATAAGTGATTAATGCTAAATGTTTAGGACATGCAGGCATTGGCCTATAAGGGAGGGATAGGGGAGGGTTAGAGGAAGGTTAGAGGAGGGTTAGAGGAAGGTTAGGGAAGGGTTAGATGAGGGTTAGAGGAGGGTTAGAGGAGGGTTAGGGGAGGGTTAGGGGAGGGGGAGGGTTTGAGGAAGGTTAGAGGAGGGTTAGAGGAGGGTTATGGGAGGTTAGGGAAGGGTTAGGAAGGGTTATGGGGGGGTTAATGGAGGGTTAGGGTAAGTAACGCAGTGTGACTGACTGGTAGAGAGAGACGGTTGGGTATGCCACGGCACAAAGTCTGCATACCAAATTACACCCTATTCCCTATATACTGCCTTATTCCCTATATAGTACCCTATTCCCTATATACTGCCTTATTCCCTATATACTGCCTTATTCCCTATATAGTACCCTATTCCCTATATACTGCCTTATTCCCTATATAGTACCCTATTCCCTATATACTGCCTTATTCCCTATATACTGCCTTATTCCCTATATAGTACCCTATTCCCTATATACTGCCTTATTCCCTATATAGTACCCTATTCCCTATATACTGCCTTATTCCCTATATACTGCCTTATTCCCTATATAGTACCCTATTCCCTATATACTGCCTTATTCCCTATATAGTACCCTATTCCCTATATACTGCCTTATTCCCTATATAGTACCCTATTCCCTATATACTGCCTTATTCCCTATATAGTACCCTATTCCCTATATAGTGCCTTATTCCCTATATAGTACCCTATTCCCTATATACTGCCTTATTCCCTATATAGTACCCTATTCCCTATATACTGCCTTATTCCCTATATAGTGCCCTATTCCCTATATACTGCCTTATTCCCTATATAGTACCCTATTCCCTATATACTGCCTTATTCCCTATATAGTACCCTATTCCCTATATACTGCCTTATTCCCTATATAGTACCCTATTCCCTATATACTGCCTTATTCCCTATATAGTACCCTATTCCCTATATACTGCCTTATTCCCTATATAGTACCCTATTCCCTATATACTGCCTTATTCCCTATATAGTGCCCTATTCCCTATATACTGCCTTATTCCCTATATAGTACCCTATTCCCTATATACTGCCTTATTCCCTATATAGTGCCCTATTCCCTATATACTGCCTTATTCCCTATATAGTACCCTATTCCCTATATACTGCCTTATTCCCTATATAGTACCCTATTCCCTATATACTGCCTTATTCCCTATATAGTACCCTATTCCCTATATACTGCCTTATTCCCTATATAGTACCCTATTCCCTATATACTGCCTTATTCCCTATATAGTACCCTATTCCCTATATACTGCCTTATTCCCTATATAGTGCCCTATTCCCTATATACTGCCTTATTCCCTATATAGTACCCTATTCCCTATATACTGCCTTATTCCCTATATAGTACCCTATTCCCTATATACTGCCTTATTCCCTATATAGTACCCTATTCCCTATATACTGCCTTATTCCCTATATAGTGCCCTATTCCCTATATACTGCCTTATTCCCTATATAGTACCCTATTCCCTATATACTGCCTTATTCCCTATATAGTACCCTATTCCCTATATACTGCCTTATTCCCTATATAGTACCCTATTCCCTATATACTGCCTTATTCCCTATATAGTACCCTATTCCCTATATACTGCCTTATTCCCTATATAGTGCCCTATTCCCTATATACTGCCTTATTCCCTATATAGTACCCTATTCCCTATATACTGCCTTATTCCCTATATAGTACCCTATTCCCTATATACTGCCTTATTCCCTATATAGTACCCTATTCCCTATATACTGCCTTATTCCCTATATAGTGCCCTATTCCCTATATACTGCCTTATTCCCTATATAGTACCCTATTCCCTATATACTGCCTTATTCCCTATATAGTACCCTATTCCCTATATACTGCCTTATTCCCTATATAGTACCCTATTCCCTATATACTGCCTTATTCCCTATATAGTGCCCTATTCCCTATATACTGCCTTATTCCCTATATAGTACCCTATTCCCTATATACTGCCTTATTCCCTATATAGTGCCCTATTCCGTATATATAGCGCCCTATTCCGTATATAGTGCCCTATTCCCTATATATAGTGCCATATTCCCTATATAGGGCCCTATTTCCTATATAGTGTTGTATTCCTTATGTAGTGCCCTATTCCCAATACAGTGCCCTATTCCCTATACAGTGCCCTGTTCCCTATATAGTGCCCTATTCCCTATATATAGGCCCCTATTCCCTATATAGTCCCCTATTCCTTATATATATATATATAGTGTTGTTCCTTATATAGTGCCCTATTCCCTATATATAGGCCCCTATTCCCTATATAATTCCCTATATAGTGCCCTACTCCCTATATATAGTGTCGCATTCCTTATATGTGCCCTATTCCCTATATATAGTGTCGTATTCCTTATATAGTGCCCTATTCCCTATATAGGGCCCTATTCCCTTCATAGGGCCCTATTCCCTATATACAGTGGGGGGGAAAAGTATTTGATCCCCTGCTGATTTTGTACGTTTGCCCACTGACAAAGAAAGGATCAGTCTATAATTTTAATGGTAGGTTTATTTGAACAGAATAACAACAAAAATGTCCAGAAAAATGCCTGTCAGAAATGTTATAAATTGATTTGCATTTTAATGAGGGAAATAAGTATTTGACCCCCTCTCAATCAGAAAGATTTCTGGCTCCCAGGTGTCTTTTATACAGGTAACGAGCTGAGATTAGGAGCACACTCTTAAAGGGAGTGCTCCTAATCTCAGCTTGTTACCTGTATAAAAGACACCTGTCCACAGAAGCAATCAATCAATCAGATTCCAAACTCTCCACCATGGCCAAGACCAAAGAGCTCTCCAAGGATGTCAGGGACAAGATTGTAGACCTACACAAGGCTGGAATGGGCTACAAGACCATCGCCAAGCAGCTTGGTGAGAAGGTGACAACATTTGGTGCGATTATTCACAAATGGAAGAAACACAAAATAACTGTCAATATCCCTCGGCCTGGGGCTACATGCAAGATCTCACCTCGTGGGGTTGCAATGATCATGAGAACGGTGAGGAATCAGCCCAGAACTACACGGGAGGATCTTGTCAATGATCTCAAGGCAGCTGAGACCATAGTCACCAAGAAAACAATTGGTAACACACTACGCCGTGAAGGACTGAAATCCTGCAGCACCCGCAAGGTCCCCCTGCTCAAGAAAGCACATATACAGGCCCGTCTGAAGTCTGCCAATGAACATCTGAATGACTCAGAGGACAACTGGTGAAAGTGTTGTGGTCAGATGAGACCAAAATGGAGCTCTTTGACATCAACTCAACTCGCCGTGTTTGGAGGAGGAGGAATGCTGCCTATGACCCCAAGAACACCATCCCCACCGTCAAACATGGAGGTGGAAACATTATGCTTTGGGGGTGTTTTTCTGCTAAGGGGACAGGACAACTTCCCCGCATCAGAGGGACGATGGACGGGGCCATGTACCATCAAATCTTGGGTGAGGACCTCCTTCCCTCAGCCAGGGCATTGAAAATGGGTCGTGGATGGGTATTCCAGCATGACAATGACCCAAAACACACAGCCAAGGCAACAAAGGAGTGGCTCAAGAAGAAGCACATTAAGGTCCTGGAGTGGCCTAGCCAGTCTCCAGACCTTAATCCCATAGAAAATCTGTGGAGGGAGCTGAAGGTTCGAGTTGCCAGACGTCAGCCTCGAAACCTTAATGACTTGGAGAAGATCTGCAAAGAGGAGTGGGACAAAATCCCTCCTGAGGTGTGTGCAAACCTGGTGGCCAACTACAAGAAACGTCTGACCACTGTGATTGCCAACAAGGGTTTTGCCACCAAGTACTAAGTCATGTTTTGCAGAGGGGTCAAATACTTATTTCCCTCACTAAAATGCAAATCATTATTATTTTTTAACATTTATGACATGCGTTTTTCTGGATTTCTTTGTTGTTATTCTGTCTCTCACTGTTCAAATAAACCTACTATTAAAATTATAGACTGATCATTTCTTTGTAAGTGGGCAAACGTACAAAATCAGCAGGGGATCAAATACTTTCTTCCCCCACTGTAGCTCTGGTTAAAAGTAATGCACTATATAGGGAACAGGGGGCCATTTTGGAGTCAGACAAAGACTTCCTGTACGTTTTTCTCTGCTGTGTGTTGTCTTAGCGTGTAGAGCAGCGATGGGAAACTGGCAACCCCCTTTTAGAAGACCCTCAGATCGATTTCCACTCAGTCGGGGGTCTCAACTTACATGCTGTTCAAACTGGCTCCGCGCTTGTGTCCGCCATCTTGATTTTATCTTTCCCCAGCAAACGCGTTTATGACACGCAGGTTATAATACCATAACCAACTGTGAACCAACTATATTAATTTGGGGACAGGTCAGAAAACACACATGAAATCTTCAGCGACATTTAGCTAGCTAGCTGTTGCTAGTTCATTTGTCCTGGGAGATCAACATTAAGTTGCTATTTCACCTCCTCTTTTTTTTTTTTGCTGGATCTTTGTAGACTTTTGACCCATTTTGAGTCACACAAAATTGTGTGTGTTTCTCTTCTCCGACAATTAATTCACAGATTAAAAGGGGAAACATAGTTTGTTTTTAATTTGTTTTCTTTGATGAATATCTCCTTGTTCAGTCTCCTTGTTCAGTCTCCTTGTTCAGTCTCCTTGTTCAGGCTCCTTGTTCGGTCTTCTTGTTCAGTCTCAGTCTCCTTGTTCAGTCTCCTTGTTCAGTCTCCTTGTTCAGTCTCCTTGTTCAGTCTCAGTCTCCTTGTCCAGTCTCCTTGTTCAGTCTCCTTGTTCAGTCTCCTTGTTCAGTCTTCTTGTTCAGTCTCCTTGTTCAGTCTCAGGCTCCTTGTTCAGTCTCCTTGTTCAGTCTCCTTGTTCAGTCTTCTTGTTCAGTCTCCTTGTTCAGTCTTCTTGTTCAGTCTCCTTGTTCAGTCTTTGTTCAGTGTCCTTGTTCAGTCTTCTTGTTCAGTATTCTTGTTCAGTCTCCTTGTTCAGTCTCCTTGTTCAGTCTCCTTGTTCAGTCTTCTTGTTCAGTCTCCTTGTTCAGTCTTCTTGTTCAGTCTCCTTGTTCAGTCTCCTTGTTCAGTCTCCTTGTTCAGTCTTCTTGTTCAGTCTCAGTCTCCTTGTCCAGTCTCCTTGTTCAGTCTTCTTGTTCAGTCTCCTTGTTCAGTCTTCTTGTTCAGTATTCTTGTTCAGTCTCCTTGTTCAGTCTCCTTGTTCAGTCTCCTTGTTCAGTCTCCTTGTTCGGTCTTCTTGTTCGGTCTCCTTGTTCGGTCTCCTTGTTCAGTCTTCTTGTTCAGTCTCCTTGTTCAGTCTCCTTGTTCAGTCTTCTTGTTCAGTCTCCTTGTTCAGTATTCTTGTTCAGTCTCCTTGTTCAGTCTTTGTTCAGTCTCCTTGTTCAGTCTTCTTGTTCAGTCTCCTTGTTCGGTCTTCTTGTTCGGTCTCCTTGTTCAGTCTCCTTGTTCAGTCTCCTTGTTCAGTCTTCTTGTTCAGTCTCCTTGTTCAGTCTCCTTGTTCAGTCTCCTTGTTCAGTATTCTTGTTCAGTCTCCTTGTTCAGTCTTTGTTCAGTCTCCTTGTTCAGTCTTCTTGTTCAGTCTCCTTGTTCAGTCTTCTTGTTCAGTCTCCTTGTTCAGGCTCCTTGTTCGGTCTTCTTGTTCGGTCTCCTTGTTCAGTCTTCTTGTTCAGTCTCAGTCTCCTTGTCCAGTCTCCTTGTTCAGTCTTCTTGTTCAGTCTCCTTGTTCAGTCTCCTTGTTCAGTCTCCTTGTTCAGTATTCTTGTTCAGTCTCCTTGTTCGGTCTTCTTGTTCGGTCTCCTTGTTCAGTATTCTTGTTCAGTCTCCTTGTTCAGTCTCCTTGTTCAGTCTCCTTGTTCGGTCTTCTTGTTCGGTCTCCTTGTTCAGTCTCCTTGTTCAGTCTTCTTGTTCAGTCTCCTTGTTCAGTCTCCTTGTTCGGTCTTCTTGTTCAGTCTCCTTGTTCAGTCTCCTTGTTCAGTCTTCTTGTTCAGTCTCCTTGTTCAGTCTTCTTGTTCAGTCTTCTTGTTCAGTCTCCTTGTTCAGTCTTCTTGTTCAGTCTCCTTGTTCGGTCTTCTTGTTCAGTCTCCTTGTTCAGTCTCCTTGTTCAGTCTCCTTGTTCAGTCTTCTTGTTCAGTCTCCTTGTTCAGTCTTCTTGTTCAGTCTCCTTGTTCAGTCTCCTTGTTCAGTCTCCTTGTTCAGTCTTCTTGTTCAGTCTCAGTCTCCTTGTCCAGTCTCCTTGTTCAGTCTTCTTGTTCAGTCTCCTTGTTCAGTCTTCTTGTTCAGTATTCTTGTTCAGTCTCCTTGTTCAGTCTCCTTGTTCAGTCTCCTTGTTCAGTCACCTTGTTCGGTCTTCTTGTTCGGTCTCCTTGTTCGGTCTCCTTGTTCAGTCTTCTTGTTCAGTCTCCTTGTTCAGTCTCCTTGTTCAGTCTTCTTGTTCAGTCTCCTTGTTCAGTATTCTTGTTCAGTCTCCTTGTTCAGTCTTTGTTCAGTCTCCTTGTTCAGTCTTCTTGTTCAGTCTCCTTGTTCGGTCTTCTTGTTCGGTCTCCTTGTTCAGTCTCCTTGTTCAGTCTCCTTGTTCAGTCTTCTTGTTCAGTCTCCTTGTTCAGTCTCCTTGTTCAGTCTCCTTGTTCAGTATTCTTGTTCAGTCTCCTTGTTCAGTCTTTGTTCAGTCTCCTTGTTCAGTCTTCTTGTTCAGTCTCCTTGTTCAGTCTTCTTGTTCAGTCTCCTTGTTCAGGCTCCTTGTTCGGTCTTCTTGTTCGGTCTCCTTGTTCAGTCTTCTTGTTCAGTCTCAGTCTCCTTGTCCAGTCTCCTTGTTCAGTCTTCTTGTTCAGTCTCCTTGTTCAGTCTCCTTGTTCAGTCTCCTTGTTCAGTATTCTTGTTCAGTCTCCTTGTTCGGTCTTCTTGTTCGGTCTCCTTGTTCAGTATTCTTGTTCAG
This sequence comes from Salmo salar, assembly GCF_965601325.2. Taxonomy (NCBI): domain Eukaryota; kingdom Metazoa; phylum Chordata; class Actinopteri; order Salmoniformes; family Salmonidae; genus Salmo; species Salmo salar. Next base: position 85,974,833 of record NC_138309.1, read on the forward strand.
TCTCCTTGTTCAGTCTCCTTGTTCAGTCTCCTTGTTCGGTCTTCTTGTTCAGTCTCCTTGTTCAGTCTCCTTGTTCAGTCTTCTTGTTCAGTCTCCTTGTTCAGTCTCCTTGTTCGGTCTTCTTGTTCAGTCTCCTTGTTCAGTCTCCTTGTTCAGTCTTCTTGTTCAGTCTCCTTGTTCAGTCTTCTTGTTCAGTCTTCTTGTTCAGTCTCCTTGTTCAGTCTTCTTGTTCAGTCTCCTTGTTCGGTCTTCTTGTTCGGTCTCCTTGTTCGGTCTCCTTGTTCAGGCTCCTTGTTCAGTCTCCTTGTTCAGTCTTCTTGTCCAGTCTCCTTGTTCAGTCTCCTTGTTCAGTCACCTTGTTCAGTCTCCTTGTTCAGTCTTCTTTTTCAGTCTCCTTGTTCAGTCACCTTGTTCAGTCTCCTTGTTCAGTCTCCTTGTTCAGTCTCCTTGTTCAGTCTTCTTGTTCAGTCTCCTTGTTCGGTCTCCTTGTTCGGTCTCCTTGTTCGGTCTCCTTGTTCGGTCTCCTTGTTCGGTCTCCTTGTTCAGTCTCCTTGTTCGGTCTCCTTGTTCGGTCTCCTTGTTCAGTCTTTGTTCAGTCTCCTTGTTCAGTCTCCTTGTTCAGTCTCCTTGTTCAGTCTCCTTGTTCAGTCTTCTTCTTCTTCTTCTGTGGATTTTATATGACGGTTGGCAACCAACTTTAAGGTGCATTACCACCACCAACTGGACTGGAGTGTGGACCTCAGTTCATCTTTCAATCACCCAGGTTTGTATATGCTCCTAACAACCAATGAGGAGATGGGAGAGGCGAGACTGAACAGCGTGTCAAGCGATCAGTTTGGATGAAATTATTTGAATAACATGTATGTGTACATTTATTTTGCATCGCTCGCTCACTCAACACGGGCGGTTTACGTAGCGCGTTACTGTTGACAGTTTAAATAGTAGAATATAAAAGGTGAAATTTAGAAATTTGGTCGTGCATCAACAGTTCTTCTCATGTTATTTCAGTCACTGATAGTCACTCAATTAGCTCATGTCAGCTAACAATTTTTTAAATTGCTAAATGAGTTTATTGGCCAGCTATCTAAACTTGTTATCGTGGTGGAATTACTGGCCGGGGGGCCACGATTGATTTTCTTAGTCAGTCTCACTCAGATATCATATTAAAAACTGTGAACATCTCTTTCCACCCTATAGCAAAATCTGTAGGATTGCAGGAAATTAGCTGTAAAAAAAATGAATTCTTCTCTCTGCCCCATGGCTAAATGAGTAGAATTACATAAAATTTGTTATAAAATGGGCAAATTCTTCTCTCTGCCCCATGGCAAAATGTGTAGAATTTCCGGCCCCTCATACTGAGGGCATGGCCCCCACCCCCATCAAAGTTGCCTATCCCTGGTCTTGAGGCTGAAGGGTGTTGTGTTGTTTGTTAAGTTTCTACTACATCCACTTTACCTCAATCATAACTGGGAGACTTTCACTACTTGTTTAAATCAACTATGTATTGACTAAATACTGTTTTCAGACCTGCTTTCAACCCTTGACAGGTCAATTGGGGGGGTTTTCTGGCCTCCATAATTTGTACACCCAAATTAAAATTGTAATATTTTAATTTCCGTGATTTACAGACAGTCAACATGCAAATCCATCAACCACTCACGAGACTCCTATTCTATCCTATCATATCCTGTTTCTGTTGACATCTCTCTCTCTCTCTGTCTCTCTGCTCGTTCTAGCTCCTCACGTCATGCCAGTGACACATGTTAGACGTCGTATGTCATCACCACGACGATCTCTTGAGTAATACACTGCTGTGCTGTGAATGTGTCAGTATGGTGTGGTGTCATGTGATCTCGGTGTCTGTGTGTGTGTGTGTGTGTGTGTGTGTGTGTGTGTGTGTGTGTGTGTGTGTGTGTGTGTGTGTGTGTGTGTGTGTGTGTGTGTGTGTGTGTGTGTGTGTGTGTGTGTGTGTGTGTGTGTGTGTGTGTGTGTGTGTGTGTGTGTGTGAGACAGACGCAGGGGGGAATTCTGTGACTCACTACTCACATTGGGACAGACTCTATTTCTGGCTGTTGTCTAAAGTGAAGCAATACGCTAGTTGGGTTAGCGCGATCTCGCTCCACGCTGTCTCGCGTTGTAGTATGACCGCTACACTGTATCTATAGCAGTGAGGGGAATACTTTACACTGTAGGTTGGGTTTCTGTTGAACTAATGACATGCTGAATGAAGTCCAATGTAAATTATGTAAGTATTGTTTTATAGTTTATCTTAATGAAATGCTCTTCAAAAAGAGAGAATGAGATAGTGTGACAGAGAGAGATATCAACACAAACAGATACAGAGAGAGAGAGAGAAAAAGAGAGAGAGTAGGAAGAGTAGAGAGAGAGAGACAAACAGAGAGGGACAGAGAGAGAGAGAGAGAGACAGAGAGACAGAGACAGAGAGAGAGACAAACAGATAGAGAAGGAGAGAGGGACAGAGAGAGGGACAGAGAGAGAAGACCGGTGACGTCGATCGCCGAACGCTGCCCGAACAAGGAGAGGGACCGACTTCGTGACAAGTCGTGACAACGTCAGAAATCCGCTCAACGTAATTGAAAAATCCCTAGAATCTAACCAGTACTGGGAATATTGTAGTTGACCCTGTAGTTGACCCTGTATTAGACCCTGTAGTTAACCCTGTATTAGACCCTGTATTAGACCATGTAGTTGACCCTGTATTAGACCCTGTATTAGACCCTGTAGTTGACCCTGTATTAGACGCTGTATTAGACCCTGTATTAGACCATGTAGTTGACCCTGTATTAGACCCTGTATTAGACCCTGTATTAGACCCTGTATTAGACCCTGTAGTTGACCCTGTAGTTGACCCTGTATTAGACCCTGTATTAGACCCTGTATTAGACCCTGTAGTTGACCCTGTATTAGACCCTGTAGTTGACCCTGTAGTTGACCCTGTATTAGACCCTGTAGTTGACCCTGTATTAGACCCTGTATTAGACCCTGTATTAGACCCTGTATTAGACCCTGTAGTTGACCCTGTATTAGACCCTGTAGTTGACCCTGTAGTTGACCCTGTATTAGACCCTGTATTAGACCCTGTATTAGACCCTGTAGTTAACCCTGTAGTTAACCCTGTATTAGACCCTGTATTAGACCCTGTAGTTAACCTGTATTAGACCCTGTATTAGACCCTGTAGTTGACCCTGTATTAGACCCTGTATTAGACCCTGTAGTTAACCCTGTATTAGACCCTGTATTAGACCCTGTATTAGACCCTGTAGTTAACCCTGTATTAGACCCTGTAGTTAACCCTGTAGTTGACCCTGTATTAGACCCTGTATTAGACCCTGTAGTTGACCCTGTATTAGACCCTGTATTAGACCCTGTAGTTGACCCTGTAGTTGACCCTGTATTAGACCCTGTAGTTGACCCTGTATTAGACCCTGTATTAGACCCTGTATTAGACCCTGTATTAGATCCTGTATTAGACCCTGTAGTTAACCCTGTAGTTGACCCTGTATTAGACCCTGTATTAGACCCTGTAGTTGACCCTGTATTAGACCCTGTAGTTGACCCTGTATTAGACCCTGTAGTTGACCCTGTATTAGACCCTGTAGTTGACCCTGTATTAGACCCTGTATTAGACCCTGTAGTTGAACCTGTATTAGACCCTGTAGTTGACCCTGTATTAGACCCTGTATTAGACCCTGTAGTTGACCCTGTATTAGACCCTGTAGTTAACCTGTATTAGACCCTGTAGTTAACCCTGTAGTTGACCCTGTATTAGACCCTGTATTAGACCCTGTAGTTGACCCTGTATTAGACCCTGTATTAGACCCTGTAGTTAACCCTGTATTAGACCCTGTATTAGACCCTGTATTAGACCCTGTAGTTGACCCTGTATTAGACCCTGTAGTAGACCCTGTAGTTGACCCTGTATTAGACCCTGTAGTTGACCCTGTATTAGACCCTGTATTAGACCCTGTAGTTGACCCTGTCGTTGACCCTGTATTAGACCCTGTAGTTAACCCTGTAGTTGACCCTGTATTAGACCCTGTATTAGACCCTGTATTAGACCCTGTAGTTGACCCTGTAGTTGACCCTGTATTAGACCCTGTATTAGACCCTGTATTAGACCCTGTATTAGACCCTGTAGTTAACCCTGTAGTTGACCCTGTATTAGACCCTGTAGTTAACCCTGTAGTTAACCCTGTATTAGACCCTGTATTAGACCCTGTAGTTAACCCTGTAGTTAACCCTGTATTAGACCCTGTATTAGACCCTGTAGTTAACCCTGTAGTTAACCCTGTATTAGACCCTGTAGTTAACCCTGTAGTTAACCCTGTAGTTAACCCTGTATTAGACCCTGTATTAGACCCTGTAGTTGCAGAACAGACTGCCACCCTTTGGAAGCAACCAGACCTGGGTTCAAATACTATTTGATGTTTTTTCAAATGCTGAACTTGACTGAGTTTTCCTGTTGCCCACGTGGCACTCCAAGCAGGCTAAAGGAAATGACCCAGGGTCACGGGGTCACGTGAAACAGTCTGTCTGAACCAAGGAGCATACCGATGAGGTGACATCGCTCGCCAGTGATCCTCCTCAATACCGACATCAACAATCAAAATCGTGATTTATTTAACTCACGATAAAGTCCTGTTCAATTCCTGTTCCATGTCTGCACACACACACACACACACACACACACACACACACACACACACACACACACACACACACACACACACACACACACACACACACACACACACACTGTGTCCCCACGGTGCTCAGTCACATTAAAGGTGATCTGTGTTATTCTTCCTGTAGCACTGCTAGACTCATCACTTATCCTTTATCGTCTCTAAGAAGTCTACTGTGTGTGTGTGTGTGTGTGTGTGTGTGTGTGTGTGTGTGTGTGTGTGTGTGTGTGTGTGTGTGTGTGTGTGTGTGTGTGTGTGTGTGTGTGTGTGTGTGTGTGTGTGTGTGTGTGCGCGCGGCCTGTCAGTCCTCTCTCTGCTATTTGTTTAAGACCCCACTCCAGGGGAATTAGGGAGGGAGTCCAGAGCCGGTGCGACTGACAGATTTGTCTCAAATAGTACCCTATCCCCTGTCCCCTATCCCCTATCCCCTATCCCCTATACCCTGTCCCCTATACCCTATACCCTGTCCCCTATACCCTATACCCTATACCTTATATCCTATCCCCTGTCCCCTATCCCCTGTCCCCTATCCCCTGTTCCCTATCCCCTATCCCCTATACCCTATACCCTGTCCCCTATACCCTATACCCTATACCTTATATCCTATCCCCTGTCCCCTGTCCCCTATCCCTTATCTCCTATCCCCTGTTCCCTGTTCCCTGTCCCCTAAACCCTATACCCTGTACCTTATATCCTATCCCCTGTCCCCTGTCCCCTATCCACTGTTCCCTGTCCCCTATACCCTATACCCTATACCTTATATCCTATCCCCTATCCCCTGTCCCCTATACCGTATACCCTATCCCCTATACCGTATACCCTATACCCTATCCCCTATACAGTATCGTGCACGGCTTTGACCAGGGCCTTGCAGTAGGGTGCCATTTGGGACTTAGACGAAGAGGTTAAAGTACATCTTTCATGTCTCAATAAATCTGACAAAGAGATGCTTTACTTGCACCTCAAGGTAGACCCTTGAAGGCTGTGGAGAGCAGAGCGGCCATAAGGTTTAATCCAATTGGCTTCCTGACGTTTTCTCCGTCTGACCAATTGACCGAAACCATCTTAGCAGATGTAGAGCATCGTAATATGAAAGTTATTCAGCCTCTCTGCCTCTGCTGGGTCCGCTATAGCTGTCTGTTATATCACCACGTCATGTAATAGTTTATGGCTTCCATAGGCACTAAAGAGGAGAGGAGCTATTTTCTTTTCATTATACTTCTCTCTCTCTTAGGGAGGGACCTGGCGTAGGAGACTTCATCCAACTCTTCCCTTCCTTCACTCCAAAAAAAAATATTTCCTTTTCAATTAAAGGGCCCATCCCACCAGCTGGTACATGCATTATAACAGCGGGTCTGTGTGGACAGTACAGTATGCTGCAAAGCATGGACAGCCTTTTCATTTACCAGACTGTAAATCTGTACGTACACATGTAGGATCTGAATTTGAGCCAGTTTGGGCCAGTTTGCTACAGTAGGAAATTAACCCTGCAGCAGCAAGAAATGTGAAATATTATGTGGATTATAATGAATGGATATTTTTGTATTGGTTGATACATGTTTACTTAGGCCAACATTTGAAAGTGGAAAATACAGACTTTAGAAGCCTTTAAAAAAATCAAATACACTTGAAATGTAGTTCATGGTGTGCAGGACAACGCTCAGCAACAAAATATCCCTCATTTATACCTGATGCCCAGTGGCTCATGGCCGTCCAGCAGCAGCCCACTACACAGTCCTGGCCTGGAGAGGTGTCTTGGCTATGTACTGTATCTTACAAAGTGGTTAAGCTCTCTCTCTCTCTCTCTCTCTCTCCCTCCCCCCGTCTCTCTTCCCTCCCCCCTCCCCTCGTCTCTCTCCCCTCCCCCTCCCCTCGTCTCTATCTCCCCCTCCCCCCCCTCTCTCTCTCTCTCTCTCTCTCTCTCTCTCCCCGTCTCTCTCTCCCACTCCCCTCCCTTCTCTCTCTCTCTCTCTCTCTCTCTCCCCCCTTCCCCGTCTCTCTCTCTCCCTCCCCCGTCTCTCTCTCCCCTCTCTCTCTCTCTCTCTCCCCTCCCCATCTCTCTGTCTCTCTGTCTCTCTGTCTCTCTGTCTCTCTCTCTCTCTCTCTCTCTCTCTCCCCCCTTCCCCCGTCTCTTTCTCTCTCTCACCCTCCCCGTCTCTCTCTCTCCCCTCTCTCTCCCCTGTCTCTCTCTCTCTACTCCCCATCACTCTCTCTCCCTCATCCACATCACTCTCTCTCTCACTCCCCCCTCTCTCTTTCTCTCTCTCTCCCCCTCTCTCTCTCTCTCTCTCTCTCTCAGACAGATGTATTGTCTGAGCCACGGCCTGTGCCACAGTCACCCGCTGATCAATTAAAAGGATGAGGTCTATAAAAAGAAGCCCTTTGGATGTCTTCCAAGAACCTTAGGCTGGTCTGTTTCCTAAATGGCCCCCTGTTTCATATATAGTGCACTACTACTCTATGGGCCCTGGCCAAAAGTAGAGGAATAGGGAATAGGGAATAGCGTGCCATTTGGGCTCAGGCTGTATGGCCATCAACAGCACCGAGAGAGAGAGAGAGAGAGAGAGAGAGAGAGAGAGAGAGAGCATTGAAAGCGTGAATAATTTATCCCCGTAACTCTATCATAGTGTTTGTATCAGTTTCCACCATAAAGGCCGGGCCGGGGAGAGAGGAGAGGGGAGAGGCTGAGCGGAGGGGAATACATCATTAGTGTGTGACAGGCCCTGCAGGCAGCGAAGGTACTGTGGAGGGGTGGAGGGATGGAGGGATGGAGGGGTGGAGGGGTGGAGGGGTGGAGGGATGGAGGGGTGGAGGGGTAGAGGGGTGGAGGGGTAGAGGGATGGAGGGGTGGAGGGGTGGAGGGATGGAGGGGTGGAGGGATGGAGGGGTGGAGGGTTGGAGGGATGGAGGGATGGAGGGGTGGAGGGTTGGAGGGATGGAGGGGTGGAGGGGTGGAGGGATGGAGGGGTAGAGGGGTGGAGGGTTGGAAGGGTAGAGGGGTGGAGGGTTGGAAGGGTCTCCCGGGCACCAGTGGCAGAGGTATGGACCCATAAATCCACTCAGTGTCAGAGATGAAGAGGGCTGGCAACATATGGCAGGACTGTGTCTCAAGTGCCACCCTATTCCCTAGATAGTATACTACTACTTGACCAGGGCCCTGTCTCTGTCTCTCTGACCTAAAACACATTTTTCAGAATATGGATTTGATGAGTTCAATTGTTTTGGATGTCAGATCAAATAAATATATGAAACAAATAAATAAACCTGCACCTGGTGGAATGAATGAAATCTGGACTCATGATGATGTTTTTGGGGAGATCAGATCAGAAGAACCAGCCTTCGTCAAAACAGGTCCTGGTTTCCTATAAACAGCACAGGGACATCAATCAAAAAAGACTGCTTACTCCCTCTCTCGCTCTCTCTTCTCTCTCTCTCTCCTCTCTTTTGCTCCTCTCTCTCTCCCCGCTCTCTCCTCTCTCTCTCTCCCCTCTTTTGCTCCTCTCTCTCTCCCCCCTCTCTCCTCTCTCTCTCTCCCCTCTCCTCTCTCTCTCCTCTCTTTTCTCTCTCTCCTCTCTCTCTCCTCTCTCTCTCTCTCTCCTCTCTCTCTCTCCTCTCTCTCTCCCACTCTCTCTTCTCTCTTCTCTCTCTCTCTCTCTCCTCTCTCTCTCTCCCCTCTCTCCTCTCTCTCTCTCCTCTCTCTCTCCACTCTCTCTTCTCTCTTCTCTCTCTCCTCTACTCTCTCTCTCTCCCCTCTCTCCTCTCTCTCTCTTCTCTCTCTCCTCTCCTCTCTCTCTCTCCCCTCTCTCCTCTCTCTCTCTTCTCTCTCTCCTCTCTCTCACACTCTCTCGTGTCTCCTTCTGTGGTATTGCGTAGCCTCGTTGAATGAAGAAAATATAATTTTGCATTTGGGAGTGAATCCCGCCTGAAGCAGTCTCCTTCCATAATACATATACCAGACACTGATTGCTTATCAAAGGAAATTGCTCTGCATGTAAGATCTCCTCATATGTTTTCCTCTATTAGGTTCTGCTTTTGGAAATATGACCATTTGATGAGAAACAGAGATGCTCTCTCTGTGCTGCTGTACAGACAGACAGACCGGAGATTTACAGAAGTCTATAAGAAACCAGTGAAGAAGAGAGACAGGATGTACAGAAGTCTATATGAAACCAGTGAAGAAGAGAGACAAGGTGTACAGAAGTCTAAATGAAACCAGTGAAGAAGAGAGACAGGATGTACAGAAGTCTATATGAAACCAGTGAAGAAGAGAGACAGGATGTACAGAAGTCTATATGAAACCAGTGAAGAAGAGAGACAGGATGTACAGAAGTCTATATGAAACCAGTGAAGAAGAGAGACAGGATGTACAGAAGTCTAAATGAAACCAGTGAAGAAGAGAGACAGGATGTACAGAAGTCTATATGAAACCAGTGAAGAAGAGAGACAGGATGTACAGAAGTCTATATGAAACCAGTGAAGAAGAGAGACAGGATGTACAGAAGTCTAAATGAAACCAGTGAAGAAGAGAGACAGGATGTACAGAAGTCTATATGAAACCAGTGAAGAAGAGAGAGAGGATGTACAGAAGTCTATATGAAACCAGTGAAGAAGAGAGACAGGATGTACAGAAGTCTATATGAAACCAGTGAAGAAGAGAGAGAGGATGTACAGAAGTCTACATGAAACCCCCCAAAAACGTCACACCTTCTTTTGGCATACCTGTCAAACTCAGGACAAAAGGAGAAAGAGAGAGAAAAGAGATCTTTGTGGATATATGATCCCTAAAACGAGGGAGGGAGTAACCTATAGCGAAGGAGAGAGAGAGAGAGAGAGAGAGACAGAGAGACAGAGAGAGAGAGACACAGAGAGAGAGAGAGACAGAGAGACAGAGAGACAGAGACAGAGAGACAGAGAGAGAGAGAGAGAGAGAGAGAGAGAGAGAGGGAGAGAGGGAGAGAGGGAGAGGGAGAGAGAGAGAGAGAGAAAGAGAGAGAGAGAGAGAGAGAAGGATGCAAGGGAGGCATACAGTTACATGTCGCTGTACAGATGATTTTATGGTAATATTTCAGAATGGTCGCTGTTGTGAAAACACTGTCTAGTATTTTCTGGATATAACAGTAAAATTGTGATTTGATCTGACAAAGATGGATTGGGTCTACTGTGTGCTGAAATATGTTTTCATGCTTTGCTCTATGCTTTAAGATTTACGCATTACAGTATTCAAACCACTTGCCTTTTTCCACATTTTGTTAAGTTACTGCCTTATTCTAAAATGGATTAAATTGTTTCCCCCCTCATCAATCTACATACAATAGCCCATAATGAAATAGCAAAAACAGGTACATTTTTGTTGTTGTTGCAAATAAAAATATACATTTTTTTAAATGAAATATGACATTTACATTAGTATTCAGACCCTTTACTCAGTACTTTGTTGACGCACCCTTGGAAGCGATTACAGC
>NC_138309.1:85990000-85997500 GCF_965601325.2 Salmo salar
GCATTCTGCACGCAGAGTCTCAATTTGGTGTTTGTCCCATTTTGTGAATTCTTGGTTGGTGAGTGGACCCCAGACCTCACAACCATAAGTTACCTTAATAGAAAATGACTCAAGTAAAAATGAAAGTCACCCCGTAATATACTACTTGAGTAAAAGTATTGGGTTTTAAATATACTTAAGTATGAAAAGTAAATGTATTAGTCCTTTCAAATTCCTTATATTAAGCAAACCAGATGGCACTATTCAGAAATAATTTACAAACGAAGCATGTGTGTTTATTAAGTCTACTAGATCAGAGGCAGTAGAGATGACCAGGGATGTTCTCTTGATAATTGTATGAAATTGACCATTTTTCCTGTCCTGCTAAGCATTCAAAATGTAACGAGTACTTTTGGGTGTCAGGGAAAATGTATGGAGTAAAAAGTACATTAAAATAAAAGTAGTCAAAAATAAAAAATAGTGAAGTACAGATACCCCAAAACAACTCATTAAGTAGTACTTTAAAGTATTTTGACTTAAGTACTTTACACCATTGCTTACTGTCAGGGCCCAGGTCTGACAGAATATGTGCAGAAGATCTAGGTGCTGCTCTTGGCTCTCTTTCTGGATATGTCTCTAAGATCTTTGCACACCAGGATTGTACAATATTCTTCTAGCTCTGTTGGTTGCTGATCATTGCTAGACAGCCATCTTCAGGTCTTGCCATAGATTTTCAAGTAGATGTAAGTCCAAATTGTAACTAGGCCACTCAGTATTTATCCCTGTGTTTTCTGTCTCTCTGTGCCAGTTCGTCTTGTATGTTCCAAGTCAACCAGCGTGTTTTTCCCGTGCTCATGCATTTTCTATTCTCTTTTGCTAGTCCTCCCGGTTTTAACCCTTGCCTGTTTTCTGGACTCTGTACCCGCCTGCCTGACCATTCTGCCTGCCCTGACCTCGAGCCTGCCTGCTACTCTATACCTCCTGGACTCTGATCTGGTTTTGACCTTTTGCCTGTCCACGACCGTTCTCTTGCCTATACCCCTTTTGGATTATTAATAAATATCAGAGACTCAAACCATCTGCCTCCCGTGTCGGCATCTGGGTCTCGCCTTGTATCCTTACAATCACAGCCATTAAACTCTGTAACTGTTTTAAAGTCACCTTTGGCCTGTTGAAATCTCTGAGCATTTTCCTTCCACGCATCTGAGTTAGGAAGGACGCCTGTATCGTTGGTAGTGACTGGGTGTATTGATACACCATCCAAAGCCTAATTAATAACTTCACCATGATCAAAAACATATTCATTGTCTGCTTGGTTTTTACCCATCTACCAATAGGTGCCCTTCTTTGCGAGGCATTAGAAAACATCCCTGGTCTTTGTGGTTGAATCTGTGTTTGAATTTCACTGCTCGGCTGAAGCACCTTACAGATAATTGGATACTCTATGTACATATAGGTAGGCATTATGATAGATAATAAATAGTAACAGCAGCATATGTGAATGAGTCAAAAGACTTAGTGGGAAAAAGAGTCAATGACGATAGTCCGGGTAGCTATTTGGTTCACTATTTAACAGTCTTGTAGCTTGGTGGTTGAAGATGTTCAGTGCATTGGTGTTCAGTCCCAGAGTTCCTTGCTTGTTGATTGAGCTTGGAGGGGACTATAGTGTTGAACGCTGAGCTGTAGTCTATAAACATATTTCTCACGTAGTTATTTCCCCTCTTGTCCAGGTGGGAGAGGGCACTGTGATGTGCAATAGAGATTTCGTCATCTGTGGATCTGTTGGTGCAGTATGTGAACTGGAGTGGGTCCAGGGTGTCTGGGTCGACGTCAGCCATGACCAGCCTTTCAAAGCATTTCATTTCGTGATCTGTATGTTTCTGTGAGGAGTGGCGGTATTGTTTAGTGAGTACCAGTAGTAGTGTTTAGTGAGCACCAGTAGTATTGTTTAGCGAGTACCAGTAGTATTGTTTAGTGAGTACCAGTAGTATTGTTTAGTGAGTAGTGGTAGTATTGTTTAGTGAGCACCTGTAGTATTGTTTAGCGAGTACCAGTAGTATTGTTTAGTGAGTACCAGTAGTATTGTTTAGTGAGTACCAGTAGTATTGTTTAGCGAGCACCTGTAGTATTGTTTAGTGAGTACCAGTAGTATTATTTAGTGAGCACCTGTAGTATTGTTTAGTGAGTACCAGTAGTATTGTTTAGTGAGTACATGTGTAACAGTGTAGGCTCCGTCCCTCTCTTCGCCTCAACCCGGGCTCGAACCAGGGACACTTGCACACATCAACAACTGACACCCACAAAGCATCATTACCCATCATGCTACAAAAGCAAGGGGAAAACCTACTTCAGGTCTCAGAGCGAGTGACGTCACTGATTGAAACGCTATTAGCGCGCACCACCGCTAACAAACTAGCCATTTCACATCGGTTACACATGTAGTATTGTTTAGCGAGCACCAGTAGTATTGTTTAGTGAGTACCTGTAGTATTGTTGAGTGAGTACCCGGAGTATTGTTTAGTGAGTACCGGTAGTATTGTTTAGCAAGTACCCGTAGTATTGTTTAGTGAGCAGTGGTAGTATTGTTTAGTAAGTACCTGTTGCATGTTTTAGTGATTACCAGTAGTATTGTTTAGTGAGCACCTGTAGTATTGTTTAGTGAGTAGTGGTAGTATTGTTTAGTGAGTACCAGTAGAATTGTTCAGTGAGTACCAGTAGTATTGTTTAGTGAGCACCTGTAGTATTGTTTAGTGAGTAGTGGTAGTATTGTTTAGTGAGCACCTGTGGTTTTGTTTAGTGAGTAGTGGTAGTATTGTTTAGCGAGTACCAGTAGTATTTTTTGTGAGCACCTGTGAGCACGTGGTCTTCCTGTCTGGGTTGGCGCCCCCCCCTTGGGTTGTGCCATGGCGGAGATCTTTGTGGGCTATACTCGGCCTTGTCTCAGGATGGTAAGTTGGTGGTTGAAGATATCCCTCTAGTGGTGTGGGGGCTGTGCTTTGGCAAAGTGGGTGGGGTTATATTCTGCCTGTTTGGCCCTGTCCGGGGGTATCATCGGATGGGGCCACAGTGTCTTCTGATCCCTCCTGTCTCAGCCTCCAGTACTTATGCTGCCGTAGTTTATGTGTCGGGGGGCTAGGGTCAGTCTGTTACATCTGGAGTATTCTCTTGTCTTATCCTGTGTCCTGTGTGAATGTAAATATGCTCTCTCTAATTCTCTCTTTCTCTCTTTCTTTCTTTCTCTCGGAGGACCTGAGCCCTAGGACCATGCCTCAGGACTACCTGGCATGATGACTCTTTGCTGTCCCCAGTCCACCTGGCCATGCTGCTGCTCCAGTTTCAACTGTTCTGCCTGCGGCTACGGAACCCTGACCTGTTCACCGGACGTGCTTGTTGCACCCTCGACAACTACTATGATTATTATTATTTGACCATGCTGGTCATTTATGAACATTTTATCATCTTGACCATGTTCTGTTATAATATCCACCCAGCACAGCCAGAAGAGGACTGGCCACCCCTCATAGCCTGGTTCCTCTCTAGGTTTCTTCCTAGGTTTTTGGCCTTTCTAGGGAGTTTTTCCTAGGGAGTTTTTCCTAGCCACCGTGCTTCTTTCACATGCATTGCTTGCTGTTTGGGGTTTTAGGCTGGGTTTCTGTACAGCACTTTGAGATTTCAGCTGATGTACAAAGGGCTATATAAATAAATTTGATTTGATTTGATATTGTTAGGTGAGTACCTGCAGTATTGTTTAGCGAGTACCAGTAGTATTGTTTAGTGAGCACCTGTAGTATTGTTGAGTGAGTACCCGCATCATTGTTTAGTGAGTACCGGTAGTATTGTTTAGCAAGTACCCGTAGTATTGTTTAGTGAACAGTGGTAGTATTGTTTAGTAAGTACCTGTTGCATTTTTTTGTGATTACCAGTAGTATTGTTTAGTGAGTAGTGGTAGTATTGTTGAGTGAGTACCAGAAGTATTGTTTAGTGAGTACCCATAGTATAGTTTAGTGAGTACTGGTAGTATTGTTTAGCGAGTACCAGTAGTATTGTTGAGTGAGTACCAGTAGTATTGTTTAGTGAGTGTCCATTGTATTGTTTAGTGAGCAGTGGTAGGATTGTTTAGTGTGTATCTGTTGCATTGTTTAGTGAGAACCAGTAGTATTGTTTAGTGAGTACCTGTAGTACTGTTGTGAGAGGTGTGCCAACAGTAGGTTAACACCTACTCAGCTCTGATAGGACCTGCTCTCACTGAGCTCTGACTGGACCTGCTCTACTGAGCTCTGATAGGACCAGCTCTACTCAGCTCTGATAGGACCAGCTCTACTCAGCTCTGATAGGACCTGCTCTACTCAGCTCTGATAGGACCTGCTCTACTGAGCTCTGATAGGACCAGCTCTACTCAGCTCTGATAGGACCAGCTCTACTCAGCTCTGATAGGACCTGCTCTACTCAGCTCTGATAGGACCTGCTCTACTCAGCTCTGATAGGACCTGCTCTACTCAGCTCTGATAGGACCTGCTCTACTGAGCTCTGATAGGACCTGCTCTACTCAGCTCTGATAGGACCAGCTCTACTCAGCTCTGATAGGACCTGCTCTACTCAGCTCTGATAGGACCTGCTCTACTCAGCTCTGATAGGACCTGCTCTACTCAGCTCTGATAGGACCTGCTCTACTGAGCTCTGATAGGACCTGCTCTACTCAGCTCTGATAGGACCTGCTCTACTCAGCTCTGATAGGACCTGCTCTACTCAGCTCTGATAGGACCAGCTCTACTCAGCTCTGATAGGACCTGCTCTACTCAGCTCTGATAGGACCAGCTCTACTCAGCTCTGATAGGACCTGCTCTACTCAGCTCTGATAGGACCAGCTCTACTCAGCTCTGATAGGACCTGCTCTACTCAGCTCTGAGAGGACCTGGTCAAGAGGTGACCTTAACCCAACACCCAGGGACCGGGTCAAGAGTTGACCTTAACCCAACACCCAGTACCGAATTGCTACAATTGTCTAACAATGTCCAATTGATGGTCAAAGCAGGTGTGAAAATGTAATGTATCTGAGGTAAAAACTCTGTAACTTGGTAGCTAAACCTTCTCATAACAGTCTATATAAAACTCTGTAACTTGGTAGCTAAACCTTCTCATAACAGTCTATATAAAACTCTGTAACTTGGTAGCTAAACCTTCTCATAACAGTCTATATAAAACTCTGTAACTTGGTAGCTAAACCTTCTTTATAACAGTCTATATAAAACTCTGTAACTTGGTAGCTAAACCTTCTCATAACAGTCTATATAAAACTCTGTAACTTGGTAGCTAAACCTTCTCATAACAGTCTATATAAAACTCTGTAACTTGGTAGCTAAACCTTCTCATAACAGTCTATATAAAACTCTGTAACTTGGTAGCTAAACCTTCTCATAACAGTCTATATAAAACTCTGTAACTTGGTAGCTAAACCTTCTTTATAACAGTCTATATAAAACTCTGTAACTTGGTAGCTAAACCTTCTCATAACAGTCTATATAAAACTCTGTAACTTGGTAGCTAAACCTTCTCATAACAGTCTATATAAAACTCTGTAACTTGGTAGCTAAACCTTCTCATAACAGTCTATATAAAACTCTGTAACTTGGTAGCTAAATCTTCTCATAACAGTCTATATAAAACTCTGTAACTTGGTAGCTAAACCTTCTTTATAGCAGTCTATATAAAACTCTGTAACTTGGTAGCTAAACCTTCTCATAACAGTCTATATAAAACTCTGTAACTTGGTAGCTAAACCTTCTTTATAGCAGTCTATATAAAACTCTGTAACTTGGTAGCTAAACCTTCTCATAACAGTCTATATAAAACTCTGTAACTTGGTAGCTAAACCTTCTCATAACAGTCTATATAAAACTGTGTAACTTGGTAGCTAAACCTTCTCATAACAGTCTATATAAAACTCTGTAACTTGGTAGCTAAACCTTCTCATAACAGTCTATATAAAACTCTGTAACTTGGTAGCTAAACCTTCTCATAACAGTCTATATAAAACTCTGTAACTTGGTAGCTAAACCTTCTTTATAACAGTCTATATAAAACTCTGTAACTTGGTAGCTAAACCTTCTCATAACAGTCTATATAAAACTCTGTAACTTGGTAGCTAAACCTTCTCATAACAGTCTATATAAAACTCTGTAACTTGGTAGCTAAACCTTCTCATAACAGTCTATATAAAACTCTGTAACTTGGTAGCTAAACCTTCTTTATAGCAGTCTATATAAAACTCTGTAACTTGGTAGCTAAACCTTCTCATAACAGTCTATATAAAACTCTGTAACTTGGTAGCTAAACCTTCTTTATAACAGTCTATATAAAACTCTGTAACTTGGTAGCTAAACCTTCTCATAACAGTCTATATAAAACTCTGTAACTTGGTAGCTAAACCTTCTTTATAGCAGTCTATATAAAACTCTGTAACTTGGTAGCTAAACCTTCTCATAACAGTCTATATAAAACTCTGTAACTTGGTAGCTAAACCTTCTCATAACAGTCTATATAAAACTCTGTAACTTGGTAGCTAAACCTTCTCATAACAGTCTATATAAAACTCTGTAACTTGGTAGCTAAACCTTCTCATAACAGTCTATATAAAACTCTGTAACTTGGTAGCTAAACCTTCTTTATAACAGTCTATATAAAACTCTGTAACTTGGTAGCTAAACCTTCTCATAACAGTCTATATAAAACTCTGTAACTTGGTAGCTAAACCTTCTCATAACAGTCTATATAAAACTCTGTAACTTGGTAGCTAAACCTTCTTTATAACAGTCTATATAAAACTCTGTAACTTGGTAGCTAAACCTTCTCACAACAGTCTATATAAAACTCTGTAACTTGGTAGCTAAACCTTCTCATAACAGTCTATATAAAACTCTGTAACTTGGTAGCTAAACCTTCTCATAACAGTCTATATAAAACTCTGTAACTTGGTAGCTAAACCTTCTTTATAGCAGTCTATATAAAACTCTGTAACTTGGTAGCTAAACCTTCTCATAACAGTCTATAAAACTGTAACTTGGTAGCTAAACCTTCTTTATAACAGTCTATATAAAACTCTGTAACTTGGTAGCTAAACCTTCTCATAACAGTCTATATAAAACTCTGTAACTTGGTAGCTAAACCTTCTTTATAACAGTCTATATAAAACTCTGTAACTTGGTAGCTAAACCTTCTCATAACAGTCTATATAAAACTCTGTAACTTGGTAGCTAAACCTTCTTTATAGCAGTCTATATAAAACTCTGTAACTTGGTAGCTAAACCTTCTCATAACAGTCTATATAAAACTCTGTAACTTGGTAGCTAAACCTTCTCATAACAGTCTATATAAAACTCTGTAACTTGGTAGCTAAACCTTCTCATAACAGTCTATAAAACTGTAACTTGGTAGCTAAACCTTCTTTATAACAGTCTATATAAAACTCTGTAACTTGGTAGCTAAACCTTCTCATAACAGTCTATATAAAACTCTGTAACTTGG
>NC_138309.1:86002500-86015000 GCF_965601325.2 Salmo salar
CCGCTAAACAGCTTCCCGTTCCGGACATTATTATGATCCATCCTCCGCTAAACAGCTTCCTGTTCCGGACATTATTATGATCCATCCTCCGCTAAACAGCTTCCCGTTCCGGACATTATTATGATCCATCTTCCGCTAAACAGCTTCCTGTTCCGGACATTATTATGATCCATCCTCCACTAAACAGCTTCCTGTTCCGGCCATTATTATGAGCCATCCTCCGCTACACAGCTTCCCGTTCCGGACATTATTATGAGCCATCCTCCGCTAAACAGCTTCCCGTTCCGGACATTAATATGATCCTCCGCTAAACAGCTTCCCGTTCCGGACATTATTATGATCCTCCGCTACACAGCTTCCCGTTCCGGACATTATTATGAGCCATCCTCCGCTAAACAGCTTCCCGTTCCGGCCATTATTATGAGCCATCCTCCGCTAAACAGCTTCCTGTTCCGGACATTATTATGATCCTCCGCTACACAGCTTCCCGTTCCGGACATTATTATGAGCCATCCTCCGCTAAACAGCTTCCCGTTCCGGCCATTATTATGAGCCATCCTCCGCTAAACAGCTTCCCGTTCCGGACATTATTATGAGCCATCCTCCGCTACACAGCTTCCCGTTCTGGACATTATTATGAGCCTCCGCTACACAGCTTCCCGTTCCGGACATTATTATGAGCCATCCTCCGCTACACAGCTTCCCGTTCCGGACATTATTATGAGCCATCCTCCGCTAAACAGCTTCCTGTGACACACACACTTTATAATACATGAACCAGTGAGTTCTCTGCTCTCTCTCTCTCTAATTGAAACGTTAATATTTGACAAGAAGAGTAAAGGACAAAAAAAAAAATGGTGTCCGCTTCTCTTTACGTGATCAACAATTTATCATCCGTTTCACAGCTCCTATATCTAAAACACAATAACAAAGGCCACAGCTCCTATATCTAAAACACAGTAACAAAGGTCACAGCTGCTATATCTAAAACACAAGAAGAAGAAAAGAGAAAGAGATAAACAATGACAACACTGTCAATATTTCTACTGTTTCAGCTTGTTCCCTCTCTTCTGAGATACATAAAGGGGTCCAGGGAGAGGAGGAGGAGAAGAGGAGGAGGAAGAGGAGGAGGAGAGGAGGACGAGGAGGAGGAAGAGGAGGAGGAGGAGGAGAGGAGGAGGAGGAGGAGGAGGAGAGGAGAGGAGGAGGAGGAGGAGGAGGAGGAGGAGGAGGAGGAGGAGGAGGAGAGGAGAGGAGGAGGAGGAGGAGGAGGAGGAGAGGAGAGGAGGAGGAAGAGGAGGAGAGGAGGAGGAGGAGGAGGAAGAGGAAGAGGAGGAGGAGAGGAGGAGAGGAGGAGGAGGAGAGGAGAGGAGGAGGAGGAGGAGGAGGAGGAGAGGAGGAGGAGAGGAGAGGAGGAGGAGGAGGAGAGGAGGAGGAGGAGGAAGAGGAGGAGGAGGAGGAGAGGAGGAGGAGGAGGAGGAGAGGAGAGGAGGAGGAGGAGGAGGAGGAGGAGGAGGAGGAGGGGAGGAGGAGGAGGAGGAGGAGGGAGGAGGAGACCATGGAAGAGTAGAGATGAGGGTGATGTAATTTTCTCTTAGTGTCAGACATCCAGCAGGTGTGTGTGTGTGTGTGTGTGTGTGTGTGTGTGTGTGTGTGTGTGTGTGTGTGTGTGTGTGTGTGTGTGTGTGTGTGTGTGTGTGTGTGTGCGTGTGTGTGTGTTTATGTATCCGTGTTGGTGTGTGTGTGTGTGTGTGTGTGTGTGTGTGTGTGTGTGTGTGTGTGTGTGTGTGTGTGTGTGTGTGTGTGTGTGTGTGTGTGTGTGTGTGTGTGTGTGTGTGTGTATGTGTGTGCGTGTGCGTGTGTGTGTGTGTTTATGTATCCGTGTCGGTGTGTGTGTGTACTGCCGTGATGCCTCGGTAGTGGGTGATTTAGCCAGCGAATGAGAAAGACATGACAGAGACTAATTGCCTTCATTAATCCCGTTAGCTGAGCCCCACTCTGAGGTAAACTGAATGAAATCCTCTTACCAACCATTCTGCCTGAACAAGAGACGAGGAGGAGGGAGAGGAGCAGGAGAGGAAGAGAGGAGGGGCGGGTTATAGGAGAGGGAAAAGGGAAGGAAATGAAGCTTTATCTACAAATAAACCATGTCTTTGTCTAGACAAATCTCTTTTCAGCCCGTAATGCTCTCTGAAATGTGTTAATGTCATGTAGAGACTTTTAGGGAGAGAGAGCGAGCGAGAGAGAGAAAGAGAGAGCTTAGGGGCAACGGGAATGAGACAATCACAAATGGTATGGCTCGGGAAGAAAGGCTATTTCCGGAATAAAAAACTAATCACATTATTCCCTCCCCTCGCCCAGCTGCCACTGGCGTCGAGGAGTGGATCTACATCCAAAATGGCACCCTGTTCAATTTCTAGTGCACTCCTAGAAGGCCTGATACCCCGGTGTGACAAGAAGGGACCCTACTGAGGCTGGGGCATCTCTACTCTACTATACTATATACCTATATAGATATCTCTACTGTACTGTACTATATAACTATAGAGATATCTCTACTCTACTGTACTATATACCTATATAGATATCTCTACTGTACTATACTTTATACCTATATAGATATCTCTACTCTACTATACTATATAACTATAGAGATATCTCTACTCTACTATACTATATGCCTATATAGATATCTCTACTATACTGTACTATATAACTATAGAGATATCTCTACTCTACTATACTATATACCTATATAGATATCTCTACTATACTGTACTATATAACTATAGAGATATCTCTACTCTACTATACTATACTATAGAACTATAGAGATGTCTCTACTCTACTATACTATACTATAGAACTATAGAGATGTCTCTACTCTACTATACTATACTATAGAACTATAGAGATGTCTATACTGTAGTATACTATATAACTATAGAGATGTCTCTACTGTACTGTACTATATACCAATAGAGATATCTCTACTCTACTATACTATATACCTATATAGATATCTCTACTGTAATATACTATATAACTATAGAGATGTCTCTACTGTACTGTACTATATAACTATAGAGATATCTCTACTCTACTATACTATACTATAGAACTATAGAGATGTCTCTACTCTACTATACTATACTATAGAACTATAGAGATGTCTCTACTGTACTGTACTATATAACTATAGAGATGTCTCTACTCTACTATACTATACTATAGAACTATAGAGATGTCTCTACTGTACTGTACTATATAACTATAGAGATGTCTCTACTATACTATACTATATACCTATATAGATGTCTCTACTCTACTCTACTGTACTATATAACTATAGAGATGTCTATACTGTAGTATACTATATAACTATAGAGATGTCAGGGTAGAGTAGAAGACAGGACTAAGAGAGAGAAACCCCAGATGAAAACAGTGTGTGTTTTGGTAGGGGTGCGAGGGGGTGTATGTATGCAACATGCATGTATACATATTGAAATGTCAATGTATGTCGCTATTTGCTTGCATTTCTGGTGTGTGGAGTTTAATATGTGTGTGGCCCTGCCATCCACGACCTCCATACCAGGCGGTGTAAGAGAAAGGCCATAAAAATGACTCCAGTCTCCAAGGTCATAGACTGTTCTCTCTGCGACAGCACGGCAAGCGGTACCGATGCTGGAACCAACAGGACCCTGAACAGCTTCTACCTGGTCCTCACTGTATATAGCCTAGTTATCATTACATATGTACCTATCTACCTGAGTTACCTGGTAACCCTGCACATAGACTCTGTACTGGTCCTCACTGTATATAGCCATGTTATCATTACTCATTGACTCTGTACTGGTCCTCACTGTATATAGCCTAGTTATCATTACATATGTACCTATCTACCTGAGTTACCTGGTAACCCTGCACATAGACTCTGTACTGGTCCTCACTGTATATAGCCTAGTTATCATTACATATGTACCTATCTACCTGAGTTACCTGGTAACCCTGCACATAGATTCTGTACTGGTCCTCACTGTATATAGCCTAGTTATCATTACATATGTACCTATCTACCTGAGTTACCTGGTAACCCTGCACATAGACTCTGTACTGGTCCTCACTGTATATAGCCTAGTTATCATTACATATGTACCTATCTACCTGAGTTACCTGGTAACCCTGCACATAGACTCTGTACTGGTCCTCACTGTATATAGCCTAGTTATCATTATTCATAGTGTATTTATTCCTCGTTATTATGTTTCCATGTTTCTCTCTGTATTGTTGAGAAGGTCCGTAATTAAGCATTTCACTGTTAATCTACACCTGTTGTTGACGAAGCGTGTAACAAATAACAATTTGATTTGTGGTGTGTGTGTGTGTGTGTGTGTGTGTGTGTGTGTGTGTGTGTGTGTGTGTGTGTGTGTGTGTGTGTGTGTGTGTGTGTGTGTGTGTGTGTGTGTGTGTGTGTGTGTGTGTGTGTGTGTGTGTGTAGGTTGTCTGTTCATGTGTTTGTGTGTGTAGATAGCTGTGGCTGGGCGCCATGACAACGGGAGTGCCGTCCCCTCTTCTCTCTCTCTCTAATTGTCTGTGACCTCGTAACGTGAGACGAGCTCTCAAGGCAGGAGGAGTGCTTTTCACACGGCAATCACTTCTGCGCTGTCCCCTTGCCTGCAACCCTTGAATTACGGAGAAGGTGTGTGTGTGTGTGTGTGTGTGTGTGTGTGTGTGTGTGTGTGTGTGTGTGTGTGTGTGTGTGTGTGTGTGTGTGTGTGTGTGTGTGTGTGTGTGTGTGTGTGTGTGTGTGTGTGTGTGTGTGTGTGTATGTGTGCGACACAAAATACCAAAACAAATAACCTTCCTTTCATTCCATCTTCTCTCCCTCATCAGCTGTATCGGTGGATGAGGAAAGGTTTGTCTGAGTGATTATCAGCTGTATCGGTGAAGGAGGAAAGGTTTGTCTGAGTGATTATCAGCTGTATCGGTGGATGAGGAAAGGTTTGTCTGAGTGATTATCAGCTGTATCGGTGGATGAGGAAAGGTTTGTCTGAGTGATTATCAGCTGTATTGGTGGATGAGGAAAGGTTTGTCTGAGTGATTATCAGCTGTATTGGTGGATGAGGAAAGGTTTGTCTGAGTGATTATCAGCTGTATCGGTGGATGAGGAAAGGTTTGTCTGAGTGATTATCAGCTGTATTGGTGGATGAGGAAAGGTTTGTCTGAGTGATTATCAGCTGTATTGGTGGATGAGGAAAGGTTTGTCTGAGTGATTATCAGCTGTATTGGTGGATGAGGAAAGGTTTGTCTGAGTGATTATCAGCTGTATCGGTGGATGAGGAAAGGTTTGTCTGAGTGATTATCAGCTGTATTGGTGGATGAGGAAAGGTTTGTCTGAGTGATTATCAGCTGTATCGGTGGATGAGGAAAGGTTTGTCTGAGTGATTATCAGCTGTATCGGTGGATGAGGAAAGGTTTGTCTGAGTGATTATCAGCTGTATCGGTGGATGAGGAAAGGTTTGTCTGAGTGATTATCAGCTGTATCGGTGGATGAGGAAAGGTTTGTCTGAGTGATTATCAGCTGTATCGGTGGATGAGGAAAGGTTTGTCTGAGTGATTATCAGCTGTATCGGTGGATGAGGAAAGGTTTGTCTGAGTGATTATCAGCTGTATCGGTGGATGAGGAAAGGTTTGTCTGAGTGATTATCAGCTGTATCGGTGGATGAGGAAAGGTTTGTCTGAGTGATTATCAGCTGTATCGGTGGATGAGGAAAGGTTTGTCTGAGTGATTATCAGCTGTATCGGTGGATGAGGAAAGGTTTGTCTGAGTGATTATCAGCTGTATTGGTGGATGAGGAAAGGTTTGTCTGAGTGATTATCAGCTGTATCGGTGGATGAGGAAAGGTTTGTCTGAGTGATTATCAGCTGTATCGGTGGAGGAGGAAAGGTTTGTCTGAGTGATTATCAGCTGTATCGGTGGATGAGGAAAGGTTTGTCTGAGTGATTATCAGCTGTATCGGTGGAGGAGGAAAGGTTTGTCTGAGTGATTATCAGCTGTATCGGTGGATGAGGAAAGGTTTGTCTGAGTGATTATCAGCTGTATCGGTGGATGAGGAAAGGTTTGTCTGAGTGATTATCAGCTGTATTGGTGGATGAGGAAAGGTTTGTCTGAGTGATTATCAGCTGTATCGGTGGATGAGGAAAGGTTTGTCTGAGTGATTATCAGCTGTATCGGTGGAGGAGGAAAGGTTTGTCTGAGTGATTATCAGCTGTATCGGTGGATGAGGAAAGGTTTGTCTGAGTGATTATCAGCTGTATCGGTGGAGGAGGAAAGGTTTGTCTGAGTGATTATCAGCTGTATCGGTGGATGAGGAAAGGTTTGTCTGAGTGATTATCAGCTGTATCGGTGGATGAGGAAAGGTTTGTCTGAGTGATTATCAGCTGTATCGGTGGATGAGGAAAGGTTTGTCTGAGTGATTATCGCTTAAATGTAGATCATGGTGTTTTATAATGTGGATCCTCCCCTTTCATTTTTACTAGGTCCTCCCATAACCTTTGACCTTTTTTAAATGTCATCCCATAACCTTTGCCCTTTTTATTAGGTCCTGCCATAACCTTTGCCCTTTTTATTAGGTCCTCCCATAACCTTTGACCTTTTTATTATTTCCTCCCATAACCTTTGACCTTTTTATTAGGTCCTCCCATAACCTTTGCCCTTTTTATTAGGTCCTGCCATAACCTTTGACCTTTTTTAAATGTCATCCCATAACCTTTGACCTTTTTATTATTTCCTCCCATAACCTTTGACCTTTTTATTAGGTCCTCCCATAACCTTTGACCTTTTTATTAGGTCCTCCCATAACCTTTGACCTTTTTATTAGGTCCTCCCATAACCTTTGACCTTTTTATTAGGTCCTCCCATAACCTTTGCCCTTTTTACTAGGTCCTGCCCTAACCTTTGACCTTTTTACTATGTCCTCCAATAACCTTTGACCTTTTTACTAGGTCCTCCCATAACCTTTGACCTTTTTATTAGGTCCTCCCATAACCTTTGACCTTTTTACTAGGTGCTCCCATAACCTTTGACCTTTTTACTAGGTCCTCCTATAACCTTTGACCTTTTTACTAGGTCCTCCCATAACCTTTGACCTTTTTACATGTAGTGCAGAGATAATTACAACACTGTGACTAAGAGAATACATTTGATTTGATTTAAAGAAGAGATGGTAGGAGATTTAAACAGCTAATTAGTGTGTAAGATTGGACATTCCACAATCTTTAGAGAGTCTATAATGTTAATTCATTTTCCCTATCGTTTCCCTTTATCTCTTTCACTGCTGAGTTTCTATTGAACAATATGACTGGTCCTGTTGTTATATAACTGGTCCTGTTGTTATATAACTGGTCCTGTTGTTATATAACTGGTCCTGTTGTTATATCACTGGTCCTGTTGTTATATCACTGGTCCTGTTGTTATATCACTGGTCCTGTTGTTATATAACTGGTCCTGTTGTTATATAACTGGTCCTGTTGTTATATCACTGGTCCTGGTGTTATATAACTGGTCCTGTTGTTATATAACTGGTCCTGTTGTTATATCACTGGTCCTGGTGTGATATTACTGGTCCTGGTGTGATATCACAACATCCATGCGTACCTGTGTTTAGACTGCATGTCTCATTATGTGTATGTGTGTCTGTGTGTGTGTCTCTTCACAATCTCTGCTGTTCCATAAGGTATATTTTTATCTGTTTTTTTTAATCTG
This sequence comes from Salmo salar, assembly GCF_965601325.2. Lineage (NCBI taxonomy): Eukaryota > Metazoa > Chordata > Actinopteri > Salmoniformes > Salmonidae > Salmo > Salmo salar. Next base: position 86,010,266 of record NC_138309.1, read on the forward strand.
ATTCTACTGCTGACATCAGTTACCTGATGTGGAATAGAGTTCCATGTAGTCATGGCTCTATGTAGTACTGTGCGCCTCCCATACTCTGTTCTTGACTTGGGGATTTTGAAGATACCTCTGGTGGCATGTCTTGTGGGGTATGGATGGGTGTCTGAGCTGTGTGCCAGTAGTTTAAACAGACAGCTCGGTACATTCAACATGTCAATACCTCTCATAAATACAAGTAGGGATGAAGTTAATCTCTCCTCCACTTTGAGCCATGAGAGATTGACATGCATATTATTAATGTTAGCTCTCTGTGTACATTTAAGTGCTAGCCGTGCCGCCCTGTTCTGGGGCAATTGTAATTTTCCGAGGTCCTTCTTTGTGGCACCTGACCACACGACTGAACAGTAGTCCAGGTGTGACAAAACTAGGGCCTGTAGGACCTGCCTTGTTGATAGTGTTGTGAAGAAGGTAGAGCAACGCTTTATTATGGACAGACTTCTCCCCATCTTAGCTACTGTTGTATCAACATGTTTTGACCATGACAGTTTACAATCCAGGGTTACTCCAAGCAGTTTAGTCACCTCAACTTGCTCAACTGCCACATTATTTATTACAAGATTTAGTTGAGGTTTAGTGTTTAGTGACTAATTTGTCCAAAATACAATGCTTTTAGCTTTTGAAATATTTAGGACTATCTTATTTATTGCCATCCACTCTGAAACTAACTGCAGCTCTTTGTTAAGTGTTGCAGTCATTTCAGTCGCTGTAGTAGCTGACGTGTATAGTGTTGAGTCATCCGCATACATAGACACACTGTCATTAGTAAAGAATGAAAAAAAGTAAGGGGCCTAGACAGCTGCCCTGAGGAACTCCTGATTCTAGCCGGATTATGTTAGATAGGCTTCCATTAAAGAACCCCCTCTGTGTTATGTTAGACAGGTACATCTTTATCCACATTATAGCAGGGGGTGTAAATCCATAACACATACGTTCTTCCATCAGAAGACTATGATCGATGATGTCAAACACCGCACTGAAGTCTAACAAAACAGCTCCCACAATCTTTTTATCAATTTCTCTCAGCCAATCATCAGTCATTTGTGTAAGTGCCGTGCTTGTTGAACGTGCTTCCCTCTAAGCGTACTGAAAGTCTGTTGTCAATTTGTTTACAGTAAAATAGCATTGTATCTAGTCAAACACAATTTTTTTCTAAAAGTTTACTAAGGGTTGGTAACATTGGTCGACTATTTGAGCCAGTAAAGAGGGCTTTACTATTCTTGGGAAGCGGAATAACTTTTGCTTCCCTCCAGGCCTGAGGGAACACACTTTCTAGTAGGCTTAGATTAAAGATATGGCAAATAGGAGAGGCAATATCATCGGCTATCATCCACAGTAATTTTCCATCCAAGTTGTCAGACCCCGGTGGCACTTTATGGAATTCAAAATGACAGTGCTTGTCATTCATAATTTGGTCAGATATACTTGGATGTGTAGTGTCAGTGTTTGTTGCTAGCATGTTATGCCTAAATTTGCTAATCTTGCCAATGAAAAAATGAAATCATTAAAGTAATTGGCAATATCAGTGGGTTTTTTGATGAACGAGCCATCTGATTCAATGAATGATGGAGCTGAGTTTGCCTTTTTGCCCAAAATTTAATTTAAGGTGCTTTTTACTATCATTCTTTATGTCATTTATCTTTGTTTCATAGTATAGTTTCTTCTTCTTTTCATTCCATTTCTCAATTTGCAGTGCGTTTGCCAATCTGTTGGGATGCCAGCTTATTTGCCGTTCCTTTTGCCTCATCCCTCTCCACCATACCGTTTATCAATTCCTCATCAATCCACAGGGATGTAACAGTTTTTACAGTCATTTTCTTAATGGATGCATGCTTTTTAGTAACTGGAATAAGCAATTTCATAAATGTGTCAAGTGCAGCGTCTGTTTGCTCCTCATTACACACCACAGACCAACAGATATTCTTTACATCATCAACATAGGAACCACTACAAAACTTATTGTATGACCTCTTATACACTATATTAGGCCCAGTTTTTGGGACGTTGGTTTTCCTAGATATGGCTAATATATTGTGATCACTACATCCCATGGATTTGGATACTGCTTTCAAGCACATTTCTGCAGCATAGGTAAAGATGTGATAAATACACGTGGATGATTTAATTCCTGTGCTGTTTGTAACTACCCTGGTAGGTTGACTGATAATCTGAACCAGGTTGCAGGCGCTGGTAACTGCATGCTTATAGATACGCTGTTGATGTTAACATGTTGGTATTCACACAGCAAATATTCTGTCATTCTACTGAGGCTAGATCCTCTCTTCAGTCAAACAATCAATAAAGCCATAGATCAGTTTTACACACAGACATACACACGAAGGCACACACCCCCAGAGCTTCCTCTCTCCCAGTCAGATGAACACAGCCCCAGAGTTGTTAACTAACCCCCTGAGCTTCCTCTCTCCCAGTCAGATGAACACAGCCCCAGAGCTGTTAACTAACCCCCTGAGCTTCCTCTCTCCCAGTCATCAGATGAACACAGCCCCAGAGCTGTTAACTAACCCCCTGAGCTTCCTCTCTCCCAGTCATCAGATGAACACAGCCCCAGAGCTGTTAACTAACCCCCTGAGCTTCCTCTCTCCCAGTCATCAGATGAACACAGCCCCAGAGCTGTTAACTAACCCCCTGAGCTTCCTCTCTCCCAGTCATCAGATGAACACAGCCCCAGAGCTGTTAACTAACCCCCTGAGCTTCCTCTCTCCCAGTCATCAGATGAACACAGCCCCAGAGCTGTTAACTAACCCCCTGAGCTTCCTCTCTCCCAGTCATCAGATGAACACAGCCCCAGAGCTGTTAACTAACCCCCTGAGCTTCCTCTCTCCCAGTCATCAGATGAACACAGCCCCAGAGCTGTTAACTAACCCCCTGAGCTTCCTCTCTCCCAGTCATCAGATGAACACAGCCCCAGGGATTGACTGCAGACATTTTTTTTTCAGGAGGTGAAAATGTAATTTAAGTTTCAGGAATTAATTTATTTGCCAGAAAAAATATGATCTGTTGATCTGGGGGTAACAGAGGTGTGTGTGTGTGTGTGTGTTTTCTGAGATTCCTGAGCTGCGCTTGTCACCACGGCAGCCAGCGAGTGTGTCTTTGTCCCAAATTGCATCCTATTCCATACATAGTGCACTACTTTTGACCAGGGCCCATTTGACTATATATAGTGCAATATACGGTTTAGGGAATAGGGTGCCATTGAGGAAGCAGACAGTGTTCCCGTCCTGTGTGTTTAGTGAGGCTGTTTGTGGTGGTAAGGCCTGCGGGGACAGACACCATACAACAGATCTTATCTTCTTTACCATCCTATGTATTGGGTTACGGACTTTTTTAATTTAGCACAGCAGAGAGAGAGAGAGAGAGAGAGACAGGTCCCTTCCACATTCACAATGAGGCAGAGAGAGAGAGACAGGTCCCTTCCACATGCACAATGAGGCAGAGAGAGAGAGAGACAGGTCCCTTCCACATGCACAATGAGGCAGAGAGAGAGAGAGACAGGTCCCTTCCACATTTACAAAGAGGCAGAGAGAGAGAGAGAGACAGGTCCCTTCCACATTCACAATGAGGCAGAGAGAGAGAGAGAGAGACAGGTCCCTTCCACATGCACAATGAGACTTTTATGATGTCTCTCTCTCTCCCGATGTCAACACCACCGTTGGCCAACAATATGCGTCCCAAATAGCACTTTGACCCTTAAAGGCTCTGGAATAAAGTGTTGTACTAGATAGGAAACAGGGTGCCATTTGGGACACAGCAAGGAGACAGAGGACAGTCATTCTTCCTAACGAACAAACAAGGTACCGGTCCTTATATCACTCATCTGGCGAAGAACATTGGGTGGATGGAATTGGGAGCATCCTAACATCCAATAAAAAACGATGTCTGTGTGTTTTTAAATCAGGTCATCAGGATTACTTCCTGGATCATCTTGAGGCTGCAGACAAATGACTTCATCCTGGATTCATAGAGAACGACAAATGTCAATCAGTGGTTGCTTAGTAGAACAGGTTGGGGTGGTGTGTGTGTGTGCGTGTGCGTGTGCGTGTGTGTGTGTGTGTGTGTGTGTGTGTGTGTGTGTGAGAGAGCTAACACCTTGAGCTCTGCAATTCTCTCTCTCTCTCTCTCACACACACACACACACTAAACCACCATGTCACAGGCCTGGTAACCTTTGTCAGGAACAATATCCCTCTGGTACCGTGTGTGGTGATGTGAATTGGCAGCGAGCGCTTTAGTACAAGTCATGAATCAACTGAATCAATTAACACAGTGAACTCTGTCAATGCCTTAATTCAGTGGCTCTGTCAATCCAGAGAGAGAGAGAGAGAGAATCATGAACTACAGTCAGAATCATTTCTCCTCCATCACCGTACAGTACAGCAAGCTGTTTACCAAAACAGTGGTGGGGGTGTAGCTTTGTTGTTGTTACAACTACAGATTGCCCCCATTAAATCTTGGTTATATTGAGCTACATGATGATCCAGTCCAACGATAACACATAAATTACATCAACTAATCAACCAATCATCAAGCCCTTGATAAGTTAAATCAGGTGTGTCAGTAGTACTGATATGAGACAAAAGCCAGAGGACCAGGACTGTGTTTTGAATGGCATACTGTATACAGTGTCTGTTACAGGGCCTACTGAGAGGTAGTATAGTGGTATGAGAGGGAG
>NC_138309.1:86020000-86045000 GCF_965601325.2 Salmo salar
TGTATAGAATATAGTATATGTCACGTCTACTTCCTCTCCCCCTCTCCAGCGCTCAACGTCACCTGTCTACTAACCCCCGAACCTGGCAACCCATCACTAATAAAGTTTTGCGACACTGTAAAGTCCATGGAGAATTAGAGCACCTCCTCCCAGCTGCCCACTGCACTGAGGATAGGAAACACTGTCACCACCGATAAATCTACAATAATCGATCATTTCAATTAACATTTTTCTACAGCTGGCCATGCTTTCTACTTGGCTACCCCAACTCCGGCCAGCAGCTCAGCACTCCCCGCAACAACTTGCCAAAGCCCCACCGCTTCTCCTTCACCAAAAACCAGACAACTGATGTTCTGAAAGAGCTGCAAAATCTGGATCCCTACAAATCAGCCGGGCTTGACAATCTGGACCCTCTCTTTCTAAAATTATCCCCCGAAATTGTTGCAACCCCTATTTCTAGCCTGTTCAAACTCTCTTTCGTATCGTCTGAAACCCCCAAAGATTGGAAAGCTGCCACGGTCATCCCTCTTCAAAGGGGGTGACACTCTAGACCCAAACTGCTACAGACCTATATCCATCCTTCCCTGCCTTTCTAAAGTCTTCGAAAGCCAAGTTAACAAACAGATAACCGACCATTTCGAATCCCACCGTACCTTCTCCGCTATGCAATCTGGTTTCCGAGCTGGTCATGGGTGCACCTCAGCCACGCTCAAGGTCCTAAATGATATCATAACCGCCATCGATAAAAGAAAGTACTGTGCAGCCGTATTCATCGACCTGGCCAAGGCTTTTGACTCTGTCAATCACCGCATTCTTAGTAGCAGACTCAATAGCCTTGGCTTCTCAAATGACTGCCTCGCCTGGTTCACCAACTACTCCTCAGATAGAGTTCAGTGTGTCAAATCGGAGGGCCTGTTGTCCGGACCTCCGGCAGTCTCTCTGGGGGTGCCACAGGGTTCAATTCTCGGGCCGACTGTTTTCTCTGAAAATATCGATGATGTCGCTCTTGCTGCTGGTGATTCTCTGATCCACCTCTACGCAGACGACAGCATTCTGTATACTTCTGGCCCTTCTTTGGACACTGTATTAACAAACCTCCAAACGAACTTCAATGCCATACAACACTCCTTCCGTGGCCTCCAACTGCTTTTAAATGCTAGTAAAACTAAATGCATGCTCTTCAACTGATTGTTGCCCGCAGTTGCCCGCCCGACTAGCATCACTACGCTGGACGGTTCTGACGTAGAATATGTGAACAACTACAAATACCTAGGTGTCTGGTTAGACTGTAAACTTTCCTTCCAGACTCACTTTAAGCATCTCCAATCCTAAATTAAATCTAGAATTGGCTTCCTATTTGACAACAAAGCCTCCTTCACTCATGCTGCCAAACATACCCTCGTAAAACGGACTATCCCACCGATCCTTGACTTCGGTGATGTCATTTACAAAATGGCCTCCAACACTCTACTCAGCAAACTGGATGTAGTCTATCACAGTGCCATCCGTTTTGTCACCAAAGTCCCATATTCTACCCACCACTGCGACCTGTATGCTCTCGTTGGCTGGTCCTCACTACATATTCGTCGCCAAACCCACTGGCTCCAGGTCATCTATAAGTCTTTGCTAGTTAAAGCCCCGCCTTATCTCAGCTCACTGGTCACCATAGCAACACCCACCCGTAGCATGCGCTTCAGCAGGTATATCTCACTGGTCATCCCCAAAGCCAATTCCTCCTTCGGTCGCCTTTCCTTCCAGTTCTCTGCTGCCAATGACTGGAACGAATTGCAAAAATCACTGAAGCTGGAGTCTTATATCTCCTCTCTATCTTTAAGCATCAGCTGTCAGAGCAGCTTACCGATCACTGTACCTGTACACAGCCAATCTGTAAATAGCCCACCCAACTACCTCATCCCCATATAGTTACTTATCCTCTTGCTATTTTGCACCCCAGTATCTCTACTTGCACATTTTCATCTGCACATCTATCACTCCAGTGTTAATGCTAAATTGTAATTAGTTCGCCTCTATGGCCTATTTATTGCCTACCTCCTTACTCTTCTACATTTGCACACACTGTACATAGATTTTTCAATTGTGTTATTGCCTGTACGTTTGTTTATGTGTAACTCTGTGTTGTTGTTTTTGTCGCACTGCTTTGCTTTATCTTGGCCAGGTCGCAGTTGTACATGAGAACATGTTCTCAACTGGCCTACCTGGTTAAATAAAGGTGAAACAAATAAATACAAAAATCACTACACACACCTGGCAACCCTTTATTACGTACACCTGGCAACCCTTTAGTAATGCACACCTGGCAACCCTTTATTAACGCACACCTGGCAACCCTTTATTAACGCACACCTGGCAACCCTTTATTAATGCACACCTGGCAACCCTTTATTAACGCACACCTGGCAACCCTTTATTACGCACACCTGGCAACCCTTTATTACGCACACCTGGCAACCCTTTATTAACGCACACCTGACAACCCTTTATTAACGCACACCTGGCAACCCTTTATTATTGCTCACCTGGCAACCCTTTATTACCGCCTCACCTGGCAACCCTTTATTACACACACCTGGATACTCACTTCCCTGATTACTCCTCCTATATATATAGCACTCTGTTGTCATTTCCCGGCAGGCGTTACTGCCTCTGTTTATGTTCTCTTGTCCAGACGCTTCTCTTGTTTTGTATCATTACATGTTCATGTATATTACACTGCAGCAGCTGCTGCATAACGCCTTGCGTCTCCGTTACAGTCTATGTACTGTATATTATAACACAGTATATAATGTACTACTCTAGACCCGAGCCATTAGTAACCCAGTGTATAACCTATTAATAGGGCTATCTGCTCGTAAAGGAGCCAGATCCGATTTTGGGAAGGTTTGCCAGGGATGTGATACACATGTAATACAATATTAGTTCAATTGTGACGCACCGTCGGAGGGCCCAGGAAGTTAAATCTGCATGAAATCGCTGTCTGGGCAGGGCCGTAAATCAAAAGGGGATGTTGTTTAGTGTTCACATACAGTTTTAAGGAGGGGGGGGCGGGGATGTCCTGGACCAGGCTGGCAGGGCAGGGCTGTCCACTAGGGCTGTGTCCCAAGTGTCCCATAGACTTCTCACAGGTTCCACCGAGACGCATAGTGGACTCTCTTATAATAGTCAATTAGACACATCTTATAATTCTAGCAGGTCGTAAAAATATCCCCAAACTCTCCCCTCTTCTAGAGGAGGGTCATTAAGGTCGTGGCCAAGCATTTACAATAACACCAGCTAGCTAGATAAGCAAAGAGAGCGTCTGGTCGGGAAGAGAGGAGTGGACGTACTTCTGAAACATCAAACCGTCGTTAGCGGTCTAGGGAGTTGAGTTAGTTTAAATAACACATGAACAATATTTATGAGACTGATTTTATGAGGTGGTCAAAACTAAGACGGTCCAGCATGTAACACAAGCTGGACGGGACAGGGGAGAATTTAAAGCTATCCCACCTCCCACTCCCTCTGATCAACTCCCTAAAACCAAAGAGGAGGATTAAGCACGCATATCATTTTGTTCAGAGATGTACGTTCTCTTAAATTTCAAAGTCAATTATGTTTTCAGATGGAGTCTGAGTCTCCGTTTCAAATGTCACCCAAGTCCCTTTATTGGTTCACTGCTTTTGACCAGGGCCCCCATAGGGTAGTGAACTATATGGGGAATAGGGTGCCATTTGGGACAGAGACTCAGAGTCAGACTCAGACGGAGATTCAGAAGGAGACTCAGACTCAGACGGAGACTCAGAAGGAGACTCAGACTCAGACGGAGACCCTGAGTCTGACTCAGAGTCTCTGTCCCAAACGGCACCTCCATCCCAAATGTCACCCTAGTCCCTTTTTAGTTCACTGCTTTTGACCAGGGCCCCCATAGGGTAGTGAACTATATGGGGAATAAGGTGCCATTGGGGATATAGTATGAGTGATGGGCCAGGAAAGAGGGTCACTCCCTTCTCCCTCATCTGTCCATCCGTCTGTCTACCGCAGAGGCCAGGGGAACCTGCAACCGGGAGATTGGGCCGACAAGGCCGTTATCCGCAGGAATGTACCAATACAATAACCTTCTAATGCACTTCTCCCCACTTCACTTCTCAACAGCTGAAAGAGCAGGTGGCGTCTGAAGACCTGATTGACTGGTTGTGTTTCCCAAATGCCACCCTATTCCATAGTGCACCAGGAAACTACTACATGCTACACTAAGAACTGCACTATAAAGGGAACAGAGTGTCATTTGAGATGCAGCCTGACTGGGATCTGTCTGTCTGTCTGTCTGTCTGTCTGTCTGTCTGTCTGTCTGTCTGTCTGTCTGTCTGTCTGTCTGTCTGTCTGTCTGTCTGTCTGTCTGTCTGTCTGTCTGTCTGTCTGTCTGTCTGTCTGTCTGTCTGTCTGTCTGTCTGTCTGTCTGTCTGTCTGTCTGTCTGTCTGTCTCTCCTCTCTCAGACCTCAGTAACAGAATGGGGATTGTTCTCTTTGATAAGTTTTCCCTCTGCTCAGACAGACCTAGCAAAACCTAGCGTCTGTTTGGGAGACGAGACGTAGCTAGTGTTCGGTGTGTAAAATAGGAAGTGGGTTTCACCCTCTGTTCCTCAGACGAGGAGGACAGATACAGGAAATAGATTTAATCCTGGTGTGTTGCTGCCTGGTTTGGAATTCAAAGTCAGGGAGAGAGATGGGGATTGTTGCTCAGAAGACTAGCGAAGTCTTTAAGAATGAGTAATACAGGGCATTCGGGAAAGCATTCAGACCCTTTGACTTTTTCCACATTTTGTTACGTTACAGCCTTATTCTAAAATTGATTAAAAAAGAATGTCCCTCAGGCAGAGACTCAGAGTCGTCTCTTCACTGTTGGCGTTGAGACTGGTGTTTTGTGGGTACTATTTAATGAAGCTGCCAGTTGAGGACTTGTGAGGCGTCTATTTCTCAAACTAGACACTCTAATGTAGTCCTCTTGCTCAGTTGTGCACCGGGGCCTCCCACTCCTCTTTCTATTCTGGTTACCTGCTCAGTTGTGCACCGGGGCCTCCCACTCCTCTTTCTATTCTGGTTAGTCAGTTTGCGCTGTTCTGTGAAGGGAGTAGTACACAGCGTTGTACAAGATCTTCAGTTTCTTGGCAATTTCTCGCATGGAATAGCCTTCAATTCTCAGAACAAGAATAGACTGATGAGTTTCAGAAGAAAGTCCTTTGTTTATGGCCATTTTAAGCCTGTAATCGAACCCACAAATTCTGATGCTCCAGATACTCAACTAGTCTAAAGAAGGCCAGTTTTATTACTTCTTTAATCAGACCAACAGTTTTCAGCTGTGCTAACATCATTGCAAAAGGGTTTTCTAAAGATCAATTAACATTTTAAAATGATAAACTTGGATTAGCTAACACAACGTGCCATTGGAACACAGGAGTGATGGTTGCTGATAATGGGCCTCTGTACACCTATGTCGATATTCCACCAAAAATCTGCCGTTTCCAGCTATAACAGTCATTTACAACATTAACAATGTCTACATTGTATTTCTGATCAATTTGATGTTATTTTAATGGACAAATTGTTTTGCTTTTCTTTCAAAAACAAGGACATTTCTAAGTGACCCCAAATGTTTGAATGGTAGAGTATTAACAAACATTTTACAGAAATAATACATTTACATAAGCATTCAGACCCTTTACTCAGTACTTTGCTGAAAACCCTTTGGCAGCGATTACAGCCTTGATTCTTCTTGGGTATGACACTACAAGCTTGGCACAGCTGTACTTGGGGAGTTTCTCCCATTCTTCTCTGCAGATCCTCTCAAGCTCTGTCAGGTTGGATGGGGAGCGTCACTGCACAGCTATTTTTAGGTCTCTCCAGAGATGTTTGATCGGGTTGAAGTCCAGGCTCTGGCTGGGACACTCAAGGACATTCAGAGACTTGTCCCGAAGCCACTCCTGTGTTGTCTTGGCTGTGTGTTTAGGGTCGTTGTCCTGTTGGAAGGTAAAACCTTCGCCCCAGTCTGAGGTCCTGAGCGCTCTGGAGCAGGTTTTCATCAAGGACCTCTCGGTACTTGACTCCGTTCATCTTTCCCTTTATCCTGACTAGTTTCCCGGTCCCTGCCACTGAAAAACTCCCTCACAGCATGATGCTGCCACCACCGTCCGTAGGGATGGTGCCAGGTTTCCTCTAAACGTGATGCTTGGCATTCAGGCCAAAGAGTTCAGTCTTGGTTTCCTCAGACCAGAGAATCTTGTTTGTCCAAGTGGGCTGTCATGTGCCTTCTATTGAGGAGTGGCTTCCATCTTGCCAGTCTACCGCAAAGGCCTGATTGGTAGAGTGCTACAGAGATGGTTGTCCTTCTGGAAGGTTCGTCCATCTCCACAGAGGAACTTTGGAACTCTGTCAGAGTGACCATCGGGTTCTTGGTCACCTCCCTGACCAAGGCCCTTCTCCCCTGATAGCTCAGTTTGGCCGGGCGGCCAGCTCTAGGAAGAGTCTTGGTGGTTCCAACCTTCTTCCATTGAAGAATTATGGAGGCTACTGTGTTGTTGGGGGCCTTCAATGCTGCAGAAATGTTTTGGTACCCTTCCCCAGATCTGTGCCTCGACACAATCCTGTCTCTGAGCTCTACAGACAATTCCTTCGACCTCGTGGCTTGGTTTTTGCTCTGATATGCACTGTCAACTGTAGGACCTTATATAGACAGGTGTGTGCCTTTCCAAATCATGTCCAATCAATTTAATTTACCACAGGTGGACTCCAATCAAGTTGTAGAAACATCTCAAGGATGATCAATGGAAACAGGATGCACCTGAGCTAAATTTCGAATTTCATAGCAAAGGGTCTGAATACTTATGTAAATATGTTTTTACTTTGTCAAAATGGGGTATTGTGTGTAGATTGATCAGGAACCTTTTTTATTTAAACCATTTTATAATATTCTGTAACTTAACAAAATGTGGAAAAAGTCAAGGGGTCTGAATACTTTCCGAATGCGCTGTATATTTGGGGATGGCAGGTAGCCTAGTGGTTAGATCGTTGGGCCAGTAACTGAAAGGTTGCTGGATCGAATCCCAGAGCTGAGAAGGTAAAAATCTGTCGTTCTGCCCCTGAACAAGGCAGTTAACCCACTGTTCACCTGTAGGCCTTCATTGTAAATAAGAATGTGTTCTTAATTAACTGACTTGCCTAGTTAATTAAAGGTTAAATTTCAAAAATAAGTAATAATCTCTTGTGGACAGATTCTGCATGGCACGTCCTGACCAGTAAAGAGGTTATTTGTTATTGTAGTTTGGTCAGGACGTGGCAGGGGGTGTTTGTTTAATGTGTTTTGGGGTTTGTGGTTAATGTTCTATGTTAGTATATTTCTATGTGTGTTCTAGTCTTTCTATTTCTATGTGTAGTTTATTGAGTTGACCTTCAATTGGAGGCAGCTGTTCCTCGTTGCCTCTAATTGAAGGTCCTATTTAGTAGGGGTGTTTTTTCATGGGTTTTTGTGGGTAGTTGTTCCTTGTGTAGTTGTGTGCCTTACAGGACTGTTTCTCGTCGTTGTTTTTTTGTATTAAGTGTTTTGTTTCGTTTTCTTCTCATTAAATAAAGAAGATGAGCGTACACATTTCCGCTGCGCCTTGGTCTCATCAGTACGACGAACGTGACACTGCATGTATAATGGCTTTCTGAGAATTTTTACTTCTGGGTAACCAAGATTATATAAGCAACAATCCAGTCCATTGTGTACATTTGATATATTGTGGATATTTTGTTGTTGTTGACATCGTGGACATTTTCTCTGTCATATCCATCAAGCAGCTTGTTGAACACTTAAAGATTAGTGAGGAAACAGAGACATCATTCTCCACATAAATTGGGAAAGGTGGAGATATAGTGCCTGTAGAAAATATTCACACCCCTTGACATTTTCCACATTTTGTTGTTGTTACAGCTCGAATTTAAAATGGATACCATTTAGATGTTGTGTCACTGATCTACCCACAATACCCCATCATTTCAAAGCAGAATTATGTTTTTTTTCCCGAAATGTTTACACATTCATTAAAAATTAAAAGCTGAACTGTCTTGAGTCCAGTGGTGACACACCTGTCTGTATAGCACTTTGTGACGTCAGCTGATATAAAAAAGGCTTTATAAATAAATGTGATTGATTGATTGATTGATTGATGGTGACCTGTCATTCAGGGCACCTGTTTGTGCCTGTTTTAAACATTATTTTGGCATTAATACGTGTCACATCTCAGTTTGCAAACAATGTAAAAAAACTAAGTATTGAGTTAATAAAACCGGATTCAAACATTGTCTCTTTTTGCTTAATTGAGAACGCAGCTCCAAAATGCAGGGGTTTCAGCCTAGCTCAGTGCTTTCTGTGGTGGTGGGGAGAGCCAGCGGAAAATACAGAGCGTAGGAGTTGGTAATGTTCTCTAGTTGCGCCGTGATTGGCTCGGTGTTCTGTCACTCATGGGGACACTACGTCACCGTAAAATCTATGGGTAGAGCTCGATAATTCAAGCCCCTTGGGTGCTGCCATAGAGTTACATTAGAAGTGCCCATCCAAGAAGGCTCAAGGTCATTGGCCACAGATAAAATGACATTTCATCACGTTATATCTACAGTGGCTTTGATTGGACTGATTATGTCAACATCATACTTTCACAATCTTAGCTAGCAGTCATCATCATGAATCAAGTTGACAATCTACTGGAAAATCCTTTTCAATCCTTGTCATAAGAAGATAAATAATGAAGAGAAATTATAGATAAAACGTATCGGTGCTCATCGGCCATTGGACATAAACATTACACAACAAGTTGGATATCGCAAATTCAACAATGAGTGGTTTGGATGAAATCAGTGGCTAACTGCAAGTATTTCAAAGCCATCGATAGCCTGCTATTGTGTGTGGTCCAAGTTTGGGTTGAAGGGTCTCTTTTCCAAGATTAAAAGGATAAACATTCAACATTGGCCACGCTATCAATCCAGCATGACTTCTGCCGCGCTCAAGACAACTGGAAACTTGGAACTGGGAAATCTCAGACTACAGTGAGTTCAAGACAACTGGGAACTCTGAACTGGGAAATCTCAGACTACAGTGAGTTCAAGACAACTGGGAACTCGGGGGGGGGGAAAAAATGAGCTCTGACTGGGAAAAATATGTTTTGAACCGTCATCCAACTCGGAATTCCAAGTCGAGAACTCGGGCCTCTTTCTAGAGCTCCGACCTGAAGATCACTGACGTCATGATTCATCCTTTCTCAGATATAGGACAGATACTTCAGAACAAATTGTTTTGGAGGGACTATCTGTTGTTCCATGTAGGGAATCTGTTATTCAATGTGTTTCTATGGGCTAATAGCAGTAATCTGTTATTCAATGTGTTTCTATGGGCTAATAGCAGTAATCTGTTATTCAATGTGTTTCTATGAGCTAATAGCAGTAATCTGTTATTCAATGTGTTTCTATGGGCTAATAGCAGTAATCTGTTATTCAATGTGTTTCTATGGGCTAATAGCAGTAATCTGTTATTCAATGTGTTTCTATGGGCTAATAGCAGTAATCTGTTATTCAATGTGTTTCTATGGGCTAATAGCAGTAAGGACTATCTGTTATTCAATGTGTTTCTATGGGCTAATGGCAGTAAAGCCACATAAACATTTTCATACATTTTTGGGATACTTCAATGGGTCTTAAAATTCTAAATCTAATAGCACAATCATCCTGGGTATGACCTTCTTAAAGCAATTCCATATACTGTAGCCAAGTAGACCCCCCCCCCCCCCCCCCCCTCCCCACACACACACACACACACACTGGAATTGCTTACCAAGATGACCATAGAATGTTCCTGAGTGGCCTAGTTACAATTTTGACTTAAATCGGATTGAAAATTTAGGCCAAAACATGAAAATGGCAATGATCAACAACCAACTTGACAGAGCTTGAATACTTTTTAAAAGGATAATGGGTCAATATTGTACAATCCAGGTGTACAAAGCTCTCAGAGACCCAGAAAGAGTCACAGCTGTAATCACTACCAAAGGTGATTTTAACATGTATTGAGTCAGGGGGTTGATAATACTTATCTAATCAAGCGACAGTATATTACTATCTTCTTTTCCATTAATAAAAAAAAAGTTTGAATTTTTCTTCCACTTTGACATTACAGAGTATTTAGTGTAGTTTGTTGACAAAAAAGAAAATAAAAGACAATTCAATCAATTTTAATCCCACTTTGTAATACAACAAAATGTGTAAAAAGTCAAGGAGTGTGAAGGCACTGTATATTATTACAGTATGTAAAATTTTAAGACGAAGAACGACAACTGATCCTCTCCATAGAGAGAGAGAGTGAATAAACAAGTCGACCTTATACTTCAAAACTTCAAAAGGCAAGCCACCATAATACTACGATGGCTTGTGCTCCCTGTGGCTCAGTTGGTAGAGCATGGTGTGTGCAACGCCAGGGTTGTGGGTTCAATTCCCACGGGGGGGGCCAGTACAAAAAAAAAAATGCATGAAATGAGATGTATGAAATGTATGCATTCACTACTGTAAGTCGCTCTGGATAAGAGCATCTGTAAAATGCTGTACCAAGAGGAACATTTTTAGGTCTGTTTTTAAAAAGCAGTGAAACGGTGTGATGAACCGACGCTGTAATCATACTTCTGTTTTAGCTATTATATTACATGAATTTCAAACAAACACATAATTATCTATTTAACCCGATATCATTCTATATGTGGTGGTGTTATTGTTGTACTGCACATTTGTTTCTACAAGGAATTGTGGATAACTGTGGATCCCAAACGCCAAAGCACACATGGAAATGCAATTATTTTCTTGACTATACCCTCTGTCAAATAAGTAGACGTCTAGTCGATGAATCATAATTTATTCCGAGGAGATTTTCAGGACACCGTTTCAATCACCATAAAAGAGGAAACCCGGGTGTAACAGTTCACAAATCCGTTTTTATTAATTTAAACACAAATCAAATAATAATGTCAAAAACATCTGTACACATCTTTTTTTTTTTTGCAGACACAACAAACCTTTGTGTTTTTTTTCCCTCCATGAGGCCCATGTTATTTAGTGTAAAGTATTTCCAGTTTTGCATTTATAATTGCAACATAATAAAAAAAAAAAAAGGCTTTTGCTGTACGTATGAATTCTATAAAAACATTTTTTCCATTGTCTACCTATCTGATACCTTAATCTAGCAGCAATATGTAGTCCCCCTGAAAGAGCTATGGGGGAGAAGTTGCTTTTAGAGGAGAGAGAGAGAGAGAGAAAAATCACAAATGTAGAGAGAGAGAGAGAGAGAGAGAAGTATGTTGTTTCGCTGCCGTTGCCAGGGGGAAAAGAGATCGGTCATCACCGCAACGACACCAGCATAGCAACAGTGAGCATGTGCAGAGGGGAGTTGGGAGTTGGGAGGGAGGGGGGGGGGGGGGGGGTACATAGAAACAGACCTAGAAGCAGTTCCTGTCTTAAGAAATTCACAGTTGATAGCACATGTATGTATGTTCTTAATAACCCCCTTTGTCTTCGGAGAAGTCGTTTTTCTTCCTCTTTTATCTCTCAGTACGGTTATCATCCATCCATCCCACCACTTCAGTCCACAGTCCTATCATAATAAGAGCTCAGTACGGTTATCATCCATCCATCCCACCACTTCAGTCCACAGTCCTATCATAATAAGAGCTCAGTACGGTTATCATCCATCCATCCCACCACTTCAGTCCACAGTCCTATCATAATAAGAGCTCAGTACGGTTATCATCCATCCATCCCACCACTTCAGTCCACAGTCCTATCATAATAAGAGCTCAGTACGGTTATCATCCATCCATCCCACCACTTCAGTCCACAGTCCTATCATAATAAGAGCTCAGTACGGTTATCATCCATCCATCCCACCACTTCAGTCCACAGTCCTATCATAATAAGAGCTCAGTACGGTTATCATCCATCCATCCCACCACTTCAGTCCACAGTCCTATCATAATAAGAGCTCAGTACGGTTATCATCCATCCATCCCACCACTTCAGTCCACAGTCCTATCATAATAAGAGCTCAGTACGGTTATCATCCATCCATCCCACCACTTCAGTCCACAGTCCTATCATAATAAGAGCTCAGTACGGTTATCATCCATCCATCCCACCACTTCAGTCCACAGTCCTATCATAATAAGAGCTCAGTACGGTTATCATCCATCCATCCCACCACTTCAGTCCACAGTCCTATCATAATAAGAGCTCAGTACGGTTATCATCTATCCATCCCACCACTTCAGTCCACAGTCCTATCATAATAAGAGCTCAGTACGGTTATCATCTATCCATCCCACCACTTCAGTCCACAGTCCTATCATAATAAGAGCTCAGTACGGTTATCATCCATCCATCCCACCACTTCAGTCCACAGTCCTATCATAATAAGAGCTCAGTACGGTTATCATCTATCCATCCCACCACTTCAGTCCACAGTCCTATCATAATAAGAGCTCAGTACGGTTATCATCTATCCATCCCACCACTTCAGTCCACAGTCCTATCATAATAAGAGCTCAGTACGGTTATCATCTATCCATCCCACCACTTCAGTCCACAGTCCTATCATAATAAGAGCTCAGTACGGTTATCATCTATCCATCCCACCACTTCAGTCCACAGTCCTATCATAATAAGAGCTCAGTACGGTTACATCCATCCATCCCACCACTTCAGTCCACAGTCCTATCATAATAAGAGCTCAGTACGGTTATCATCCATCCATCCCACCACTTCAGTCCACAGTCCTATCATAATAAGAGCTCAGTACGGTTATCATCTATCCATCCCAGCACTTCAGTCCACAGTCCTATCATAATAAGAGCTCAGTACGGTTATCATCTATCCATCCCACCACTTCAGTCCACAGTCCTATCATAATAAGAGCTCAGTACGGTTATCATCCATCCATCCCACCACTTCAGTCCACAGTCCTATCATAATAAGAGCTCAGTACGGTTATCATCTATCCATCCCACCACTTCAGTCCACAGTCCTATCATAATAAGAGCTCAGTACGGTTATCATCCATCCATCCCACCACTTCAGTCCACAGTCCTATCATAATAAGAGCTCAGTACGGTTATCATCTATCCATCCCACCACTTCAGTCCACAATCCTATCATAATAAGAGCTCAGTACGGTTATCATCCATCCATCCCACCACTTCAGTCCACAGTCCTATCATAATAAGAGCTCAGTACGGTTATCATCTATCCATCCCACCACTTCAGTCCACAGTCCTATCATAATAAGAGCTCAGTACGGTTATCATCCATCCATCCCACCACTTCAGTCCACAGTCCTATCATAATAAGAGCTCAGTACGGTTATCATCTATCCATCCCACCACTTCAGTCCACAGTCCTATCATAATAAGAGCTCAGTACGGTTATCATCCATCCATCCCACCACTTCAGTCCACAGTCCTATCATAATAAGAGCTCAGTACGGTTATCATCTATCCATCCCACCACTTCAGTCCACAGTCCTATCATAATAAGCACTATCAAAAAAAGGGCATCATATATGAATTTCATTTTCAACTACAGCAATTCAAAAAAGTGGGACACAAGTAGAACACAATCGTTTTTTTAAAAATTTGAAATAAAAACACTACCTCATACAGAAATTACGCTGTACAATATATATTTTTTGTTATAGCGCTTGTAGAAAAGATAATAAAACCTATTTAAGCTTGTTTTTTTTTCTTTTTCATTCCTGAAAGCTGAACTTTTCCTAAATTCATTAAAATGGTACTCTATACGGCTCAGAGTCTGGGAACTGAACGAGCGGTAACATTTCAAAAGAAAAAAAAACCCTACCAACTCAGTCCAGATTAGACATCTCTTTCCCAAGTTGCATGGTATTATCATGTCAATTACGTTAGCTTTAAAATACACACGGTTGTTTTGTGCTGCAAGCTAGTGAAATGCCCACACAACAAGTTCTGAACAACTTTTCCAAGTAAGTGAACGTAAAAAAAATTAAATAAAAATCCCCCAATTGAAACGTGTATCTACACAGTGTTGGACCAGGATTCAATCCGATCGCGCTTGTAGACCACGCGGCTTTTAAAAGCAATGCCACCTCGTTCGTGAGATCGAATTCGACAATCGCACGGCTGCAGATTGAATCCCAGCTTTGATTCGGAGGGAAACCGTTGTGTTGAGTTTAAAATGTGACTGAAATCACACTATTTCTTACTATGCTGAGTGTAAATAGAGAAAGAGAGAGAGAGAGAGAGAGAGAGAGAGAGAGAGAGAGAGGGGAAGAAACATCACTGACTGAACACAATGATCATTGACACTTGACATCCATGCTTTTGGTCTTGAACAAAACAAGTTATATCACAAAATCTCATTTTCATCTACATGTTTGTTTGTTTGTTTGTTTTATTGGTTCAAAACAACCTCAACACATCATCACCATCACAGCCTCATCGCTGCTGTGCTCGATTAGCATGCCTTTTCACTTCAATGAAAACATCATCACCTTTGTACCTACAGTATTAAACGATTATTATTATAGGAAGGGATCGTCCAGTGATTACAATTTTGCACACGTTAAAAAGACTTCCTCTGTACACGATTGTCTCGGGAATCATTGTACATAAAGTATCTTAATTATTTTTTTAATGATTATAAAATCCCTTTTTTTTTTGTTTATTTTAGTTCTTCCATAAACATCATCGTCTGTCTTCCTCCCCGTTCGTCTTGGTGTGGTATAGTGTGGATGGTCTTCCTCCCCGTTCGTCTTGGTGTGGTATAGTGTGGATGGTCTTCCTCCCCGTTCGTCTTGGTGTGGTATAGTGTGGATGGTCTTCCTCCCCGTTCGTCTTGGTGTGGTATAGTGTGGATGGTCTTCCTCCCCGTTCGTCTTGGTGTGGTATAGTGTGGATGGTCTTCCTCCCCGTTCGTCTTGGTGTGGTATAGTGTGGATGGTCTTCCTCCCCGTTCGTCTTGGTGTGGTATAGTGTGGATGGTCTTCCTCCCCGTTCGTCTTGGTGTGGTATAGTGTGGATGGTCTTCCTCCCCGTTCGTCTTGGTGTGGTATAGTGTGGATGGTCTTCCTCCCCGTTCGTCTTGGTGTGGTATAGTGTGGATGGTCTTCCTCCCCGTTCGTCTTGGTGTGGTATAGTGTGGATGGTCTTCCTCCCCGTTCGTCTTGGTGTGGTATAGTGTGGATGGTCTTCCTCCCCGTTCGTCTTGGTGTGGTATAGTGTGGATGGTCTTCCTCCCCGTTCGTCTTGGTGTGGTATAGTGTGGATGGTCTTCCTCCCCGTTCGTCTTGGTGTGGTATAGTGTGGATGGTCTTCCTCCCCGTTCGTCTTGGTGTGGTATAGTGTGGATGGTCTTCCTCCCCGTTCGTCTTGGTGTGGTATAGTGTGGATGGTCTTCCTCCCCGTTCGTCTTGGTGTGGTATAGTGTGGATGGTCTTCCTCCCCGTTCGTCTTGGTGTGGTATAGTGTGGATGGTCTTCCTCCCCGTTCGTCTTGGTGTGGTATAGTGTGGATGGGTCGGTAGTAATCAAAGTACTTTGTAAGGTGAAAAAGACACGTCTTTTCATGGAGGTACCTTCCTTTAGTGACAGTGCCACTCACAAAGTCTCAGTTCATAAATAAAAAGAAGCACAGGACTCCCAGGCTGAGTCCAAACCAGACAGGACTCCCAGAATGAGGCCAAGCCAGACAGGACTCCCAGTCTGAGGCCAAGCCAGACAGGACTCCCAGTCTGAGGCCAAGCCAGACAGGACTCCCAGGCTGAGGCCAAGCCAGACAGGACTCCCAGGCTGAGTCCAAGCCAGACAGGACTCCCAGAATGAGGCCAAACCAGACAGGACTCCCAGAATGAGGCTAAGCCAGACAAGTTAGAAAAACATGGGCCCCTCTGTCTCTATATACCATAGAAAGAGAGAGAGAGAAAGAATGAAAGAGTGATACAGAAAAAGAGAGAGACAGAGAGAAAGAGAGAATCAGAAAGAACGAGAGAGTTTGTTGTTGCCCTCAGTCGGGGGGTTTGGTGCAATTTGTAGTGTAGCTGAGCTCTGTGACCAGGTCAGTCCAGGCAACTCCAGGTTTCAGCGTTAGTCGTTAGCGTCAGACTCCCGGCCAGGAGGGAGGGCGGCACAGACAGACAGATAGACAAGGGCCACAAAACACTTTGACGGCTTCAGAAAGACGCAGCCAATTCACAGTAACCACAGCAAGCAGCTGCAACTCTTCTCCACTCCTCTACATCAGAACCAAAAAAAATAAACAAGTTTAAGGATTAAGACGAATTGTGGCCGTATGTCAACACGGTGTCACTGCTCAGTTTCTCTTTTTCTCTTTCTCTTCTTTCTCTCTAGTGGTAGGTTAGGGAGGACACTCCAGGAGGGAGGAAGAGGAGGACACGCCAGGAGAGAGGAAGAGGAGGACACGCCAGGAGGGAGGAAGAGGAGGATACATCAGGAGGGAGAAAGAGGAGGACACATCAGGAGGGAGGAAGAGGAGGACACATCAGGAGGGAGGAAGAGGAGGACACATCAGGAGGGAGGAAGAGGAGGACACATCAGGAGGGAGGAAGAGGAGGACACATCAGGAGGGAGGAAGAGGAGGACACATCAGGAGGGAGGAAGAGGAGGACACATCAGGAGGGAGGAAGAGGAGGACACATCAGGAGGGAGGAAGAGGAGGACGCATCAGGAGGGAGGAAGAGGAGGACACGACAGGAGGGAGGAAGAGGAGGACACATCAGGAGGGAGGAAGAGGAGGATACGCCAGGAGGGAGGAAGAGGAAGATATGCCAGGAAGGCAGGCAGGCGTCACAGGGGGCCTATGCTGGGCTGGAGGGGGTCAGAGCACTAGGTGTGGGACTGGAGTGGCGCTGGTGAAAGTTGAAAGGTTGCAGGGTGAAGTGGAGAAGTAGGTATAGGGCCTGGTAGAGTGGTTAAGGTATGTGGAGGGCTTGGGCCAGGTAGGTATAGAGGCATTTGGAGGCCGGTAGGGCCCAGGTGGTAGCTGTGTAGGGTAGGTAGGTGGTAGGTTGTAGCTTTGTAGAGTAGGTAGGTGGTAGCTGAGTAGCAGATTGATGTAGGGGCCGGTAGGGGCCAGTAGGTTGATGTAGGGGCCGGTAGGGGCGAGTAGGGCCGGTAGGTTGATGTAGGGGCCGGTAGGGCCGGTAGGGGCCAGTAGGTTGATGTAGGGGCCGGTAGGGGCCAGTAGGTTGATGTAGGGGCCGGTAGGGGCCAGTAGGTTGATGTAGGGGCCGGTAGGGCCAGTAGACTGATGTAGGGGCCGGTAGGGGCCAGTTGGTTGATGTAGGGGCCGGTAGGGGCGAGTAGGGCCGGTAGGTTGATGTAGGGGCCGGTAGGGCCGGTAGGGGCCAGTAGGTTGATGTAGGGGCCGGTAGGGGCCAGTAGGTTGATGTAGGGGCCGGTAGGGGCCAGTAGGTTGATGTAGGGGCCGGTAGGGCCAGTAGACTGATGTAGGGGCTGGTAGGGGCCAGTTGGTTGATGTAGGGGCCGGTAGGGCCGGTAGGGGCCAGTAGGTTGATGTAGGGGCCGGTAGGGCCAGTTGGTTGATGTAGGGGCCGGTAGGGCCGGTAGGGGCCAGTAGGTTGATGTAGGGGCCAGTAGGGGCCAGTAGGTTGATGTAGGAGCCGGTAGGGCCAGTAGGGGCCAGTAGGTTGATGTAGGGGCCAGTAGGGGCCAGTAGGTTGATGTAGGGGCCGGTAGGGGCCAGTAGGTTGATGTAGGGGCCAGTTTCGGGGCTGGGCGGTGTAGTTCCAGGCGGTAGCTACAAGTACTCTAGGTCCAGAGCATGGTGGAGGGCCATGAGGTCAGAGTGGCTGGAGATCCTCCAGAAGGGCATGTTGTGCTGCGGAGGGGAAACAGGACTGTTACAATAGGTATCTCAAACATTTTATCTGTTCAGGAAATTGAAAAAACGTCCATATTTTACTATTAAGGAACATACAATCACAAGAAGCTAATTTGAATACATTTTCTTGGTCATAGAGACATGAAATGTTACTCAAAAGCAGAGGAGGGGAAAGGAACAGGACTGTAACAATAGTTGGACTATGAAAAAAAGCAAAAAACCAAGTGAGTCTGAAAGAATAAAAGACCAAGCTACTCTCTCCTGGCAATAACACAGCCGTGATGAAATTAATGATGATGGTACTATAACTAATGATGGTACTATAACTAATGATGGTACTATAATGAATGATGGTACTACTGGTACTATAATGAATGATGGTACTACTGGTACTATAATGAATGATGGTACTACTGGTACTATAACTAATGATGGTACTATAACTAATGATGATACTACTGGTACTATAACTAATGATGGTACTACTGGTACTATAACTAATGATGGTACTCTACTATACTATAACTAATGATGGTACTACTGGTACTATAACTAATGATGGTACGACTGGTACTATAACTAATGATGGTACTATAACTAATGATGATACTACTGGTACAATAACTAATGATGGTACTACTTGTACTATAACTAATGATGGTACTACTGGTACTATAAATAATGATGGTACTATAACTAATGATGGTACTATATCTAATGATATATTACTGGTACTACAACTAATGGTGGTACTACTGGTACTATAACTAATGATGGTACTACTAGTACTATAATTAATGATGGTACTATAACTAATGATGGTACTACTGGTACTATAACTAATAATGTTACTATAATTCATGATGGTACTACTGGTACTATAACTAATGATGGTACTATAACTAATGATGGTTCAATAACTAAAGATGGTACTACTGGTACTATAACTAATGATGGTACTATATCTAATGATGTACTACTGGTACTATATCTAATGATGGTACTACTGGTACTATAACTAATGATGGTACTATAACTAATGATAGTACTATAACAAATGATGGTACTACTGGCACAATATCTAATGATGTTACTATAACTAATGATGGTTATACTGGTACTATAACTAATGATGGTACTACTGGTACTATATCTAAATATGGTACTACTGGTACTATAACTCAAGATGGTACTTTAACTAATGATGGTAATATAACTAATGATGGTTCTACTGGTACTATAACTAATGATGGTACTATAACTAATGATGGTACTACTGGTACTATAATAATGATGGTACTATAACTAATTATGGTACTATAACTAATGACGGTACTACTGGTACTATAACTAATGACGGTACTACTGGTACTATAACTAATTTTGGTACTATTGGTACTATAACTAATGATGGTACTATAACTAATGATGGTACTACTGGTACAATAACTAATGATGGTACTACTTGTACTATAACTAATGATGGTACTACTGGTACTATAACTAATGATGGTACTATAACTAATGATGGTACTACTGGTACTATAACTAATGATGGTACTATAACTAATGATGGTACTACTGGTACTATAACTAATGATGGTACTACTGGTACTATAACTAATGATGGTACTACTGGTACTATAACTAACGATGGTACCATAACTAATGATGGTACTACTGGTACTATAACTAATGATGGTACTACTGGTACAATAACTAATGATGGTACTTTTACTAATGATGGTACTACTGGTACTATAACTAATGATGGTACCATAACTAATGATGGTACCATAACTAATGATGGTACTACTGGTACTATAACTAATACTGTTTCTATAACGAATGATGGTACTACTGGTACTATAACTATACTATAACTAATAACTAATGATGGTACTACTGGTAATATAACTAATGATGGTAAAATAACTAATGATGGTCCTACTGGTACTATAACTAATGATGGTACAATAACTAATGATGGTTCTACTGGTACTATAACGTATGATGGTACTACTGGTACTATAACTAATGATGGTACTACTGGTACTATAACTAATGATGGTACTACTGGTACCATAACTAATGATGATACTATAAATAATGATGGTACTACTAATACTATAACTAATGATGGTACTACTGGTACTATAACTAATGATGGTACTATAACTAATGATGGTACTACTGGTACTATAACTAATGATGGTATTACTGGTACTATAACTAATGATGGTACTATAACTAATGATGGTACTACTGGTACTATAACTAATGATGGTACTACTGGTACTATAACTAATGATGGTACTACTGGTACTATAACTAATGATGGTACTATAAGTAATGATGGTACTACTGGTACTATAACTAATGATGGTACTATAACTAATGATGGTACTATAACTAATGATGGTACTATAACTAATGATGGTACTATAACTAATGATGGTACTACTGGTACTATAACTAATGATGGTACTACTGGTACTATAACTAATGATGGTAATACTGGTACTATAACTAATGATGGTACTACTGGTAATATAACTAATGATGGTACTACTGGTACTATATCTAATGATGGTACTATAACTAATGATGGTACTATAATGAATGATGGTACTACTGGTACTATAACTAATGATGGTACTACTGGTACTATAACTAATGATGGCACTACTGGTACTATAACTAATGATGGTACTACTGGTACTATAACTAATGATGACACTATAAATAATGATGGTACTACTAGTACTATAACTAATGATGGTACTACTGGTACTATAACTAATGATGGTACTATAACTAATGATGGTATTACCTGTACTATAGCTAATGATGGTACTATAACTAATGATGGTATTACTGGTACTATAACTAATGATGGTACTATAACTAATAATGGTACTATAACTAATGATGGTACTATAACTAATGATGGTACTACTGGTACTATAACTAATGATGGTACTACTGGTACTATATTTAATGATGGTACTACTGGTACTATAACTAATGATGGTACTATAACTAATGATGGAACTACTGGTACTATAACTAATGATGGTACTACTGGTACTATAACTAATGATGGTACTATAACTAATGATGGTACTACTGGTACTATAACTAATGATGGTACTACTGGTACTATATTTAATGATGGTACTACTGGTACTATAACTAATGATGGTACTATAACTAATGATGGAACTACTGGTACTATAACTAATGATGGTACTACTGGTACTATAACTAATGATGGTAGTACTGGTACTATAACTAATGATGGTACTACTGGTACTATAACTAACAATGGTACTACTGGTACTATAACTAATGACTCTGCTACACACTAACAAAACTACAGTACAATCAGTCAAACTAAAGCAGGAATTCAATGGCAGTTAATGTCCTTTGAACTAAAGAAAAACACCTAATGCTGAATTTGACTGTTATAGAGAGACAGCCCAGCTAATCAGACATTGTTCCCATGCAAGTAGCAGAGAGGGAGAAACATGAGTCGGAGAGAATGAAAGGGTCTTGTCAGGTAGAGTCCTCCCTCCCTACCTCCCTCCTCCCTGTAGTCCATTACCTCTGTCTTATCAAAGCTTTCTCTCAAAGCTGTCTCTCTCCCAGGCGTATGTTCCACTTAGAAGGCTTCCAGTGACCCTTAAAAAGCTCTTTGCTTTTTGTTTTGTAAATTGTCTTTGCTTTTAAGTTTAAAGGCTGGAGATGGTATCTTCCTCTCTCTGTCTCTCTCTATCTCTCTCAATTTTCAATTCAATTTAAGGGCTTTATTGGCATGGGAAACATATGTTAACATTGCCAAAACAAGTGAAGTAGATAATAAACAAAAGTGAAATGAACGATAAAAATGTACAGTAAATATTACACTCACAAAAGTTCCAAAATAATAAAGACATTTCAAATGCCATATTATGTGCAAATAGTTCAAGTACAAAAGTGGAAATCAATAAAAAAAAATATGGGTTGTAATTACAATGGTGTTTGTTCTTAATAACTGGTTGCCCTTTTCTTGTGACAACAGATCACAAATCTTGCTGCTGTGATGGCACACTGTCGTATTTCATCCAATAGATATGGGACTTTATCAAAATTGGGGTTGTTTTCGAATTCTTTGTGGATCTGTGTAATCTGAGGGTAATCTATGTCTCTAATATAGTCATACATTTGGCAGGAGGTTAGGAAGTGCAGCTCAGTTTCCACCTCATTTTGATGGCAGTGTGCACATAGCCTGTCTTCTCTTGAGAGCCAGGTCTGTCTACGGCAGCCTTCTCAATAGCAAGGCTATGCTCACTGAGTCTGTACATAGTCAAAGCTTTCCTTAAGTTTGGGTCAGTCACAGTGGTCAGGTATTCTGTCACTGTGTACTCTCTGTTTAGGGCCAAATAGCATTGTAGTTTGCTCAGTTTTTTTGTTAATTCTTTCCAACGTGTAAAGTAATTATCTTTTTGTTTTCTCGTGATCTGGTTGAGCCTAATTGTGGTGCTGTCCTGGGGCTCTGTGGGGCCTGTTTGTGTTTGTGAACAGAGGCCCAGGACCAGCTTGCTTAGGGGACTCTTCTCCAGGTTCATCTCTCTATAGGTGATGGGTTTGTTATGGAAGGTTTGGGAATCGCTTCTTTTCAGGTGGTTGTAGAATTTAACGTCTCTTTTCTCTGATTTTGATAATTAGCGGGTATCGGCCTAAATCTGGTATTCACGCATTATTTGGTGTTTTACGTTGTACACAGAGGATATTTTTGCAGAATTCTGCATGCAGAGTCTCAATTTGGTGTTTGTCCCATTTTGTGAATTCTTGGTTAGTGAGCGGACCCCAGACCTCACAACCATAAAGGGCAATGGGTTCTATAACTGATTCAAGTATTTTTAGCCAGATGCTAATTGGTATGTTGAATTTTATGTTCCTTTGATGGCATAGAAGGCCCTTCTTTATGCTGCAATAAATTATGTATTGGGGGCTAGGGTCAGTCTGTTATATCTGGAGTATTTCTCCTGTCTTATCCTGTGTCCTGTGTGAATTTAAGTATGCTCTCTCTAATTCTCTAACTCTCTTCTCTCTGAGGACCTAAGCCCTAGGACAATGCCTCAGGACTACCTGGCCTGATGACTCCTTGCTGTCCACCTGGCCGTGCTGCTGCTCCAGTTTCAACTGTTCTGCCTGTGGCTATGGAACCCTGACCTTTTCACCGGAGTTGCTACCTTGTCCTGGACCTGCAGTTTTCAACTCTCTAGAGACAGCAGGTGCGGTAGAGATACTCTGAATGATCAGCTATGAAAAGCCAACTGACATTTATTCTTGAGGTGCTGACCTGTTGAACCCTCTACAACCACTGTGATTATTATTATCTGATCCTGCTGGTCATCTATGAACATTTGAACATCTTGGCCATGTTCTGTTGTAATCTCCACCCGGCACAGCCAGAAGAGGACTGGCCACCCCTCATAGCCTGGTTCCTCTCTAGGTTTCTTCCTAGGTTTTGGCCTTTCTAGGGAGTTTTTCCTAGCCACCGTGCTTCTACACCTGCATTGCTTGCTGTTTGGGGTTTTAGGCTGGGTTTCTGTACAGCACTTTGTGACATCAGCTGATGTAAGAAGGGCTTTATAAATACATTTGATTGATTGATTGATTCTTGCCTTGTCTCTCAGATCGTTAACAGCTTTGTGGAAGTTACCTGTGGCACTGATGTTTAGGCCGAGGTATGTACTTTACTGTCAGGTTCCAGGTCTGTCAGAATCTGTACAGAAGATCTAGGTGCTTCTGTAGGCCCTCCTTGGTTGGGGACAGAAGCACCAGATCATCAGCAAACAGTAGACATTTGACTTCAGATTCTAGTAGGGTGAGGCCGGGTGCTGCAGACTGTTCTAGTGCCCTCACCAATTCATTGATATATATCTTGAAGAGGGTGGGGCTTAAGCTGCATCCATGTCTCACCCCACGGCACTGTGGGAAGAAATGTGTGGTTTTTTTTGCCAATTTTAACCGCATACTTGTTGTTTGTGTACATGGATTTGAAGAAGGCACAGAGATGCCGAAACGTTGGTGAGATACCCAATAAATAACTGGGAGTTTATATATGGAGTGTGCGACTCTCTTCATCTTTATGGCTTATAGTCATATGTTTTTCCCCCAACAACACTTTCCATCAATTTGTATAGCAGACCCTCATGTCAAATTGAGACAAAAGCTTTTTTTTAAATCAACAAAGCATGAGAAGACTTTGCCTTTGTTTTGGTTTGTTTGTTTGTCAATTAGGGTGTGCAGGGTGAAGACGTGGTCTGTCATACGGTAATTTGGTAAAAAGCCAATTTGACATTTGCTCAGTACATTGTTTTCACTGAGGAAATGTACCAGTCTGCTGTTAATGATAATGCAGAGGATTTTCCAAGGTAGTTATTGGGATCAAATTTGTCTCCACTTTTGTGGATTGGGGTGATCAGTCATTGGTTTAAAATATTGGGGAAAATGCCAGACTTAAGGATGATGTTAAAGAGTTGAAGTATAGCCAATTGGAATTTGTGATCTATATATTATCATTTCATTGAGGATACCATCAACACCACAGGACTTTTTGGGTTGGAGGGTTGGTATTTTGTCCTGTAGTTCATTCAATGTAATTGGAGAATCCAGTGGGTTCTGGTAGTCGTTAATAGTTGATTCTAAGATTTGTATTTGATCATGTACATATTTTTGCTGTTTGTTCTTTGTTATAGGGCCAAAAAGATTGGAGAAGTGGTTTACACATACATCTCCATTTTGGATAGATTTTCTTTATCTATTCAAATTTCCCAGAAGTGGTTAGATTCTATGGATTCTTCCGTTACACTGAGATGATTTCTGACGTGCTGTTCCTTCTTTCTCCGTAGTGTATTTCTGTATCGTTTTAGTGATCCACCATAGTGAAGGCGTAGACTCAGGTTTTCTGGGTCTCTATGTTTTTGGGTTGGATAGATTTCTCCGTTTTTTTCTTAGGTTTTTGTATTCTTCATCAAACCATTGGTCATTGTTGTTCA
>NC_138309.1:86055000-86065000 GCF_965601325.2 Salmo salar
GTGTGTGTGTGTGTGTGTGTGTGTGTGTGTCTGTGTGTGTGTGTGTGTGTGTGTGTGTGTGTGTGTGTGTGTGTGTGTGTGTGTGTGTGTGTGTGTGTGTGTGTGTGTGTGTGTTATTACCTCCAACGTTATTTTTGTAGGTGGTGTAGATTTCTTTTACTCGTCTGTAGCGGAAGGCCAGTTTTCTCATCCAGTCCACCCCTCCTCTCACGCCCGTGGCCAGGCACAGGTTGGCACTGGTTGCAGCCGCGTGAAACCCATCCGAGCCAAAGTTATACGTACTACATGGGCACAGAGAGCAAGACACAGCGAGAGAGAGGGGGGGAGAAAGAGAGAGAGAATTATGAGACCTATTAGCTCAAACTGCACCACTGCTGACGCTAGGAAAAACAGGGAGGTCCTTCCCAAAAGGATTCCTTCTAGAACGCCAGCAACAGATCATTGTGATTGGTTTAGAACTGTAGTTTAGAACATTGTGATTGGTTTAGAACTGTAGTTTAGAACATTGTGATTAGTTTAGAACTGTAGTTTAGAACATTGTGATTAGTTTAGATCATTGTGATTGGTTAAGAACTGTAGTTTAGAACATTGTGATTGGTTTAGAACTGTAGTTTAGAACATTGTGATTAGTTTAGAACTGTAGTTTAGAACACTGTGATTGGTTTAGATCATTGTGATTGGTTTAGAACTGTAGTTTAGATCATTGTGATTAGTTTAGAAATGTAGTTTAGAACATTGTGATTGGTTTAGAACTGTAGTTTAGAACATTGTGATTAGTTTAGAACATTGTGATTGGTTTAGAACATTGTGATTGGTTTAGAACTGTAGTTTAGAACATTGTGATTAGTTTAGAACATTGTGATTGGTTTAGAACATTGTGATTAGTTTAGAACATTGTGATTGGTTTAGAACATTGTGATTGGTTTAGAACTGTAGTTTAGAACATTGTGATTGGTTTAGAATATTGTGATTAGTTTAGAACTGTAGTTTAGAACATTGTGATTGGTTTAGAACATTGTGATTGGTTTAGAACTGTAGTTTAAAACATTGTGATTGGTTTAGAACTGTAGTTTAGAACATTGTGATTGGTTTAGAACTGTAGTTTAGAACGTTGTGATTAGTTTAGAACTGTAGTTTAGAACATTGTGATTAGTTTAGAACTGTAGTTTAGAACGTTGTGATTAGTTTAGAACTGTAGTTTAGAACATTGTGATTCGTTTAGAACTGTAGTTTAGAACGTTGTGATTAGTTTAGAACTGTAGTTTAGAACATTGTGATTCGTTTAGAACTGTAGTTTAGAACGTTGTGATTAGTTTAGAACTGTAGTTTAGAACATTATGATTCGTTTAGAACTGTAGTTTAGAACGTTGTGATTAGTTTAGAACTGTAGTTTAGAACATTGTGATTGGTTTAGAACTGTAGTTTATAACATTGTGATTGGTTTAGAACTGTAGTTTATAACATTGTGATTGGTTTAGAACTGTAGTTTAGAACATTGTGATTAGTTTAGAACTGTAGTTTAGAACGTTGTGATTAGTTTAGAACTGTAGTTTAGAACATTATGATTCGTTTAGAACTGTAGTTTAGAACGTTGTGATTAGTTTAGAACTGTAGTTTAGAACATTGTGATTCGTTTAGAACTGTAGTTTAGAACGTTGTGATTAGTTTAGAACTGTAGTTTAGAACATTATGATTCGTTTAGAACTGTAGTTTAGAACGTTGTGATTAGTTTAGAACTGTAGTTTAGAACATTGTGATTGGTTTAGAACTGTAGTTTATAACATTGTGATTGGTTTAGAACTGTAGTTTATAACATTGTGATTGGTTTAGAACTGTAGTTTAGAACATTGTGATTAGTTTAGAACTGTAGTTTAGAACGTTGTGATTAGTTTAGAACTGTAGTTTAGAACATTATGATTCGTTTAGAACTGTAGTTTAGAACGTTGTGATTAGTTTAGAACTGTAGTTTAGAACATTGTGATTGGTTTAGAACTGTAGTTTAGAACGTTGTGATTAGTTTAGAACTGTAGTTTATAACATTGTGATTGGTTTAGAACTGTAGTTTAGAACATTGTGATTGGTTTATAACTGTAGTTTAGAACGTTGTGATTAGTTTAGAACATTGTGATTGGTTTAGAACATTGTGATTGGTTTAGAATTGTAGTTTAGAACATTTTGATTGATTTAGAACATTGTGATTGGTTTAGAACATTGTGATTGGTTTAGAACTGTAGTTTAGAACATTGTGATTGGTTTAGAACTGTAGTTTAGATCATTGTGATTGGTTTAGAACTGTAGTTTAGAACATTGTGATTAGTTTACAACTGAAGTTTAGAACACTGTGATTGGTTTAGATCATTGTGATTGGTTTAGAACTGTAGTTTAGATCATTGTGATTAGTTTAGAACTGTAGTTTAGAACATTGTGATTAGTTTAGAACGTTGTGATTGGTTTAGAACTGTAGTTTAGAACATTGTGATTAGTTTAGAACTGTAGTTTAGAATGTTGTGATTAGTTTAGAACTGTAGTTTATAACATTGTGATTGGTTTAGAACTGTAGTTTAGAACATTGTGATTGGTTTAGAACTGTAGTTTAGAACATTGTGATTGGTTTAGAACTGTAGTTTAGAACATTGTGATTGGTTTAGAACTGTAGTTTAGAACGTTGTGATTGGTTTAGAACTGTAGTTTAGAACATTGTGATTGGTTTAGACCTGTAGTTTAGAACGTTGTGATTGGTTTAGAACTGTAGTTTAGAACGTTGTGATTGGTTTAGAACTGTAGTTTAGAACAGTGTGATTGGTTTAGAACTGTAGCTACCTCAGATCCTGACCGTTGTCATCAGATGAGACGTCGTCGATGTGAACCTGGTCACACTCCTAAAACACAGAGAGGAGATACATTGAGCAAATATAGATGCATAATACCACATTCACATGAACATTTCAAAATAATCCACATCATAAACTTCAAAGAAGTTCAAAGCACACATTTTACCTTATAATTTTGAGAGAGCAAAATAATAAGTTATATTTCAAAACACATGACAAGTTTTCATTTACTGAGGAACTCACTCTAATTGAAATCTCTCTCTCCATCACTCTCCATCTCTCTCTCCATCACTCTCTCTCTCTTTCTTTCTCTCCCTCGCTCTCTCTCTATCTGGCTCCAACCTTTAATTCAGTCCTCCACCTCATGTGTATGTGTCCCAAATAGCACCCTATTCCCTATATAGTGCACTACATTTGACCAGGGCTCATAAGGGAATAGGATGCCATTTGGGATGTCGCTATCTAGACGTGCCTATCATCACACCCTGATCCCCTGATCCAACCCTGTCCATCATCACATCCTGATCCAACCCCTGTCCATCATCACACCCTGATCCCCTGATCCAACCCTGTCCATCATCACATCCTGATCCAACCCCTGTCCATCATCACACCCTGATCCCCTGATCCAACCCCTGTCCATCATCACACCC
Source organism: Salmo salar (assembly GCF_965601325.2). Lineage (NCBI taxonomy): Eukaryota > Metazoa > Chordata > Actinopteri > Salmoniformes > Salmonidae > Salmo > Salmo salar. Next base: position 86,058,485 of record NC_138309.1, read on the forward strand.
TGATCCCCTGATCCAACCCTGTCCATCATCACATCCTGATCCAACTCCTGTCCATCATCACACCCTGATCCCCTGATCCAACCCTGTCCATCATCACATCCTGATCCAACTCCTGTCCATCATCACACCCTGATCCCCTGTCCATCATCACATCCTGATCCAACCCCTGTCCATCATCACATCCTGATCCAACCCCTGTCCATCATCACACCCTGATCCCCTGTCCATCATTACACCCTGATCCAACCCTGTCCATCATCACACCCTGATCCCCTGATCCAACCCCTGTCCATCATCACATCCTGATCCAACTCCTGTCCATCATCACACCCTGATCCCCTGTCCATCATTACACCCTGATCCAACCCTGTCCATCATCACACCCTGATCCCCTGATCCAACCCCTGTCCATCATCACACCCTGATCCAACCCCTGTCCATCATCACACCCTGATCCAACTCCTGTCCATCATCACACCCTGATCCAACCCCTGCCCATCATCACACCCTGATCCCCTGTCCATCATCACACCCTGATCCAACCCCTGTCCATCATCACACCCTGATCCAACTCCTGTCCATCATCACACCCTGATCCAACCCCTGTCCATCATCACACCCTGATCCAACCCCTGTCCATCATCACACCCTGATCCAACTCCTGTCCATCATCACACCCTGATCCAACCCCTGCCCATCATCACACCCTGATCCCCTGTCCATCATCACACCCTGATCCAACCCCTGTCCATCATCACACCCTGATCCAACTCCTGTCCATCATCACACCCTGATTCAACCCCTGTCCATCATCACACCCTGATCCAACCCCTGTCCATCATCACATCCTGATCCAACTCCTGTCCATCATCACACCCTGATCCCCTGTCCATCATTACACCCTGATCCAACCCTGCCCATCATCACACCCTGATCCAACCCTGTCCATCATCACACCCTGATCCCCTGTCCATCATCACACCCTGATCCAACCCTGTCCATCATCACACCCTGATCCAACCCCTGTCCATCATCACACCCTGATCCAACTCCTGTCCATCATCACACCCTGATTCAACCCCTGTCCATCATCACACCCTGATCCAACCCTGTCCATCATCACATCCTGATCCAACCCTGTCCATCATCACACCCTGATCCAACCCCTCATCAGATGAGTAGTTTATTAACCACGTGATGGGAGCAGACTGATTGGAGATATTTGTACACATGGGATTTTATTTGGAGGAATGTTGAGGGATGTTTAATTAATTAACCGTTGCAACGAATAACGATATATATTCATTCAATGCAAACCTTCTTTTATCAGAAAGTTTTCTCAAGTCACATTCCAGAAGAGAGACAAGAGGAGGGGAGAGAAGAGAGACAAGAGGAGGGGAGAGAAGAGGAGGGGAGACAAGAGGAGGGGAGACAAGAGGAGGGGAAACAAGAGGGGAGAAAAGAGGAGGGGAGAGAAGAGGAGGGGAGACAAGAGGAGGGGAGAGAAGAGAGACAAGAGGAGGGGAGAGAAGAGGAGGGGAGACAAGAGGAGGGGAGACAAGAGGGGAGAAAAGAGGAGGGGAGAGAAGAGGAGGGAGAGAAGAGGAGGGAGACAAGAGGGGAGAAAAGAGGAGGGGAGAGAAGAGGAGGGGAGAGAAGAGGAGGGAGAGAAGAGGAGGGGAGACAAGAGGAGGGGAGAGAAGAGGATGGAGAGAAGAGGAGGGGAGAGAAGAGGATGGAGAGAAGAGGAGGGGAGACAAGAGGAGGGGAGACAAGAGGAGGGGAGACAAGAGGAGGGGAGAGAAGAGGAGGGAGACCAGAGGAGGGGAGACAAGAGGGGAGAAAAGAGGAGGGGAGAGAAGAGGAGGGGAGAGAAGAGGAGGGAGAGAAGCGGAGGGCAGACAAGAGGAGGGGAGACAAGAGGAGGGGAGACAAGAGGAGGGGAGACAAGAGGAGAGAAAAGAGGAGGGGAGAGAAGAGGAGGGGAGAGAAAAGGAGGGAGAGAAGCGGAGGGCAGACAAGAGGAGGGGAGACAAGAGGAGGGGAGACAAGAGGAGGGGAGACAAGAGGAGGGGAGACAAGAGGAGGGGAGACAAGAGGGGAGAGAAGAGGAGGGGAGAGAAGAGGAGGGAGAGAAGAGGAGGGGAGACAAGAGGGGAGAAAAGAGGAGGGGAGAGAAGAGGATGGAGAGAAGAGGAGGGGAGACAAGAGGAGGGGAGACAAGAGGAGGGGAGAGAAGAGGAGGGAGACCAGAGGAGGGGAGACAAGAGGGGAGAAAAGAGGAGGGGAGAGAAGAGGAGGGGAGAGAAGAGGAGGGAGAGAAGCGGAGGGCAGACAAGAGGAGGGGAGACAAGAGGAGGGGAGACAAGAGGAGGGGAGACAAGAGGAGAGAAAAGAGGAGGGGAGAGAAGAGGAGGGGAGAGAAGAGGAGGGAGAGAAGCGGAGGGCAGACAAGAGGAGGGGAGACAAGAGGAGGGGAGACAAGAGGAGGGGAGACAAGAGGAGGGGAGACAAGAGGGGAGAGAAGAGGAGGGGAGAGAAGAGGAGGGAGAGAAGAGGAGGGGAGACAAGAGGGGAGAAAAGAGGAGGGGAGAGAAGAGGATGGAGAGAAGAGGAGGGGAGACAAGAGGGGAGAGAAGAGGAGGGGAGAGAAGAGGATGGAGAGAAGAGGAGGGGAGAGAAGAGGATGGGAGAGAAGAGGATGGGAGAGAAGAGGATGGGAGAGTAGATGAGGGGAGAGAAGAGAAGGGGAGAGAAGAGAAGAGGATGGGAGAGAAGAGGGGAGAGAAGAAGTGAAACATAGGGAGAATAAAGACATCCATGGTGTTAATGGACAGCGTGTGTCTGTCGGCACATTTGTGTCTGCCCATGTGTGTATGTGTGTGTGTCCGTGCATGCGTCTGTGTGTGTATGTGTGTGTGTGTGTGTGCATGCATCTGTGTGTGTGTGTGTCCGTGCATGTGTGTGTGCATACGTCTGTGTGTGTGTGTGTGTGCATGCGTCTGTGTGTGTGTGTGTGCATGCGTCTGTGTGTGTGTGTGTGCATGCGTCTGTGTGTGTGTGTGTGCATGCGTCTGTGTGTGTTTGTGTGTGTATGTGTGCTCTGACTCGTCTTGGAGAGGGATTCTGTAGCTCTCTCTGATTCAGCCGCTCCTCAGTAACACAATCCAGACGTTCTGCTAAATGCAACCTACTAGAAAAATTGAACCTGATGCTAACCGCCAATGAAATTATGACCTCTGATTACTGCTGCGCCACACACCAGCACAGCCCCGGGGCGAGGGTCAGAGCACTGCACAGCCGAGATCTCTCTCTCTCTCCCGCTCTCTCGCCTAGTCAAACATTCTCTTTCTAACTCTCTCTCTGGCTCTCCTTCGCCCTCTCTCTCTCTCTCTCTCTTTCTCTCTCTCCCCTCTCTCTCTTGCTCTCTCTCTCTCTGTCTCTCTCTCCTTCGCCCTCTCTCTCTTTCTCTCTCTCTCTCTCTCTCTCTCTCTCTCTCTTTCTCTCCCTCCCACTCTTTCTAACTCTAACTCTCTTTCTCTCTCTCTCCCCCTCTCTCTCTTTCTAACTCTCTCTCTCCTTCGCTCTCTCTCTCTTTCTCTCTCTCTCTTTCTCTCTCTCCCGCTCTTTCTAACTCTAACTCTCTTTCTCTCTCTCTCCCCCTCTCTCTCTTGCTCTCTCTCTCTCTCTCTCTTTCGAAAAATCTGTTATTAGTTTTCCATTTATAGGAGTGTTCCACTACCCCCCTCCTCTCCTCCCTCTCCTCCCTCTCCTCCATCCTCCACTTCAGAGAGGGCTAAATGTGAAGGGGTCCTGGTTCTACGGGCCAGAGCAAGGCAGGCTCACTGTTTACTGCCTTCTGCCCTACAAAATATATTTTTATGACGCATGTATAATAATAGTTTATAATGTCCTTCATAACGTCTTTTAATGCACTTATAATGCGCTATGACACAGACTATAAGGAAGTGTCACCACTGGACAAAAGCAAAAGTAACACAAAAACAACAAAGTATTGATTGATTTACGCTTCAGCTCTAAGAATAACACACCATGAGGAATAACACACCATGAGGAATAACACACCATGAGGAATAACACACCATAAGGAATAACACACCACGAGGAATAACACACCACGAGGAATAACACACCATGAGGAATAACACACCATGAAGAATAACACACCATGAGGAATAACACACCATGAGGAATAACACACCATGAGGAATAACACACCATGAAGAATAACACACCATGAGGAATAACACACCATGAGGAATAACACACCATGAGGAATAACACACCATGAGGAATAACACACCATGAGGAATAACACACCACGAAGAATAACACACCATGAAGAATAACACACCATGAGGAATAACACACCATGAAGAATAACACACCACGAGGAATAACACACCATGAAGAATAACACACCATGAAGAATAACACATCATGAAGAATAACACACCATGAGGAATAACACACCACAAGGAAAAACACATCATGAAGAATAACACACCACGAGGAATAACACATCATGAAGAATAACACACCATGAGGAATATCACACCATGAGGAATAACACACCATGAAGAATAACACACCACGAGGAATAACACATCATGAAGAATATCACACCATGAGGAATAACACACCATGAGGAATAACACACCATAAGGAATAACACACCACGAGGAATAACACACCACGAGGAATAACACACCATGAAGAATAACACACCACGAGGAATAACACACCATGAGGAATAACACACCACGAGGAATAACACATCATGAAGAATATCACACCATGAGGAATAACACACCATGAGGAATAACACACCATAAGGAATAACACACCACGAGGAATAACACACCATGAGGAACAACACACCATGAGGAATAACACACCACGAGGAATAACACACCACGAGGAATAACACACCATGAGGAATAACACACCACGAGGAATAACACACCATGAGGAATAACACACCATGAGGAATAACACACCACAAGGAATAACACACCATGAGGAATAACACACCATGAGGAATAACACACCATGAGGAATAACACACCACGAGGAATAACACACCATGAGGAATAACACATCATGAGGAATAACACACCATGAAGAATAACACACCACGAGGAATATCACACCATGAGGAATAACACACCATAAGGAATAACACACCACGAGGAATAACACACCATGAGGAATAACACACCACGAGGAATAACACACCATGAGGAATAACACACCACGAGGAATAACACACCATGAAGAATAACACACCACGAGGAATAACACATCATGAAGAATAACACACCATGAGGAATAACACACCATGAGGAATAACACACCATGAGGAATAACACACCATGAGGAATAACACACCATAAGGAATAACACACCACAAGGAATACCACACCATGAGGAATAACACACCATGAGGAATAACACACCATGAGGAATAACACACCATAAGGAATAACACATCATGAAGAATAACACACCACGAGGAATAACACACCACGAGGAATAACACACCATGAGGAATAACACACCACGAGGAATAACACATCATGAAGAATATCACACCATGAGGAATAACACACCATGAGGAATAACACACCATGAGGAATAACACACCACAAAGAATAACACACCATGAGGAATAACACACCATGAGGAATAACACACCATAAGGAATAACACACCATGAGGAATAACACACCATGAAGAATAACACACCACGAGGAATAACACACCATGAGGAATAACACACCACGAGGAATAACACATCATGAAGAATAACACACCATGAGGAATAACACACCATGAGGAATAACACACGAATAACACACCATGAGAATAACACACCATGAGGAATAACACACCATGAGGAATAACACACCATGAAGAATAACACACCACGAGGAATAACACACCAAAGAATAACACACCACGAGGAATAACACACAAAGAATACACACCAGAGGAATAACACACCATGAGGAATAACAGACCACAAAGAATAACACACCACAAGGAATAACACACCACGAGGAATAACACACCACGAGGAATAACACACCATGAGGAATAACACACCACGAGGAATAACACACCATGAGGAATAACACACCACGAGGAATAACACACCATGAGGAATAACAGACCATGCATCTGATCTATACCTTAAATCACTTAAATATTCAATTCCTGCTTGGGGATAAGTAGTTTAAAGTTGCTTGCGTAACTATGTGGTGAAAAGGTTAAGTCCTCACCTATTTGAAGTTTCTATTAAACCATTTCTCCTGGAAGTTGAAACTAAAGAAGAAGGGAGCTTAAATTCCTTTGGCTTTACAGAACGAAAAATCCTTTCCCGCTTTGTGAAACTTTTTAATTAGCTTTCCGGCGTGTGTTAAGACACCCAAACACAGACAGGACTTCCTTGTTTTAAGTCCCTCTGAACGGGGCCAAATGCTGACGTTATTG
>NC_138309.1:86072500-86080000 GCF_965601325.2 Salmo salar
TGAAGAAAGAGAGGAAGCTACTGTGTGAAGAAAGAGAGGAAGCCATTGTGTGAAGTTAGAGAGGAAGCCACTGTGAGAAGAAAGAGAGGAAGCTACTGTGTGAAGAAAGAGAGGAAGCCACTGTGTGAAGAAAGAGAGGAAACCACTGTGTGAAGAAAGAGAGGAAGCCACTGTGAGAAGAAAGAGAGGAAGCTACTGTGTGAAGAAAGAGAGGAAGCTACTGTGTGAAGAAAGAGAGGAAGCCACTGTGTGAAGAAAGAGAGGAAGCCACTGTGTGAAGAAAGAGAGGAAGCCACTGTGTGAAGAAAGAGAGGAAGCTACTGTGTGAAGAAAGAGAGGTAGCCACTGTGTGAAGTTAGAGAGGAAGCTACTGTGTGAAGAAAGAGAGGAAGCCACTGTGTGAAGAAAGAGAGGAAGCTACTGTGTGAAGAAAGAGAGGAAGCCACTGTGAGAAGAAAGAGAGGAAGCTACTGTGTGAAGAAAGAGAGGAAGCCACTGTGTGAAGTTAGAGAGGAAGCCACTGTGTGAAGTTAGAGAGGAAGCTACTGTGTGAAGTTAGAGAGGAAGCTACTGTGTGAAGTTAGAGAGGAAGCTACTGTGTGAAGTTAGAGAGGAAGCTACTGTGTGAAGTTTCAGAGGAAGCTACTGTGTGAAGAAAGAGAGGAACCCACTGTGTGAAGAAAGAGAGGAAGCCACTGTGTGAAGTTAGAGAGGAAGCCACTGTGTGAAGAAAGAGAGGAAGCTACTGTGTGAAGTTAGAGAGGAAGCTACTGTGTGAAGAAAGAGAGGAACCCACTGTGTGAAGTTAGAGAGGAAGCTACTGTGTGAAGAAAGAGAGGAACCCACTGTCTGAAGAAAGAGAGGAAGCCACTGTGAGAAGAAAGAGAGGAAGCCACTGTGTGAAGAAAGAGAGGAAGCTACTGTGTGAAGAAAGAGAGGAAGCCACTGTGTGAAGTTAGAGAGGAAGCTACTGTGTGAAGAAAGAGAGGAAGCCACTGTGTGAAGAAAGAGAGGAAGCTACTGTGTGAAGAAAGAGAGGAAGCCACTGTGAGAAGAAAGAGAGGAAGCTACTGTGTGAAGAAAGAGAGGAAGCCACTGTGTGAAGTTAGAGAGGAAGCCACTGTGTGAAGTTAGAGAGGAAGCTACTGTGTGAAGTTAGAGAGGAAGCTACTGTGTGAAGTTAGAGAGGAAGCTACTGTGTGAAGAAAGAGAGGAACCCACTGTGTGAAGAAAGAGAGGAAGCCACTGTGGAAGTTAGAGAGGAAGCCACTGTGTGAAGAAAGAGAGGAAGCCACTGTGTGAAGTTAGAGAGGAAGCTACTGTGTGAAGAAAGAGAGGAAGCCACTGTGTGAAGAAAGAGAGGAAGCTACTGTGTGAAGAAAGAGAGGAAGCCACTGTGAGAAGAAAGAGAGGAAGCTACTGTGTGAAGAAAGAGAGGAAGCCACTGTGTGAAGTTAGAGAGGAAGCCACTGTGTGAAGTTAGAGAGGAAGCTACTGTGTGAAGTTAGAGAGGAAGCTACTGTGTGAAGTTAGAGAGGAAGCTACTGTGTGAAGTTAGAGAGGAAGCTACTGTGTAAAGAAAGAGAGGAACCCACTGTGTGAAGAAAGAGAGGAAGCCACTGTGTGAAGTTAGAGAGGAAGCCACTGTGTGAAGAAAGAGAGGAAGCTACTGTGTGAAGTTAGAGAGGAAGCCACTGTGTGAAGAAAGAGAGGAAGCTACTGTGTGAAGAAAGAGAGGAAGCCACTGTGTGAAGAAAGAGAGGAAGCTACTGTGTGAAGAAAGAGAGGAAGCCACTGTGTGAAGAAAGAGATGAAGCCACTGTGTGAAGTTAGAGAGGAAGCTACTGTGTGAAGAAAGAGAGGAAGCCACTGTGTGAAGAAAGAGAGGAAGCCACTGTGTGAAGAAAGAGAGGAAGCTACTGTGTGAAGAAAGAGAGGAAGCCACTGTGTGAAGTTAGAGAGGAAGCTACTGTGTGAAGAAAGAGAGGAAGCCACTGTGTGAAGAAAGAGAGGAAGCTACTGTGTGAAGAAAGAGAGGAAGCCACTGTGAGAAGAAAGAGAGGAAGCTACTGTGTGAAGAAAGAGAGGAAGCCACTGTGTGAAGTTAGAGAGGAAGCCACTGTGTGAAGTTAGAGAGGAGGCTACTGTGTGAAGTTAGAGAGGAAGCTACTGTGTGAAGTTAGAGAGGAAGCTACTGTGTGAAGTTAGAGAGGAAGCTACTGTGTGAAGTTTGAGAGGAAGCTACTGTGTGAAGAAAGAGAGGAACCCACTGTGTGAAGAAAGAGAGGAAGCCACTGTGTGAAGTTAGAGAGGAAGCCACTGTGTGAAGAAAGAGAGGAAGCTACTGTGTGAAGTTAGAGAGGAAGCTACTGTGTGAAGAAAGAGAGGAACCCACTGTGTGAAGTTAGAGAGGAAGCTACTGTGTGAAGAAAGAGAGGAACCCACTGTGTGAAGAAAGAGAGGAAGCCACTGTGAGAAGAAAGAGAGGAAGCCACTGTGTGAAGAAAGAGAGGAAGCTACTGTGTGAAGAAAGAGAGGAAGCCACTGTGTGAAGAAAGAGAGGAAGCCACTGTGTGAAGAAAGAGAGGAAGCCACTGTGTGAAGAAAGAGACGAAGCTACTGTGTGAAGAAAGAGAGGAAGCCACTGTGTGAAGAAAGAGTGGAAGCCACTGTGTGAAGAAAGAGATGAAGCCACTGTGAGAAGAAAGAGAGGAAGCTACTGTGTGAAGAAAGAGAGGAAGCCACTGTGTGAAGAAAGAGAGGAAGCTACTGTGTGAAGAAAGAGATGAAGCCACTGTGTGAAGTTAGAGAGGAAGCTACTGTGTGAAGAAAGAGAGGAAGCCACTGTGTGGAGAAAGAGAGGAAGCCACTGTGTGAAGAAAGAGAGGAAGCTACTGTGTGAAGAAAGAGAGGAAGCCACTGTGTGAAGTTAGAGAGGAAGCTACTGTGTGAAGAAAGAGAGGAAGCCACTGTGTGAAGAAAGAGAGGAAGCTACTGTGTGAAGAAAGAGAGGAAGCCACTGTGAGAAGAAAGAGAGGAAGCTACTGTGTGAAGAAAGAGAGGAAGCCACTGTGTGAAGTTAGAGAGGAAGCCACTGTGTGAAGTTAGAGAGGAAGCTACTGTGTGAAGTTAGAGAGGAAGCTACTGTGTGAAGTTAGAGAGGAAGCTACTGTGTGAAGTTAGAGAGGAAGCTACTGTGTGAAGAAAGAGAGGAAGCCACTGTGTGAAGAAAGATATGAAGCCACTGTGTGAAGTTAGAGAGGAAGCCACTGTGTGAAGAAAGAGAGGAAGCCACTGTGTGAAGAAAGAGAGGAAGCTACTGTGTGAAGAAAGAGAGGAAGCCACTGTGTGAAGTTAGAGAGGAAGCTACTGTGTGAAGAAAGAGAGGAAGCCACTGTGTGAAGAAAGAGAGGAAGCTACTGTGTGAAGAAAGAGAGGAAGCCACTGTGAGAAGAAAGAGAGGAAGCTACTGTGTGAAGAAAGAGAGGAAGCCACTGTGTGAAGTTAGAGAGGAAGCCACTGTGTGAAGTTAGAGAGGAAGCTACTGTGTGAAGTTAGAGAGGAAGCTACTGTGTGAAGTTAGAGAGGAAGCTACTGTGTGAAGTTAGAGAGGAAGCTACTGTGTGAAGAAAGAGAGGAACCCACTGTGTGAAGTTAGAGAGGAAGCCACTGTGTGAAGAAAGAGAGGAAGCTACTGTGTGAAGAAAGAGAGGAAGCCACTGTGTGAAGAAAGAGAGGAAGCCACTGTGTGAAGAAAGAGAGGAAATGAAAGGAAACGTGGATGAGGAAAACTTTCAAATCACTGTTTCCATCTGTCTATCATACCAGATTCTGCACTACACCCTGCTCTCTCTCTCTCTCTCTCAATTCAATTTAAGGGGCTTCATTGGCATGGGAAACATATGTTTACATTTCCAAAGCAAGTGAAATAGATGATAAACAAAAGTGAAATAAACAATAAAAATGAATAGTAAACATTACACTCACAGAAGTTCCAAAAGAATAAAGACATTACAAATGTAATATTATGTATATATACAGTTTTGTAACGATGTACAAATAGTTAAAGTACAAAAGAGAAAATAAATAAACATAAATCTGGGTTGTATTTACAATGGTGTTTGTTCTTCACTGGTTGCCCTTTTCTTGTAGCAACAGGTCACACATCTTGCTGCTGTGATGGCACACTGTGGTATTTCACCCAGTAGATAAGGGACTGTAACAAAATTGGATTTGTTTTCAAATTCTTTGTGGATCTGTGTAATCTGAGGGAAATCTATGTCTCTAATATGGTCATACATTTGGCAGGAGGTTTGGAAGTGCAGCTCAGTTTCCACCTCATTTTGTGGCCAGTGTGCACATACCCTGTCTTGTATTGAGAGCCAGGTCTGGCTACGGCGGCCTTTCTCAATAGCAAGGCTATGCTCACTGAGTCTGTACATAGTCAAAGCTTTCCTTAAGTTTGGGTCAGTCATAGTGGTCAGGTATTCTGCCACTGTGTCTCTCTGTTTAGGGACAAATAGCAATCTAGTTTTGCTCAGTTTTTTTGATAATTCTTTCCAATGTGCCAAGTAATTATCTTTTGGGTTTTTCTCTTGATTTGGTTGGTGTCTAATTGTGTTGTTGCCTGGGGCTCTGTGGGTCTGTTTGTGTTTGTGAACAGAGGCCCAGGACCAGCTTGCTTAGGGGACTCTTCTCCAGGTTTATCTCTCTGTAGGTGATGGCTTTGTTATGGAAGGTTTGGGAATCACTTCCTTTTAGGTGGTTGTAGAATTTAACGTCTCTTTTCTGGATTTTAATAATTTTTGGGAATCGGCCTAATTCTATTCTGCATGCATTATTTGGTGTTTTACGTTGTACACAGAGGATATTTTTTGCAGAATTCTGCATGCAGAGTCTCAATTTGATGTTTGTCCCATTTTGTGAATTCTTGGTTGGTGAGCGGACCCCAGACCTCACAACCATAAAGGGCAATGGGTTCTATAACTGATTCAATTATTTTTAGCCAGATGCTAATTGGTATGTTGAATTTTATGTTCCTTTTGATGGCGTAGAAGGCCCTTCTTGCCTTGTCTCTCAGATCGTTCACAGCTTAGTGGAAGTTACCTGTGGCGCTGATGTTTAGGCCAAGGTATGTATAGTTTTCTGTTTGCTCTAGGGCAACTGTGTCTAGATGGAATTTGTATTTGTGGTCCTGGCAACTGGACCTTTTTTGGAACACCATTATTTTTGTCTTACTGAGATTTACTGTCAGGGCCCAGGTCTGTCAGGTTCCAGGTCTGACAGGGCCCAGGTCTGACAGAATCTGTTCAGAATATCTAGGTGCTGCTGTAGGCCCTCCTTGGTTGGGGACAGAAGCACCAGATCATCAGCAAAACAGTAGACATTTGACTTCAGATTTTAGTAGGGTTGAGGCCCGGGTGCTGCAGACTGTTCTAGTGCCCTCACCAATTCATTGATATATATGTTGAAAAGGGTGGGGCTCAAGCTGCATCACTGTCTCACCCCACGGCCCTGTAGAAAGAAATGTGTGTGTTTTTTTTGCCCATTTTAACAGCACACTTGTTTTTTGTGGCCATGGATTGTATAATGTCGTATCTCTAGCCTCCCCCCACCCCACCCCACTCCCCCTCTCTCTCTCCTGTCCTGCTGAAACATTTTCATTCTAGAGGAGGAGGGTATTAGAGGCCTCTTTGTTCCTCTGGCGTCTGTCATGAAGCAATCAGCAGAGAGCGACTGAGTCTTCCTGTAGGCCAGAGGAGAAGAAAGAGACTTCCCCAAACAGGGGGGAGGGTGGTGGGGGAAGACAGACAGACAGACAGAGGACGAGAAGGTGAGCGATAGATTGCTAGAGAGAGAGAGAGAGAGAAAAGAGAGTGAGGGTGAGAGAGAGAGAGAGAGAGAGAGATTGCTAGAGCGAGAGAAGAAGGTGCACAATTCTCAGGATGTAAATATCCAAATCATTGACTGTCACATACTACTGCTGGTAAAAAACATCCATAACTAGGTTTCTCCTATCTGATTTATCCTCTTGTTCTCCTTTTAGAGACGTTGTAGGTGGAGCATGTTATGGTTTCATGCCTGAGCACTACATTTATTATAAAATATCCTTTGAGTCACTGACAACAGGAACATTGTCTCTCATCATATACTCCTTCTACTCTTTCTCTACCGCTCTCTCTCTCCCCTGTTCCCTCTCTCTTTCCCTGTTCTCTCTCTCTCTTCCCTATTCTCTCTCTTCCCTGTTCTGTCACTCTTTCTCCTTCTACTCTTTTTCTACCGCTCTCTCTTCTCTGTTCTCTCTCTCGCTCTCTCTCTTCCTTGTTCTCTCTCTCTCTCTCCAGGTGACTGCGGAAAGGTAACTAACAAAGCCACAGTGTCAGGAGCTACAGCGCTAGCTAACATCTGTCATCACACAGAGAGAGCTAGCTAACTAACAGTCGTCACCACACAGAGAGAGCTAGCTAGCTAACAGCATTCATCACACAGAGAGAGCTAGCTAGCTAACAGCCGTCACCACACAGAGAGATCTAGCTAACTAACAGCCGTCATCACACAGAGAGAGCTAGCTAGCTAACAGTCGTCACCACACAGAGAGAGCTAGCTAGCTAACAGCCGTCATCACACAGAGAGAGCTAGCTAGCTAACAGCATTCATCACACAGAGAGAGCTAGCTAGCTAACAGTCGTCACCACACAGAGAGATCTAGCTAGCTAACAGCATTCATCACACAGAGAGAGCTAGCTAGCTAACAGCATTCATCACACAGAGAGAGCTAGCTAGCTAAACAGCCGTCATCACACAGAGAGCAAGCTAGCTAACAGCATTCATCACACAGAGAGAGCATTCCTTCTGGCCCTACAAGCTAATTCCATGTGAAAAAGGCCCATCCATGGTTCGCAGGTTCTCAATGCTGTCTTGCTACCCCTCCACTGGCAGCCTCTGTCATCCCCCCTTATCTGAGGGAGAGAAGGGGGACAGGAGGGGTGTGTGCGTATGTGTGTGTGGTGTGAGAGGGTGGTGGTCTTCCTCCGTGACCCCCACGACTCTCCTCTCTCAGTTCCCACCAACAGGTACCCCTGGCTGGGGGAGTGATTACCTAGGGGGTCAGTGACAGGATGTTGGGGAACAAAGAGCAGTTCTTCAGACCCACTTCATTCCAATCCACAATCTGTGCTTGAACAGTCACGGAATTCAAACAGCCACCCCAAACAAAGCACAGGTATTCATCATTTTATACTGAGTTCACATCAACTCCCACCATTCACAGAGAGAGAGAGAACTACTTTAACTATTTGCACATCTTATGACATTTTAAATGTCTTTATTCTTTTGGAACTTCTGTGAGTGTAATGTTAACTGTTCATTTGTATTGTTTATTTCACTTTTGTTTATTATCTACTTCACTTGCTTCGGCAATGTAAACATATGTTTCCAATGTCAGTAAAGCCCTTAAATGGAATTGAATTGAATTGAGAGAGAGAGAGAGAGAGAGAGAGA
>NC_138309.1:86087500-86102500 GCF_965601325.2 Salmo salar
TGGTTAGCTGCTGCTTGGCTAGCTGCTGCTTGGTTAGCTGCTGCCTGGCTGCTTGGTTAGCTGCTGCCTTGGTTAGCTGCTGCTTGCTAGCTGCTGCTTGGTTAGCTGCTGCTTGGCTAGCTGCTGCTTGGCTAGCTGCTGCTTGGTTAGCTGCTGCTTGGCTAGCTGCTGCTTGGTTAGCTGCTGCTTGGTTAGCTGCTGCTTGGTTAGCTGCTGCTTGGTTAGCTGCTGCCTGCCTGGCTGCTTGGTTAGCTGCTGCTTGGTTAGCTGCTGCTTGGTTAGCTGCTGCTTGGTTAGCTGCTGCTTGGTTAGCTGCTGCTTGGTTAGCTGCTGCTTGGTTAGCTGCTGCCTGCCTGGCTGCTTGGTTAGCTGCTGCTTGGTTAGCTGCTGCTTGGTTAGCTGCTGCTTGGTTAGCTGCTGCCTGGTCGCTGGCTGCTTGGTTAGCTGCTGCTTGGTTAGCTGCTGCCTGCCTGGCTGCTTGGTTAGCTGCTGCTTGGCTAGCTGCTGCTTGGTTAGCTGCTGCCTGGCTGCTTGGTTAGCTGCTGCCTGGCTGCTTGGTTAGCTGCTGCCTGGCTGCTTGGTTAGCTGCTGCCTGGCTGCTTGGTTAGCTGCTGCTTGGCTAGCTGCTGCTTGGTTAGCTGCTGCTTGGTTAGCTGCTGCTTGGTTAGCTGCTGCCTGGCTGCTTGGTTAGCTGCTGCTTGGCTAGCTGCTGCTTGGTAGCTGCTGCTTGGTTAGCTGCTGCTTGGCTAGCTGCTGCTTGGTTAGCTGCTGCCTGGCTGCTTGGTTAGCTGCTGCTTGGTTAGCTGCTGCTTGGCTAGCTGCTGCTTGGTTAGCTGCTGCTTGGCTAGCTGCTGCTTGGTTAGCTGCTGCTTGGTTAGCTGCTGCTTGGCTAGCTGCTGCTTGGTTAGCTGCTGCTTGGTTAGCTGCTGCTTGGTTAGCTGCTGCTTGGTTAGCTGCTGCCTGCCTGGCTGCTTGGTTAGCTGCTGCTTGGTTAGCTGCTGCTTGGTTAGCTGCTGCTTGGTTAGCTGCTGCTTGGTTAGCTGCTGCCTGCCTGGCTGCTTGGTTAGCTGCTGCTTGGTTAGCTGCTGCTTGGTTAGCTGCTGCTTGGTTAGCTGCTGCCTGCCTGGCTGCTTGGTTAGCTGCTGCTTGGCTAGCTGCTGCTTGGTTAGCTGCTGCCTGGCTGCTTGGTTAGCTGCTGCCTGGCTGCTTGGTTAGCTGCTGCCTGGCTGCTTGGTTAGCTGCTGCCTGGCTGCTTGGTTAGCTGCTGCTTGGTTAGCTGCTGCCTGGCTGCTTGGTTAGCTGCTGCTTGGTTATCTGGGATTTATAGTGGATCTCTATTTAGCTACAGCTGTTTGTAAATCAGAGCGAAAGAAAGAGGAAACGTCATGAAGGCCTCGTTGTGAATTGACAACTGACAGGAACAATCCCAAATGGCAAATTATTCCATATACAGTGCACTACTTTTGACCAGGGCATTGGCAGTATCCAAAGTAGTGCACTATATAGGGAACATTTGGTATTTGGTATTTTACTAGGATCCCCATTAGCTGTTGCAAAAGCAGCAGCTACTCTTCCTGGGGTTCCACGCAGAACATGAAACATAATACAGAATGACATAATACAGAACATCAATAGACAAGAACAGCTCAAGGACAAGAACTACATAAAACAAAATTTAAAAGGCACACGTAGTCTACATATCAATATATACACACAAACTATCTAGGTCAAATAGGGTGTCATTTGGGTGGCACACAAAGCATTAACAGTCCCACTGCAGGGGCCTACGTTAATGATAACCATGAGGAAACAGGAGTATAAACAGGTAGATGTTAGAGATGAAAATTAGTACACATGTTATTTTCTATTCTAGATTTTAATAACTGGAAAAACTCAGGACTTTAAAGTGGCAAAACCAAAAAAAGGAATAACGCCCTTAGTTGAGATAGATCACAGGAAAATATGCATCACACATTTAAACCATTTTTTATAAGCAGCGAACGGTTAAACTGCCAACAAAATCAAAACACAGGACAGATGTTGGAAGAAATAACATATTGAAGCTTTTGTCACAAACTGCCATTTTTTTTTGCAAATGATTGGGGCACATCTATTAAAAGAAAGTGCAGTTTTTCTGGATTGTAGTGATTGGGCGAAAGCATAAGGAAATATTTAACCAGCCAATTGCAGTCAATTACTTTGATCACGACGACTGTGTTTGTAATCTCTCAGTCACTCTACTCCTTTGGCTGTCTGACAGAGGGAAAACAAACATGTTATTTCTCTCTCTCTCTCTCTCTCTCTCTCTCTCTCTCTCTCTCTCTCTCTCTCTCTCTCTCTCTCTCTCTCTCTCTCTTTCTCTCTCAACCCCTTCATCTTCCTCTCTTTCTCCCCTCTCTCACTTTTTTCTCTCTTTCTTCACCAGAACATGCTGGTGACTAATACGGTTTGGCAGAACGGCCACAGCTCTCTTCAGGCTTAAATATCAAACCAAACATTTCCTCTGCTGAGAGGGGTGGTCAGCCTGGAGCAGTACACTGAGGCTCCGTCCCAAATGGCACCCTATTCCCTATATAGTGCACTACTGTTGACCAGAGCCAACGGAAAGACCTGGGTCACGGGTGTCAAATTCACTGGCCCAGAGAAAGATAGAGAGAGAGAGAGAGAGCGAAAGAGACAGACAGGGAGAGAAGAGGAGAGGGAGAGGATAGGAGAGAGAGGGGAGTAGAGGAGAGGAGATGTAGAGAGAGGAGAAGAGATGTAGAGAGCAGAGGAGAGGAGATGTAGAGAGAGGAGAGGAGATGTAGAGAGAGGAGAGAGAGGGGAGTAGAGGAGAGGAGATGTAGAGAGAGGAGAGGAGATGTAGAGAGAGGAGAGAGAGGGGAGTAGAGGAGAGGAGATGTAGAGAGAGGAGAGAGAGGGGAGCAGAGGAGAGGAGATGTAGAGAGAGGAGAGAGAGGGGAGTAGAGGAGAGGAGATGTAGAGAGAGGAGAGAGAGGGGAGCAGAGGAGAGGAGATGTAGAGAGAGGAGAGAGAGGGGAGTAGAGGAGAGGAGATGTAGAGAGAGGAGAGAGAGGGGAGTAGAGGAGAGGAGATGTAGAGAGAGGAGAGAGAGGGGAGCAGAGGAGAGGAGATGTAGAGAGAGGAGAAGAGAGGGGAGCAGAGGAGAGAAGATGTAGAGAGAGGAGAGAGAGGGGAGTAGAGGAGAGGAGATGTAGAGAGAGGAGAGAGAGGGGAGTAGAGGAGAGGAGATGGAGAGAGAGGGGAGCAGAGGAGATGTAGAGAGAGGAGAAGAGGGGAGCAGAGGAGATGTAGAGAGAGGAGAGAGAGGGGAGCAGAGGAGATGTAGAGAGAGGAGAAGAGGGGAGCAGAGGAGATGTAGAGAGAGGAGAGAGAGGGGAGCAGAGGAGAGGAGATGTAGAGAGAGGAGAGAGAGGGGAGTAGAGGAGAGGAGATGTAGAGAGAGGAGAGAGAGGGGAGCAGAGGAGAGGAGATGTAGAGAGAGGAGAGGAGATGTAGAGAGAGGAGAAGAGGGGAGCAGAGGAGAGGAGATGTAGAGAGAGGAGAGAGAGGGGAGCAGAGGAGATGTAGAGAGAGGAGAGGAGATGTAGAGAGAGGAGAAGAGGGGAGCAGAGGAGAGGAGATGTAGAGAGAGGAGAAGAGGGGAGCAGAGGAGAGGAGATGTAGAGAGAGGAGAGAGAGGGGAGCAGAGGAGAGGAGATGTAGAGAGAGGAGAGGAGATGTAGAGAGCAGAGGAGAGGAGATGTAGAGAGCAGAGGAGAGGAGATGTAGAGAGAGGAGAAGAGATGTAGAGAGCAGAGGAGAGGAGATGTAGAGAGAGGAGAAGAGATGTAGAGAGCAGAGGAGAGGAGATGTAGAGAGAGGAGAAGAGATGTAGAGAGCAGAGGAGAGGAGATGTAGAGAGAGGAGAAGAGATGTAGAGAGCAGAGGAGAGGAGATGTAGAGAGAGAAACACTAGAGATACATTTCCTCAGTTGTTATGGGAGAGAAGAGGGGTCGGTCAGGAGCGAGGGCTCCCGACCGACCCAGGAATGACGACTGAGACTGAGAGACTGACAGCACATGTAAAATTCATAGCGTCCCTTGGGCCTGGTAACTGAGAACTGGGCTCAATTGGCTCCCCACTATTAAATGGTTGTTGATGCTTTAGCTAAAACTTTAATGGACCTGGTCTGTAGCTGGTAATGTAATGTCTACACTGCTGATGAACCTGGTCTGTAGCTGGTAATGTAATGTAATGTCTACACTGCTGTAGAACCTGGTCTGTAGCTGGTAATGTAATGTAATGTCTACACTGCTGATGAACCTGGTCTGTAGCTGGTAATGAAATGTCTACACTGCTGTAGAACCTGGTCTGTAGCTGGTAATGTTATGTCTACACTACTGATGAACCTGGTCTGTAGCTGGTAATGTAATGTAATGTCTACACTGCTGATGAACCTGGTTTGTAGCTGGTAATGTAATGTAATGTCTACACTACTGATGGACCTGGTCTGTAGCTGGTAATGTAATGTAATGTCTACACTACTGATGAACCTGGTCTGTAGCTGGTAATGTAATGTCCACACTGCTGATGTACCTGGTCTGTAGCTGGTAATGTAATGTCTACACTGCTGATGAACCTGGTCTGTAGCTGGTAATGTAATGTAATGTCCACACTGCTGATGAACCTGGTCTGTAGCTGGTAATGTAATGTAATGTCTACACTGCTGATGTACCTGGTCTGTAGCTGGTAATGTAATGTAATGTCTACACTGCTGATGTACCTGGTCTGTAGCTGGTAATGTAATGTCTACACTGCTGATGTACCTGGTCTGTAGCTGGTAATGTAATGTCTGCACTGCTGATGAACCTGGTCTGTAGCTGGTAATGTAATGTCTACACTGCTGATGAACCTGGTCTGTAGCTGGTAATGTAATGTATATACTCATGTTGTGACTCCATCTCAGAACGGTTCTTAAATATTACAGCAAAGAAAACAACCGCTAAACTCATCTAGGTATAGGAGGAGGAAGAGGAGGAGGAGGAGGAGGAGGAGGAGGAAAAGGAGGGAGGAGGGAGGAGAGGGAGGAGGAGAGGGAGGAGGAGGAGGAGGGAGGAGGAGGAGGAGAGGGAGGAGGAAGAGGAGGAGGAGGAGGAGGAAGAGGAGGAGGGAGGAGGAGGAGGGAGAAGGAGGAGGAGGAGAGGAGGCGGAAGAGGAGGAGGAGGAAGAGGAGGAGAGGGAGGAGGAGGAAGAGGAGGAGGAGGAGGAGGAGGAGGAGGAGGAGGAGGAGGAGGGAGGAGGAGGAGAGGAGGAGGAGGAAGAGGAGGAGGAGGAAGAGGAGGGAGGAGGAGGAGGAGGAGGAGGAGGAGGAGAGGAGGAGGAGGAGGAGGGAGGAAGAGGAGGAGGAAGGAGGAGGGAGGAGGAGAGGGAGGAGGAGGAAGAGGAGGAGGAGGAGGGAGGAGGAGGAGAGGGAGGTGTGTGTGTGTGCGTGGATGCGTACAGCGAGCAGAGAGAGAGAGAAAGACACCAGGTCCCCTTATAGGTCAGTTCTCTGGACAAAAGATATGGGTCTGAGGGGTTTGAAGGAAGAGAGAACAAGAGAAGGGGAGAAAACGCTCAGAGGTATAGAATAAAAAAAGAGAGACTCTGCCACGTACCTCCAAGTCGTTGAAGAATAAGTGCGTGTCTGCCAAGTTAAAGATCATCTCTTCCATCCTCAGTCCCAGTGACACAGACGTCGGGGGATCCTGGAGAATATCACCAATACATCATGTCAAATAATACAATAGATACAAAGGATCATCAAATATGTAATCATACAGCTACTTGTAAATAAAATAGATTGATGCATTGATGATGTGCTGCTTTTTGTTGTTGTTGTGTCTGTGTGTTCTTGCTGTGTTCTTTGTGTAATTATTGGTGTTGTATATTGACTGGTTCAACACCATTTCTCCTTTTGGGATGAATAAAGTACTACCCTATCCTACTGTACATTAAACATACACCAGAAACCAAAAGAAACACACACGCGCAAACAGTTACTGAGCATTACAAACAGTTACTGAGCATTACAAACAGTTACTGAGCATTTACAAACAGTTACTGAGCATTACAAACAGTTACTGAGCATTACAAACAGTTACTGAGCATTACAAACAGTTACTGAGCATTACAAACAGTTACTGAGCATTACAAACAGTTACTGAGCATTTACAAACAGTTACTGAGCATTACAAACAGTTACTGAGCATTACAAACAGTTTACTGAGCATTACAAACAGTTACTGAGCATTACAAACAGTTACTGAGCATTACAAACAGTTACTGAGCATTACAAACAGTTACTGAGCATTACAAACAGTTACTGAGCATTACAAACAGTTACTGAGCATTTACAAACAGTTACTGAGCATTACAAACAGTTACTGAGCATTACAAACAGTTACTGAGCATTACAAACAGTTACTGAGCATTACAAACAGTTACTGAGCATTACAAACAGTTACTGAGCATTACAAACAGCTTCTGAGCATTTACAAACAGTTACTGAGCATTACAAACAGTTACTGAGCATTTACAAACAGTTACTGAGCATTACAAACAGTTACTGAGCATTACAAACAGTTACTGAGCATTACAAACAGCTTCTGAGCATTTACAAACAGTTACTGAGCATTACAAACAGTTACTGAGCATTACAAACCGTTACTGAGCATTACAAACAGTTACTGAGCATTACAAACAGTTACTGAGCATTACAAACAGTTACTGAGCATTACAAACAGTTACTGCGCATTACAAACCGTTACTGAGCATTTACAAACAGTTACTGAGCATTACAAACAGCTTCTGAGCATTTACAAACAGTTACTGAGCATTACAAACAGTTACTGAGCATTACAAACAGTTACTGAGCATTACAAACAGCTTCTGAGCATTACAAACAGCTTCTGAGCATTACAAACAGTTACTGAGCATTACAAACAGTTACTGAGCATTACAAACAGTTACTGAGCATTACAAACAGTTACTGAGCATTACAAACAGTTACTGAGCATTACAAACAGTTACTGCGCATTACAAACAGTTACTGAGCATTACAAACAGTTACTGAGCATTTACAAACAGTTACTGAGCATTACAAACAGCTTCTGAGCATTTACAAACAGTTACTGAGCATTACAAACAGTTACTGAGCATTACAAACAGCTTCTGAGCATTACAAACAGCTTCTGAGCATTACAAACAGTTACTGAGCATTACAAACAGTTACTGAGCATTACAAACAGTTACTGAGCATTACAAACAGTTACTGAGCATTACAAACAGTTACTGAGCATTACAAACAGTTACTGCGCATTACAAACCGTTACTGAGCATTTACAAACAGTTACTGAGCATTACAAACAGCTTCTGAGCATTTACAAACAGTTACTGAGCATTACAAACAGTTACTGAGCATTACAAACAGTTACTGAGCATTACAAACAGTTACTGAGCATTACAAACAGCTTCTGAGCATTTACAAACAGTTACTGAGCATTACAAACAGTTACTGAGCATTACAAATCATTACTGAGCATTACAAACCGTTACTGAGCATTACAAACAGTTACTGAGCATTACATGTTGATTTAGAAATGATAATTAATAACTGATGAGTTTATTTACAAAACGATATATATCAACACATTTCTTCCTATTTGTGTTTTCTCATCAGAAATGATCATAGGTACCTTTGTGTGTGTGTCAAACATGACTATTTTCTGATTTTTAATTCATAGATTTTATGAACATTAGTTTTTTGCAAAACACATTATATCCATTGTTTAGATGGAATGGAATGTTCGTATCCTGTAAATTTTATCCTGTGTATTTTATCCTGTGTATTTTATCCTGTATATTTTATCCTGTATATTTTATCCTGTAAATTGTATCCTGTATATTTTATCCTGTATATTTGCCTGTGATATGTGGTTGTCTAACCTAGCTATCTGAAGATAATTACTGTAAGTCACTCTGGATAAGAGCATTTGCTAAATGACTAAAATGTCCAATGTAAATGTTTTACATAAAGATCACATATTAATGAATTAAATTATTATTATTGTTATTTTAAATATTGATTTCACAAACGCATCATTTGTACAGATATTTATTAAAAATGTAGTTTTTTTATTACACTGGACTGTGTGAAACCTAGCAGTACTACTTATTTACCTGAGAATGAGGCAGATATATGTTTTAATTGATTTTATTTAACCTTTATTTAACTAGGCAAGTCAGTTAAGAACAGATTCTTATTTTACAATGACAGCCTACCCCGGCCAAACCCTCCCCTTACCCGGACGACGCTGGGCCAATTCTGCGTCGCCCTATGGTACTCCCGTTCAGTGCCTTAGACCGCTGCGCCACACAGTATCCTAAATAGCATATTGCTACAAAACATTATTATTTTTTCTCTCTGAAATGAAACCATAAAGTGATAGATTATTAAACAAATACATGTCTGTCATTGAACAACCCCATGCCATGATTAGATATAAAATTAAAAAAAACACACACCAATCTCTTTCATAATTTCTTTAAACAATAAAATCTAATTTACCAACATTTCTGAAAATGAGTATAGCATTTTGGAATGAAACTCTTGAACTGATGACCATTGGAATTGTCCTAAATTCCAGAACACTACGACCCCATAAAGAGAAGAAGAAATTCTAGAGATTTAAAAGAAAGTTCTGCTTTTGTTTACGACCTTTCAGAGGGAACTAGAATAGCCTCCAGAACGGCCAGGCAGAGACGAGGGAGAGTTTCATTAATGTAGTAACAGCGCAACTCGTCTTAGATGGGGTTGAGCGATATAGACGAGGACAGGGTCGTAACCTTATCGTAAATACTCCATTCTAAACATACTTGCGTTGATGCGTCATCTAGCTGGCTGCAGTAAAGCACAGGCGCACACACACACACACACACACACACACACACACACACACACACACACACACACACACACAATTCAACCAACTGCCCCCCCCCCCCCCTGAAGTTTCCCAAGCTTCTAAACAATAGGAAGACCTTAACATAATGTGAACAGTTATTTGATCTAACAATTACCCAAAATAAATTGCGATCATTTAATTGTGTTATTTTTGTAATCAAGATAATGAGGCACAAAAAAAAAGAATACCTCTATCGTCAAAAATACATTTTTATATTAGCTGAGTGTTTCTCAAGCCAAAATAATATTGATACACCACGTTAGACATAATTGCAATTTTTCACTTAATTCTAAATTGTGTTATTTATTCCCCCCCCCCCCCCCCCCCCCGTCTTTCCGCCTCTGTAATGTAATATTGTCTGTAACAGTGATATGGACGGCCCTGTCTGTCTGTAAGATAATACGGAGAGAAGAGAGACTTGGGCTCTAAATAGTTAATGAACCAGTGACAATGGGCTTTCCCCCCATTTTCAAACCAGACAGCAACGAATGCAAAGCATCTCCAGACAAATTGAGGAGAAATATATTATTACAAAAAAGAGAAAAGATGATGGTGTTTCCAAGAAGGACCGCATTGATATTCTAATATATAACAGTAGGTGCTGTCCTGCAGTATTCATTTAAAAAGTCAATGCTTTTCAACCTTAATAATCAGTCTTTCTCAAAGCTGCATCTGTTTCTGACGATATAGGTGCATCATCGTGTTAATCTGTGTTTATCCACTAGCGGACAACCAACTTTGTGAAAACGTCGTCGCACGGTTTACTTTTCACTGAATACGTCGCCTAAAATACATAAATCATTTTCTACATTTCACCAGTGTCTTGGCAAAAAGACACAGAGAAATATAATATTTCTTTTAAGTCTCTCTCTCTCTCTTGCTCTTTCTTTTCGTGTGTTTCTCTAAGCTTGGTTAAATTGTAAACTTGATGTACTGTAACACAGAAATCAATTACTTCATAATGTGTTTTATTCTATTGATTACAGTCTTCCATTTCTAATATGCAGTAACAACGACACAGAGACTATAGCTAGTTGTGGGAGGACGAGGGTCTCTGTGTGTTGCAGGCTTACCAGCCTAATGCTACGAGTGCGTACGCAGTGTGTGTGTGTGTGTGTGTGTGTGTGTGTGTGTGTGTGTGTGTGTGTGTGTGTGTGTGTGTGTGTGTGTGTGTGTGTGTGTGTGTGTGTGTGTGTGTGTGTGTGTACGTGTGTGTGTGTGTGGTGTGTGTGTGTGTGTGTGTACGTGTGTGTGTGTACGTGTGTGTACGTGTGTGTGTGTGTGTGTGTGTGTGTGTGTGTGTGTGTGTGTGTGTGTGTGTGTGAGGACCAGAGGGAGGGATTAAAGAGTTAAAGCACCTAAAGACACACCTGAGCTTTGCACTGATTACCTGTCACACCCTACAATGCATCACAACGCCCCACAACGGTAATGTCTTCACTGAAACCACACAAGAAGAACTTAATTCTCCACTCTTTGGGTGGCTATCTTTTTTTTTTCTTTTCTTTCCAAACCCCCAGTTTGAATCAATCTTTCAGTCAGAATTCATCAAAAAATAATGAGTCTGTGTCCCCACCCCTCCTCCTTCATTCCCTTTTCTCTTCCACCTCTGGAATAGTTGAAGTGATTTAGTCTCACAAGCAGACAGGGGAAAACAGGATGGGGGTAAAGTGCTTCTCTCTCTCCGTCCGGGCCGGGGCCAGTGAATCCTTTCCAATTAAACCTAAACAGTCAGTCAGTCAGCGAGGCGAGGCGAGGGAGTTAAGACAGGCCAGGAGGCTAGAGACCCACTGTTGTCACTGCTACAGCCGCAGCCCCATTACACCACCTGTCCCTGGTCGTCAGAACTATCAACAGGGGCGCCAAGTCCCCCCAACCCCCACATAACCCCCTCCCCCTCGACCCCACACCCTATCCCCTTAAAGCTGTACCCCATCCACAGATGGCCTCAGACATCAGTTTCATGGGCCAGAGCTGCCTTGATGCCAATTAGGAGAACTGATAAGCACAGCAGTGGTGTGTGTGTGTGTGTGTGTGTGTGTGTGTGTGTGTGTGTGTGTGTGTGTGTGTGTGTGTGTGTGTGTGTGTGTGTGTGTGTGTGTGTGTGTGTGTGTGTGTGTGTGTGTGTGTGCGCGTGTGCATGTGTGTTCGTACACATCTCTATTTATAGGCCCTGGTCAAGCCTGCTCAACAGCTAAAGGAAAGAGGGGAAACGATTTGTTTATGCCACTCAGATGAAGACAGTATAATGGGGTGGGTTGGAGAATGGATCTGCCTTGGCCTTGTTGTTAGGTAGTTCACATGTAGTTTTTACAGATCTATCATCTATGATGTGGTAGTTTACAGGTAGTCTATACATCTATGATTATGTCCTGGTCCCCTAGTTATAACCTGTTCTGTCCTGGTCCCCTAGTTATAACCTGTCTCTGGTCCCCTAGTTATAACCTGTTCCTGGTCCCCTAGTTATAACCTGTTCTGTCCTGGTCCCCTAGTTATAACCTGTTCTGTCCTGGTCCCCTAGTTATAACCTGTTCTGTCTGGTCCCCTAGTTATAACCTGTCCTGGTCCCCTAGTTATAACCTGTTCTGGTCCCCTAGTGATATCCTGTTCTGGTCCCCTAGTTATAACCTGTTCTGTTCTGGTCCCCTAGTTATAACCTGTTCTGTCCTGGTCTCCTAGTTATAACCTGTTCTGGTCCCCTGGTTATAACCTGTTCTGGTCCCCTAGTTATAACCTGTTCTGTCCTGGTCCCCTAGTTATAACCTGTTCTGGTCCCCTAGTTATAACCTGTTCTGGTCCCCTAGTTATAACCTGTTCTGTCCTGGTCCCATAGTTATAACCTGTTCTGTCCTGGTCCCCTAGTTATAACCTGTCCTGGTCCCCTAGTTATAACCTGTTCTGGTCCCCTAGTTATAACCTGTTCTGTCCTGGTCCCCTAGTTATAACCTGTTCTGTTCTGGTCCCCTAGTTATAACCTGTTCTGTCCTGGTCCCCTAGTTATAACCTGTTCTGTCCTGGTCCCCTAGTTATAACCTGTTCTGTCCTGGTCCCCTAGTTATAACCTGTTCTGTCCTGGTCCCCTAGTTATGACCTGTTCTGGTCCCCTAGTTATAACCTGTTCTGTCCTGGTCCCCTAGTTATAACCTGTTCTGTCCTGGTCCCCTAGTTATAACCTGTCCTGGTCCCCTAGTTA
Organism: Salmo salar; assembly: GCF_965601325.2. Classification (NCBI taxonomy): domain Eukaryota; kingdom Metazoa; phylum Chordata; class Actinopteri; order Salmoniformes; family Salmonidae; genus Salmo; species Salmo salar. The sequence continues at coordinate 86,099,703 of NC_138309.1, forward strand.
TAACCTGTTCTGTCCTGGTCCCCTAGTTATAACCTGTTCTGTCCTGGTCCCTTAGTTATAACCTGTTCTGCCCTGGTCCCCTAGTTATAACCTGTCCTGGTCCCCTAGTTATAACCTGTTCTGTCCTGGTCCCCTAGTTATAACCTGTTCTGTCCTGGTCCCCTAGTTATAACCTGTTCTGCCCTGGTCCCCTAGTTATAACCTGTTCTGTCCTGGTCCCCTAGTTATAACCTGTTCTGGTCCCCTAGTTATAACCTGTCCTGGTCCCCTAGTTATAACCTGTTCTGGTCCCCTAGTGATATCCTGTTCTGGTCCCCTAGTTATAACCTGTTCTGTTCTGGTCCCCTAGTTATAACCTGTTCTGTCCTGGTCCCCTAGTTATAACCTGTTCTGGTCCCCTAGTTATAACCTGTCCTGGTCCCCTAGTTATAACCTGTTCTGGTCCCCTAGTTATAACCTGTCCTGGTCCCCTAGTTATAACCTGTTCTGTCCTGGTCCCCTAGTTATAACCTGTCCTGGTCCCCTAGTTATAACCTGTTCTGGTCCCCTAGTTATAACCTGTTCTGTCCTGGTCCCCTAGTTATAACCTGTTCTGTCCTGGTCCCCTAGTTATAACCTGTTCTGTCCTGGTCCCCTAGTTATAACCTGTTCTGTCCTGGTCCCCTAGTTATAACCTGTTCTGTCCTGGTCCCCTAGTTATAACCTGTTCTGTCCTGGTCCCCTAGTTATAACCTGTTCCTGGTCCCCTAGTTATAACCTGTCTCTGGTCCCCTAGTTATAACCTGTTCTGTCCTGGTCCCCTAGTTATAACCTGTTCTGTCCTGGTCCCCTAGTTATAACCTGTTCTGTCCTGGTCCCCTAGTTATAACCTGTTCTGTCCTGGTCCCCTAGTTATAACCTGTTCTGTCCTGGTCCCCTAGTTATAACCTGTTCTGTCCTGGTCCCCTAGTTATAACCTGTTCTGTCCTGGTCCCCTAGTTATAACCTGTTCTGTCCTGGTCCCCTAGTTATAACCTGCTGTCCTGGTCCCCTAGTTATAACCTGTTCTGTCCTGGTCCCCTAGTTATAACCTGTTCTGTCCTGGTCCCCTAGTTATAACCTGTCCTGGTCCCCTAGTTATAACCTGTTCTGTCCTGGTCCCCTAGTTATAACCTGTTCTGTCCTGGTCCCCTAGTTATAACCTGTTCTGCCCTGGTCCCCTAGTTATAACCTGTCCTGGTCCCCTAGTTATAACCTGTTCTGTCCTGGTCCCCTAGTTATAACCTGTTCTGTCCTGGTCCCCTAGTTATAACCTGTTCTGCCCTGGTCCCCTAGTTATAACCTGTTCTGTCCTGGTCCCCTAGTTATAACCTGTTCTGGTCCCCTAGTTATAACCTGGTCTGCCCTGGTCCCCTAGTTATAACCTGTTCTGTCCTGGTCCCCTAGTTATAACCTGTTCTGGTCCCCTAGTTATAACCTGTCCTGGTCCCCTAGTTATAACCTGTTCTGGTCCCCTAGTGATATCCTGTTCTGGTCCCCTAGTTATAACCTGTTCTGTTCTGGTCCCCTAGTTATAACCTGTTCTGTCCTGGTCCCCTAGTTATAACCTGTTCTGGTCCCCTAGTTATAACCTGTCCTGGTCCCCTAGTTATAATCTGTTCTGGTCCCCTAGTTATAACCTGTCCTGGTCCCCTAGTTATAACCTGTTCTGTCCTGGTCCCCTAGTTATAACCTGTTCTGTCCTGGTCCCCTAGTTATAACCTGTTCTGTCCTGGTCCCCTAGTTATAACCTGTTCTGGTCCCCTAGTTATAACCTGTCCTGGTCCCCTAGTTATAACCTGTTCTGCCCTGGTCCCCTAGTTATAACCTGTTCTGTCCTGGTCCCCTAGTTATAACCTGTTCTGTCCTGGTCCCCTAGTTATAACCTGTTCTGGTCCCCTAGTTATAACCTGTTCTGGTCCCTTAGTTATAACCTGTTCTGTCCTGGTCCCCTAGTTATAACCTGTTCTGTCCTGGTCCCCTAGTTATAACCTGTCCTGGTCCCCTAGTTATAACCTGTTCTGTCCTGGTCCCCTAGTTATAACCTGTTCTGGTCCCCTAGTTATAACCTGTTCTGTCCTGGTCCCCTAGTTATAACCTGTTCAGTCCTGGTCCCCTAGTTATACCCTGTTCTGTTCTGGTCCCCTAGTTATAACCTGTTCTGTCCTGGTCCCCTAGTTATAACCTGTTCTGTCCTGGTCCCCTAGTTATAACCTGTCCTGGTCCCCTAGTTATAACCTGTTCTGTCCTGGTCCCCTAGTTATAACCTGTTCATGTCCTGGTCCCCTAGTTATAACCTGTTCTGTCCTGGTCCCCTAGTTATAACCTGTTCTGTCCTGGTCCCCTAGTTATAACCTGTTCTGTCCTGGTCCCCTAGTTATAACCTGTCCTGGTCCCCTAGTTATAACCTGTTCTGCTCCCCTAGTTATAACCTGTTCTGCTCCCCTAGTTATAACCTGTTCTGTCCTGGTCCCCTAGTTATAACCTGTTCTGGTCCCCTAGTTATAACCTGTTCTGGTCCCCTAGTTATAACCTGTTCTGTCCTGGTCCCCTAGTTATAACCTGTTCTGTCCTGGTCCCCTAGTTATAACCTGTTCTGTCCTGGTCCCCTAGTTATAACCTGTTCTGTCCTGGTCCCCTAGTTATAACCTGTTCTGTCCTGGTCCCCTAGTTATAACCTGTCCTGGTCCCCTAGTTATAACCTGTTCTGTCCTGGTCCCCTAGTTATAACCTGTTCTGTCCTGGTCCCCTAGTTATAACCTGTCCTGGTCCCCTAGTTA
>NC_138309.1:86107500-86210000 GCF_965601325.2 Salmo salar
AAGAAAGAGAAAGAGAAGAAAGGTAGAACAAGTGGAAAGGTACACAGAGAGAGAGAGAGAGAGAGAGAGAAGGTAAGTAACATGAGATATGCCCCCTTGCTACTTTACAGTGCAGATTCCAAAACATAAATGTAAACATATGTCTCTTGTGTCCTACATCTGAACAGCGATCTGTCTTGGTATTTTTGGGAGGCGTCCTATTGCCTACATAGTGCACCAGAGCCTTATTGGGGCACTGGTCAAAAGTAGTGTGCTAATGTAAATAGTGGACAGGGTGCCATTTGGGATGCCCATCCTCTGGCATAATCCATAGAAGCAGGGGATAATCCCCGTGTACACCACTTCAGACGTTATGATTGATTCCTGTATGATTCTTGTGACGTGGATGAAGTGTAACTGGACTGTATCGTACATGTCATACATCAAGGTTATGTCCCAAATGGCACCATATTCCCTTTGTAGTACGCTACTACCCTATGGGTTCTGGTCAAAAAGTAACGCACTACGTAGGGGAACATGTTGCCATTTGGGACGCAAACCCAAGGTTCCCAGGATTTTAGCAAGAGTATAGCATATCAATATAAACCAATGATACTAAACATGCCTATCATGGCATTAGGAGGCTAGAATACAGTAGAATATGTTAGTACCTGTTGTGTAACTATTGAAGCCAGTTGAGTTTTGTGAGGGAGTTGCTTCCTGCGTACAGTCCTGACGTGGTTGTGAACGTCCCGCCTGGAGAGGACATGGAAACACACGGTTATCACTTAGGAGTTATACAGATGACCTTACAAACTCAATGATAGTGGAAGATATATGATAATGTATGATATATGGTAGTGTATGGTATATGATAGTGTATGATATATGATAATGTATGATATATGATAATGTATGATATAGTGTATGATATATGATAGTGTATGGTAAATGATAATGTATGATATATGATAGTGTATGATATATGGTAGTGTATGATATATGATCATGTATGATATATGGTAGTGTATGATATATGATAATGTAGTATATATGATAGTGTATGATAGTGTATAATATATGGTAGTGTATGATATATGATAATGTATGATGTATGATAGTGTATGATATATGATAATGTAAGATATATGGTAGTGTAGTGGTACATGATAATGTAAGATATATGGTAGTGTATGATATATGATAATGTAGGATATATGATAGTGTATGATAGTGTATGATATATGATAGTGTATGATATATGATAGTGTATGATATATGGTAGTGTATGATATATGATAGTGTATGATATCTGATAATGAAGGATATATGATAGTGTATTGATAGTGTATGATATATGGTAGTGTATGGTATATGGTAATGTATGATATATGGTAGTGGATGGTATATGATAATGTATGGATATATGGTAGTGTATGGTACATGATAATGTATGATATATGGTAGTGTATGGTATAATGTATGATATATGGTAGTGTATGATATATGAATAATGTATGACAGTGTATGGTATATGGATAATGTATGATATATGGCAGTGTATGATATATGATAATGTATGATAATATGATAGTGTATGATATATGATAATGTATGATATATGATAGTGAACAATATATGATAATGTATGATATATGCCAGTGTATGATATATGATAATGTATGATATATGATAGTGAACAATATATGATAATGTATGATATATGCCAGTGTATGATATATGATAATGTATGATATATGATAGTGTATGATATATGACAATGTATGATATATGATACTGTATGATAAAGATAATGTATCATATATGATAGTGTATGATATATGGTAGTGTATGGTATATGATAATGTATGATATATGGCAGTGTATGATATATGATAATGTATGATATATGATAGTGTATGATATATGACAATGTATGATATATGATAATGTATGATAAAGATAATGTATGATATATGATAGTGTATGATATATGATCATGTATGATATATGATAGTGAACAATATATAATAGTGTATGATATATGCCAGTGTATGATATATGACAATTTAGATATATGATACTGTATGATAAAGATAATGTATCATATATGATAGTGTATGATATATGATAGTGTACCTCCCCAAATATCAAGGCTCAATAGAATACGGAAGAGCAATAATATTGGTTAAGGCACATTGTAACACTTGGAGCAAGGGAACAAAACCAAGAGAGAACAAAAGATGTTTGGTGGAACAATGATTTCAGGTAGCCAACGGTGAGGGCCTAGTGGAGAGAGAGAGACAGAGAGAGAGAGAGAGAGAGAGACAGAGAGAGAGAGAGAGAGAGAGAGAGAGAGAGAGAGAGAGACAGAGACAGAGACAGAGAGAGAGAGAGAGAGAGAGAGAGAGAGAGAGAGAGAGAGCAGAGACAGAGACAGAGAGAGAGAGAGAGAGAGAGAGAGAGACAGAGAGAGAGAGAGAGAGAGAGAGAGAGAGAGAGACAGAGAGAGAGAGAGAGAGAGACAGAGAGAGAGACAGAGAGAGAGAGAGCAGAGAGAGAGAGAGAGAGAGAGAGAGAGAGAGAGAGAGAGACAGAGAGAGAGAGACAGAGACAGAGACAGAGACAGAGACAGAGAGAGAGAGAGAGAGAGAGAGAGCAAACTTAAGGAAAGCTTTGACTATGTACAGACTCAGTGAGCATAGCCTTGCTATTGAGAAAGGCCGCCGTAGACAGACCTGGCTCTCAAGAGAAGACAGGGTATGTGCACACTGCCCACAAACGGAGGTGGAAACTGAGCTGCACTTCCTAACCTCCTGCCAAATGTATGACCATATTAGACACATATTTCCCTCAGATTACACAGATCCACAAAGAATTCGAAAACGAACCCCATTTTTGATAAAGTCCCATATCTACTGGGTGAAATACCACAGTGTGCCATCACAGCAGCAAGATGTGTGACCTGTTGCCACAAGAAAAGGGAAACCAGTGAAGAACAAACACCATTGTAAATACAATCCATAATTATGACTATTTAATTTACCTTTTGTACTTCAACTATTTGCACATCCTTACAACACTGTATATAGACATCATATGACATTTGAAATGTCTTTATTCTTTTACATTTACATTTTAGTCATTTAGCAGACGCTCTTATCCAGAGCGACTTACAGTAGTGAGTGCATACATTTCATAAATTTTTTCCGTACTGGTCCCCTGTGGAAATCGAACCCACAACCCTGGCGTTGCAAACACCATGCTCTACCAACTGAGCAACACGGGAACTATTGTGAGAGTAATATTTACTGTTTTATTTTTTATTGTTTATTTCACTTTTGTTTATTATCTATTTCACTTGCTTTGGCAATGTAAACATAATATGTTTCCCATGCCAATAAAGCCCTTAAATTATAATTGAAATTGAGGGAGGGAGGGAGGGAGGGAGGGAGGGAGGGAGGAGGGAGGGAGGGAGAAGGAGGGAGGAAGAGGCTCAAAACCAAACAGTAGCCTTATCTTCGTCCTCTTCCTTCCTTATCACTGATTGGATCTGGCTTGATGAATGACAGGGGGGGGGAGCAGGCGGTCTCAGGCCCTCACAATTGGCTGAACACTGAGCCTGTTGTGTTAGGGCAACTGAAGGGTGGAGGAGTGGGGGAGGGAGAGAGAGGGAGAGGGGCTACAGAAAATAGGGGAGGGAGAGAGGAAGGAAAAGAGATGACACATATTTCCCTCAGATTACACAGAACCACAAAGAATTTGAAAACAAATCCAATTTTGATAAAGTCTCATATCTACTGGGTGAAATACCACAGTGTGCCATCACAGCAGCAAGATTTGTGACCTGTTGCCACAAGAAAAGGGCAACCAGTGAAGAACAAACACCATTGTAAATAGAACACCTATTTATGTTTATTTATTTTCCCTTTTGTATTTTAACTATTTGCACATAATATGACATTTGAAATGTCTTAATTATTTTGGAACTTCTGTGAGTGAGATGTTAATAACTGTTAATTTGTAATTCTTTATTTCATTTTTGTTTAATTATCTAGTTAACTTGCTCTGTCAATATAAACATATGTTTCCCACGGCATTAAAAGCCCCTTAAACTGAACATTGAATTGAGAGAAAGGGGTGTCTGACGTCCTGCTAATGAAGATGTAGAATATGTCTTCTCTTCACTGCTTTGAAAGAACCACCTCTAGGGCTAATTCAATCATTCAAAGAAGAGCTGATAGGATCTAATGGCTTAATAATATACATGACATGAGTTATAGGGCTTTCTGTCTTCCTGCCCTGGGAGAGAGGGATGAAGAGAAGAGAGGACAGGAGACAAGGCCACAGGGCATGATTCCCTCTCTACACTCTCCCTCCCTCCCTCCTTCCCTCCATCCCTCCATCCCTCCCTACCTCCACCTGTACTCTCATGTCAGAGATGACAACAGCAAGAGTAGCAGCACCCAGGAGATCAGAGAATTACATCCCAATAGGTACCCTATTCCCTACACAGTGCACTACTTTTGACCGGAGCCCTGGTCAATAGTGCACTAAATAGGGAATAGGGTGCAATTTGGGACTGGACAAGACTCAGCAGAGATACAGTTTGAAGTCGTAAGTTTACATACACCTTAGCCAAAAACATTTAAACTCCGTTTTTCACAATTCCTGACATTTAATTATAGTAAAAATTCCCTGTCGTAGGTCAGTTAGGATCACCACTTTATTTTAAGAATGTGAAATGTCAGAATAATAGTAAAGGGAATGATTTATTTCAGCTTTTATTTCTTTCATCACATTCCCACTGGGTCAGAAGTTTACATACACTCAATTAGTATTTGGTAGCATTGCCTTTAAATTGTTTAACTTGAGTCAAACATTTCGGGTAGCCTTCCACAAGCTTCCAACAATAACCTAACTGAGTCAGGTTTGTAGGTCTCCTTGCTCGCACACGATTTTTCAGTTCTGCCCACAAATTTTCTATGGGATTGAGGTCAGGGCTTTGTGATGGCCACTCCAATACCTTGACTTTGATGTCCTTAAGCATTTTGCCACAACTTTGGAAGTATGCTTGGGGTCATTATCCGTTTGGAAGACCCATTTGCGACCAAGCTTTAACCTCCTGACTGATGTCTTGAGATGTTGCTTCAATATATTCACATAATTTTCCATCCTCATGATGCCATCTATTTTGTGAAGTGCACCAGTCCCTCCTGCAGCAAAGCACCCCCACAACATGATGCTGCCACCCCCGTGCTTCACGGTTGGGATGGTGTTCTTCGGCTTGCAAGCCTCCCCCTTTTTCCTCCAAACACAACTATGGTCATTATGGCCAAACAGAGGTCATTTCTCCAAAAAGTACGATCTTTGTCCCCATGTGCAGTTGCAAACCGTAGTCTGGCTTTTTTTATGGCGGTTTTGGAGCAGTGGCTTCTTCCTTGCTGAGTGGCCTTTCAGGTTATGTCGATATAGGACTAGTTTTACTGTAGATATAAATACTTTTGTACCGGTTTCCTCCAGCATCTTTACAAGGTCCTTTGCTGTTGTTCTGGGATTGATTTGCACTTCTCGCTCCAAAGTACGTTAATCTCTAGGAGACAGAACGCGTCTCCTTCCAGAGCGGTATGACGGCTGCGTGGTCCCATGGTGTTTATACTTGCGTACTATTGTTTGTACAGATGGACGTGGTACCTTCAGGCGTTTGGAAATTGCTTCCAAGGATGAACCAGACTTGTGGAGGTCTACAATTTTTTTTCTGAGGTCTTGGCTGATTTCTTTTGAGTTTCCCATGATGTCAAGCAAAGAGGCACTGAGTTTGAAGGTAGGCCTTGAAATACATCCACAGATACACCTCCAATTGACTCAAATGATGTCAATTACCCTATCAGAAGCTTCTAAAGCCATGACGTCGTTTTTTGGAATTATACATGCTGTATAAAGGCACAGTCAACTTAGTGTATGTAAACTTCTGACCCACTGGAATTGTGATACAGCGAATTATAAGTGAAATATTCTGTCTGTAAACAATTGTTCGAAAAATGACTTGTGTCATGCATAAAGTAGATGTCCTAACCGATTTGCCAAAACTATAGTTTGTTAATAAGAAATTTGTGGAGTGGTTGAAAAACGAGTTTTAATGACTCCAACCTCAGTGTATGTAAACTTCCGACTTCAACTGTATATACAGTACCAGTCAAAAGTTTAGACACACCAACTTATTCAAGGGTTTTTCTTTATTTTTACAATTTTCTACATTGTAGAATAATAGTGAATACATCAAAACTATGAAATAACACATATGGAATCATGTAGTAACCAAAAAAGTGTTTAATATTTGAGATTCTTCAAAGTAGCCACCCCTTTGCCTTGATGACAGCCTTGCACACTCTTGGCATTCTCTCAACCAGCTTCATGACGTAGCCACCTGGAATGCATTTCAATTAACAGGTGTGCCTTGTTAAAAGTAAATTTGTGATTTTTTTTTCCTTCCCTGTGAGGCTTTTTTGAAATCTGTCATAACGGTTGCATTAAGGAGATGTTAATCTATAATTCTTTGAATAACAGTTTAATATTTTATCAACGTTTATGATGAGTATTTTTGTAAATTGTTGTGCTGATACACCGGCAGTTTTGGAGGCAAAATATTTTCTGAACATCACGCGCCATTGTAAAACGGGGTTTTTGGATATAAATATGAACTTTATCGAACAAAACATACATGTATTGTGTAACATTGAGTCCTAGGAGTGTCATCTGATGAAGATCATCAAAGGTTAGTGCTTAATTTTAGCTGTATTTCTGTTTTTTGTGACCCCTCTCCTGCTTGGAAAATGGCTGTGTGGTTTTTCTTGTGTTGGCACTGTCCTAACATAATCTAACTTTATGCTTTCACTGTAAAGCCTTTTTGAAATCGGACCATAACGTTGGATTAAGGAGAGGTGTATCTTTAAAATGGTGTAAAATAGTTGTATGTTTGAGAAATTTGAATTATGACATTTTGTTGTTTTGAATTTGCCGCCCTGATATTTCACTGGCTGTGTCCCGCAGGTGGGATGCTAGCGTCCCACGTAGCCCATAGAAGTTAAGACATGAAGGTCAGTCAATCTGGAAAATTTCAAGAACTCTGAAAGTTTCTTTAAGTGCAGTTGCAAAAACCATCAAAAGATATGATGAAACTGGATCTCATGAGGACCACCACAGGAAAGGAAGACCCAGAGTTATCTCTGCTGCAGAGGATAAGTTCATTAGAGTTAACTGCACCTCAGATTGCAATCCAAATAAATGCTTCACAGAGTTCAAGTAACAGACACATCTCAACATCAACTGTTCAGAGGAGACTGCATGAATCAGGCCTTCATGGTCGAATTTCTGCAAAGAAACCACTACTAAAGGACACCAATAAGAAGAAGAGACTTACTTGGGCCAAGAAACACGAGCAATGGACATTAGACCGGTGGAAATCTGTCCTTTGGTCTGATGAGTCCAAATTAGAGATTTTTGGTTCCAACCTCCGTGTCTTTGTGAGACGCAGAGCAGGTGAACGGATGATTTTCGCATGTGTGGTTCCCACCGTGAAGCATGGAGGAGGAGGGTGTGATGGTTTGGGGGTGCTTTGCTGGTGACACTGTCAGTGATTTATTTAGAATTCAAGGCATACTTAACCAGCATGGCTACCACAGCATTCTGCAGCAATACGCCATCCCATCTGGTTTGGGCTTAATGGGACTATTATTTGTTTTTCAACAGGACAATGACCCAACACACCTCCAGGCTGTGTAAGGCCTATTTGACCAAGAAGGAGAGTGATGGAGTGCTGCATCAGATGACCTGGCCTCCACAATCACCTGAGTTGTACAGCAGAGGGAAGGAAAAGCAGCCAACAAGTGCTCTGCATATGTGGGAACTCCAAAACTGTTGGAAAAGCAATCCAGGTGAAGCTGGTTGAGAGAATGCCAAGAGTAGTACAATGTAGAAAATAGTAAAATTAAAGAAAGATCCTTGAATGAGTAGGTGTCCAAACTTTTGACTGGTACTGTATATACACTGAGTGTACAAAACATTAAGGACACCTTCCTAATACTGAGTTACAACCCACCTTTTGCCCTCAGAACAGCCTAAATTCTCAACTCTACAAGGTGTCGAAAGTGCTCCACAGGGATTCTGGCCCATGTCGACTCCAATGCTTCCCACCGTTCTTGATACACACGGGAAACGGTTGAGCGTGAAAAACCCAGAAGCGTTGAAGTTCTTGTCACAAACCGATATGCTGGCACCTACTACCATTCCCCCTGCTTGCCCCCACTAGAGAGGGCCCAGGCTGGGGGGTTGGTGGGGCGGGTTGTGGGAGGTGCCTGCTGAACCCCTGCTTGCCCCCACTAGAGAGGGCCCAGGCTGGGGGGCTGGTGGGGGTGCCTGCGGTTCCCCGGGGGGCATGTTTTCTCTCCCTCCCCCGGTCCTGCTCCAGTTAGCTCACTCACTCAAGACCAGACACCATCCCTTCTTATTTCCCTCCCTCCCCCTCTCTCTCCTGCCTTCTGGACCCTACAATGGAAGTCCATTTGCTCTGGTTGATCAGTCCCCTAGCCAAGGGCTATGTCTATCATCAGTGCACAATATTTGTGGCAGAAGTTCATATGCCCCACTTGGGAATAGCCTATCAAGTCCAGATGGGCTTCCTTTAAAAGGCATGCAGAGTAGAATAGACTGCAGACTTGCAGCTCACTGGATAATAGCTAACACACACACACACACGCACACATACACACACACACGCACACATACACACACACACACACACACACACACACACACACACACACACACACACACACACACACACACACACACACACACACACACACGGTGGGACAGAACGACAGAACGCATGGACACAATTATTCACCTAATTAACATCTGTTCAGTGACAGGATCGCGAGACTCTCTCTCTCTCTCTCTCTGCGTGTGTGTGTCCCATGTGGTACCCTGTCCCCTTACATAGTGCACTACTTTAGACAAGAGCCCTGTGGGTAGATCTATAAGTAGTGTGTTAGGGAGGCAACCTCGGTCTACTCCAGCACCTTGATAGCAAACTAGGTAATCATCATACAATAGAACACACATTTTAAATGAATTAATCATGTAGTTGCTGTACTTCTCACCATTTCACTTTGCTTATATATATATATATATATTATATATATAAATAAATATATAAATTGTGAAATACATTCAGATGATTCCTATTTATAAACTTGATAAAGTTCATGTTAAATAAGGCCAGTCAGAGTCATGCAGATCCCCTCTCCTGTCTGGTACAATGACTTTAGCACCACACAAAGACCCTGTGGCATCAGACGTGAAAGCAAAGAGTAAAAACATTCATCTAATCAGATTCCCCTTGACAGCTGGCCACAGCCTGGCACTAGCGAGGGACACAGAAAAGACACACACATACACACACACACACACACACACACACACACACATACACATACACACACACACACACACACACACACACACACACACACACACACACACACACACACACACACACACACACACACACACACACACACACACACACACACACACACACACAGGCCTATGATATGTTCCTCCAAGGGTTTTCGCCAGGGCCATATAGTGAATAGGGTTCCATTTTGAACATGGCCTAAGGCTGGCCTGGGTGCTGGATCCTGAGCTGGTGAGAGCTGGGGGCTAATGACGGTGCTACTTTGGGGCTCTACTAGGAGTTCTACTAGGAGCTCCACTAGGGGCTCTATTATGGGCTCTACTAGGGGCTCTACTAGGGGCTCTATTATGGGCTCTACTAGGGGCTCTTCATCTCTATTATGGGCTCTACTAGGGGCTCTACTAGGGGCTCTACTAGGGGCTCTACCATCTCTATTATGGGCTCTACTAGGGGCTCTACTAGGGGCTCTACTAGGGGCTCTACTAGGGGCTCTACTAGGGGCTCTACCATCTCTATTATGGGCTCTACTAGGGGCTCTACTAGGGGCTCTACTAGGGGCTCTACTAGGGGCTCTACATCTCTATTAGGGGCTCTACTAGGGGCTCTACTAGGGGTTCCAACAGGGGCTCTATTAGGGTCTCTACTAGGGTCTCTACTAGGGGCTCTACTAGGGGCTCTACTAGGGGCTCTACTAGGGGCTCTACATCTCTATTAGGGGCTCTACTAGGGGCTCTACTAGTGAATCTACTAGGGGCTCTACATCTCTACTAGGGGCTCTACTAGGGGCTCTACTAGGGGCTCTACATCTCTATTAGGGGCTCTACTAGGGGCTCTACTAGTGAATCTACTAGGGGCTCTACATCTCTACTAGGGGCTCTACTAGGGGCTCTACTAGGGGTTCTAATAGGGGCTCTACCAGCTCTACTAGGGGCTCTACATCTCTATTAGGGGCTCTACCAGCTCTACTGGGGGCTCTACTAGGGGCTCTACTAAGGGCTCTATTAGGGGCTCTACTAGGGGCTCTACCAGCTCTACTAGGGGCTCTACTAGGGGCTCTACTAGGGGCTCTACTAGGGGCTCTACCAGCTCTACTAGGGGCTCTACTAGGGGCTCTACTAGGGTCTCTACTAGGGGCTCTACTAGGGTTCTACTAGGGGCTCTACTAGGGGCTCTACTAGGGGCTCTACCAGCTCTACTAGGGTCTCTACTAGGGTCTCTACTAGGGGTTCTACTAGGGGTTCTACTAGGGGCTCTACTAGGGGCTCTACTAGGGGTCTACTAGGGGTTCTACTAGGGTCTCTACTAGGGGTTCTACTAGGGTCTCTACTAGGGGTTCTACTAGGGGCTCTACTAGGGTCTCTACTAGGGTCTCTACTAGGGTCTCTACTAGCTCCTCTAGGGTCTCTACTAGGGTCTCTACTATCCATGGAATCTAACTACTTCTGGGAAATTTGGAAAGCACTAAACAAACAACAACACGAACAGTTATCTATCCAAATTGGAGATGTATGGGTAAACCACTTCTCCAATATTTTTGGCTTCATAATCAAGAACAAACAGCAAAAATATGTACATGATCAAATACAAATCTTAGAATCAACTATTAACGACTACGAGAACCCACTGGATTCTCCAATTACATTGAATGAACTACAAGACAAAATACAAACCCTCCAACCCAAAAAGGCCTGTGGGGTTGATTGTATCCTAAATGAAATGATAAAATATACAGACCACAAAATCCAATTGGCTATACTTAACCTCTTTAACATCATCCTGAGCTCTGGCATCTTCCCCAATATTTGGAACCAAGGACTGATCACCCCAATCGACAAAAGTGGAGACAAATTTGACCCCAATAACTACCGTGGGATATGCGTCATTAGCAAACTTAGGAAAATCCTCTGCATTATCATCAACAGCAGACTCGTGCATTTCCTCAGCAAAAAAAAATTACTGAGCAAATGTCAAATTGGCTTTTTATCAAATTACCGTACGACAGACCACGTATTCACCCTGCACACCCTAATTGACAAACAAACCAAAACAAAGGCAAAGTCTTCTCATGCTTTGTTGATTTAAAAAAAAAGCTTTTGTCTCAATTTGACATGAGGGTCTGCTATACAAATTGATGGAAAGTGTTGTTGGGGGAAAAACATACAACATTATAAAATCCATGTAAACAAACAACAAGTGTGCGGAAAAAAAGTGAGATGCAGCTTAAGCCCCACCCTCATCATATATATATATATGTATCGTTTTTTGTTTGCTATAGGACAACGGTGTCTAGATGGAATTTGTATTCATGGTCCTAGCAACTGGCCTGTTCTCGTGCCCTGGCCAGTTCATTGATATATATATCATATATATATACTGCTCAAAAAAATTAAGGGAACACTTAAACAACACATCCTAGATCTGAATGAAAGAAATAATGTTATTAAATACTTTTTTCTTTACATAGTTGAATGTGCTGACAACAAAATCACACAAAAATAATCAATGGAAATCCAATTTATCAACCCATGGAGGTCTGGATTTGGAGTCACACTCAAAATTAAAGTGGAAAACCACACTACAGGCTGATCCAACTTTGATGTAATGTCCTTAAAACAAGTCAAAATGAGGCTCAGTAGTGTGTGTGGCCTCCACGTGCCTGTATGACCTCCCTACAACGCCTGGGTATGCTCCTGATGAGGTGGCGGATGGTCTCCTGAGGGATCTCCTCCCAGACCTGGACTAAAGCATCCGCCAACTCCTGGACAGTCTGTGGTGCAACGTGGCGTTGGTGGATGGAGCGAGACATGATGTCCCAGATGTGCTCGATTGGATTCAGGACTGGGGAACGGGCGGGCCAGTCCATAGCATCAATGCCTTCCTCTTGCAGGAACTGCTGACACACTCCAGCCACATGAGGTCTAGCATTGTCTTGCATTAGGAGGAACCCAGGGCCAACCGCACCAGCATATGGTCTCACAAGGGGTCTGAGGATCTCATCTCGGTACCTAATGGCAGTCAGGCTACCTCTGGCGAGCACATGGAGGGCTGTGCGGCCCCCCAAAGAAATGCCACCCCACACCATGACTGACCCACCGCCAAACCGGTCATGCTGGAGGATGTTGCAGGCAGCAGAACGTTCTCCACGGCGTCTCCAGACTCTTGTCACATCTGTCACGTGCTCAGTGTGAACCTGCTTTCATCTGTGAAGAGCACAGGGCGCCAGTGGCGAATTTGCCAATCTTGGTGTTCTCTGGCAAATGCCAAACGGCCTGCACGGTGTTGGGCTGTAAGCACAACCCCCACCTGTGGACGTCGGGCCCTCATACCACCCTCATGGAGTCTGTTTCTGACCGTTTGAGCAGACACATGCACATTTGTGGCCTGCTGGAGGTCATTTTGCAGGGCTCTGGCAGTGCTCCTCCTGCTCCTCCTTGCACAAAGGCGGAGGTAGCGGTCCTGCTGCTGGGTTGTTGCCCTCCTACGGCCTCCTCCACGTCTCCTGATGTACTGGCCTGTCTCCTGGTAGCGCCTCCATGCTCTGGACACTACGCTGACAGACACAGCAAACCTTCTTGCCACAGCTCGCATTGATGTGCCATCCTGGATGAACTGCACTACCTGAGCCACTTGTGTGGGTTGTAGACTCCGTATCATGCTACCACTAGAGTGAAAGCACCGCCAGCATTCAAAAGTGACCAAAACATCAGCCAGGAAGCATAGGAACTGAGAAGTGGTCTGTGGTCTCCACCTGCAGAACTACTCCTTTATTGGGGGTGTCTTGCTTATTGCCTATAATTTCCACCTGTTGTCTATCCCATTTGCACAACAGCATGTGAAATGTATTGTCAATCAGTGTTGCTTCCTAAGTGGACAGTTTGATTTCACAGAAGTGTGATTGACTTGGAGTTACATTGTGTTGTTTAAGTGTTCCCTTTATTTTTTTGAGCAGTGTATTAATATATATATATATATATATATATATATATATATATATATATATATATATATATATCAATGAACTGGCCAGGGCACGAGAACAGTCTGCAGCACCCGGCCTCACCATACTAGAGTCTGAAGTCAAATGTCTACTGTTTGTTGATGATCTGGTGCTTCTGTCCCCAACCAAGGAGGGCCTACAGCAGCACCTAGATCTTCTGTACAGATTCTGCCAGACCTGGGCCCTGACAGACCTGGGCCTTGACAGACCTGGGCCCTGACAGTAAACCTCAGTAACACCAAAATAATGGTGTTCCAAAAAAGGTCCAGTTGCCAGGACCATGAATCCTATAGCAAACAAAAAAACGATACATACCTTGGCCTAAACATCAGCGCCCAAGGTAACTTCCACATAGGTGTGAACGAGCTGAGAGACAAGGCAAGAAGGACCTTCTATGCCATCAAAAGGAACATAACATTTGACATACCAATTAGCATCCGGCTAAAAATACTTGAATAATTTATAGAACCCATTGCCCTTTATGGTTGTGAGGTCTGGGGTCCGCTCACCAACCAAGAATTCACAAAATGGGACAAACATCAAATTGAGACACTGTATGCAGAATTCTGCAAAAAATATCCTCTGTGTACAACGTAAAACACCAAATAATGCATGCAGAGCAGAATTAGGCCGATACCCACTAATTATCAAAATTCAGAAAAGAGCCGTTAAATTCTACAACCACCTAAAAGGAAGCTATTCCTAAACCTTCCATAACAAAGCCACCACCTACAGAAAGGTAAACCTGGAGAAGAGTCCCCTAAGCAAGCTGGTCCTGGGCCTCTGTTCACAAACACAAACAGACCCCACAGAGCCCCAGGACAGCAACACAATTAGACCCAACCAAATCATGAAAAAAAAAATTATAATTACTTGACACATTGGAAAGAATTAACAAAAACTGAGCAAACTAGATTGCTATTTGGCCCTAAACAGAGAGAACATAGTGGCAGAATACCTGACCACTGTGACTGACCCAAACTTAAGGAAAGCTTTGACTATGTACAGACTCAGTGAGCATAGCCTTGCTATTGAGAGAGGCCGCCGTAGACAGACATGGCTCTCAAGAGAAGACAGGTTATGTGCACACTGCCCACAAAAAGAGGTGGAAACTGAGCTGCACTTCCTAACTTCCTGCCAAATGTATGACAATTTTAGAGACAAATATTTCCCTCAGATTACACAGATCCACAAAGAATTCTAAAACAAATCCAATTTTGATAAAGTCCCATATCTACTGGGTGAAATAGCACTGTGTGCCATCACAGCAGCAAGATGTGTGACCTGTTGCCACAAGAAAAGGGCAACCAGTGAAGAACAAACACCATTGTAAATACAACCCATAATTATGTAGGTTTATTTTCCAATTTTGTACTTTAACTATTTGCACGTCGTTACAACACTGTATATAGACATAATATGACATTTGAAATGTCTTTATTCTTTTGGAACTTTTGTGAGTGTAATGTTTACTGTTAATTAGTTTATTATCTACTTCACTTGCTTTGACAATGTTAACATATGTTTCCCATGCCAATAAAGCCCCTTGAATTGAATTGAGAGACAGAGAGAGAGTGGGAAGCAGAGAGAGAGAGAGAAAGAAAGAGAGAGGAAGACAAATGGGTACATAATACTGTCATCATGAGTTAAACCATTGGGGCCAGGAAAGTAGCTCTTTCTCCCCCTTCTCTCTCTCCCTTTCAATTCAATTCAATTTTAAGGGCTTTACTGGCATGGAAAACAGATGTTTACATTGCCAAAGTAAATGGAATAGACAATAAACAAAAGGGACATGAACAAGAGAAATAAATAATCAGTAAACATTACACTCACACAAGTTTTTAAAGAATATAGACATTTGAAATGTTATATTATTTGGCTATATACAGTGTTTCTCTCAGAGCTGTAGGGCTGCGGCAGGCAGGGAGTCACCCGGCAGGCAGGCAGGCAGGGAGTATTTGGTTAAGAGGCGTGGAAAAGAGGCTTCCCCGGCCACTCCACACATCTGCTGTTCTGTTGGCCTGGCCTTATTTATTGTGAGATGCTCTGCAGGCTTTTCAACAACATGTGGAGATGTTTCTACTGTCACACATTACACAGTGGAGCGAACATAAAGCTACGGCTAGCTCTGGTTAACATGTCTGATAGGCTACGGTTAGCTCTGGTTAACATGGCTGATAGGCTACGGTTAGCTCTGGTTAGCATGTCTGATAGGCTATGCTTAGCATGGCTGATAGGCTACGGTTAGCATGTCTGATAGGCTCTGGTTAGCATGGCTGATAGGCTACGGTTAGCTCTGGTTAGCATGGCTGATAGGCTACGGTTATCTCTGGTTAGCATGGCTGATAGGCTATGGTTAGCATGGCTATAATTGACTATAGTGAAGAGGAGAGAACATAAAGCTATGGCTAGTGCTGATAGGTTTCGGTTAGTGCTGGTTAGCTTAGCAAGAGAGGAAGAGGAAGAGAGAGGCACAACTGCGGAAAATCTGTCTCCCCAGCAGGTGGTATTTTTTCATTGTTTCGCCAAACCATGGACAACAAATCCCATTGTTAGTGTGGAGAGACGTGTATCTTGTCAGTATATCCATAATCGTTGGATTAGATCTGTGGTAGATAGGCTACAGTCAGTTACAGCTAGCACTGATAGCTATAGCTAGCACTGATAAAGTAGGCTACAGTTAACTACGGTTAGCGCTGATAGGCTACAGTTAGCTACAGTTAGTGCTGATACAATAGACAACAGTTAGCGCTGATAGGCTACAGTTAGCTATAGTTAGCACTGATAGGCTACAGTTAGCTATGGTTAGCACTGATAGGCTACAGTTGGCTATGGCTAGCGCTGATAGGCTACAGTTGGCTATGGCTAGCGCTGATAGGCTACAGTTGGCTATGGTTAGCGCTGATAGGCTACAGTTAGCTATGGTTAGCGCTGACAGGCTACATTTAGCTACAGCTAGCGCTGATAGGCTACAGTTAAGTACATTTACATTTTAGTCATTTAGCAGATGCTCTTATCCAGAGCGACTTACAGTAGTGATTGCATACATTTCATTTAATTTCATGCATTTTATATTTTTTTTGTACTGGCCCCTGTGGGAATCGAACCCACAACCCTGGCGTTGCACACACCATGCTGGCGTTGCAAACACCATGCTCTACCAATTGAGCCACAGCTAACACTGATACAGTAGACTACAGTTAGCTATGGTTAGCATGGCTATTGAGAATAGATGAGGCTTTTTGAGCATAGCTAGGCCACAGTAAGTTTATGGTCTCTCTGGTACAGGCCTCTTATACCAGAGTAACTACCTGTGTAAGTGTGTTATAATTATAGTTCCCTTAGCCATCTTGGGATAATGACTACAGTATGTAATGTAAAGTAGTGCTTTCTGTTGGAGAACGCATAAAGTTTGTTGAGGTTCTCTGACAGAAACCAACCATGAAGGGAAACACAACATGGCAGCTAGCCTGATCTACTTTTAGAAAGAAAGAAAGAAAGAAAGAGAGAGAGAGAAAGAGGGAGAGAGAGAGAAAGGAAGAGAGAGAGAGAGAGAAAGGAAGAGAGCGAGAAAGAGAGAGAGAGAGAGAGAGCCAGAGAGAGAGAGAGAAAGAGCAAGAGAGAGAGAGAGAGAGAGAGAGAGAGAGAGAGAGAGAGAGAGAGAGAGAGAGAAAGGGGGGGAGAGCAAGAGAGAGAGAGAGAGAGAGAGAGAGAGAGAGAGAGAGAGCAAGTTATATTTATGGGTGGATTCTAGGGTATAAATCACCATGGTCTCAGCTCTTAAACAAATACAAATAGGATCTCAGAGAACAGGGGATAAAACAACAAAGGAAGAACATGACTGGAGCTTCTTAAGGGCCCACCATCATGTTTCCATCTGTGCTGATTCTTCTTAAGAGGAGGGAGAAGAGAGAGGAGGAGAGAGGAAGGAGAGGAGAGGGAGAGAGAAAAGGAGAGGGAGAGAGAACACATAAAGAGCTCCTCATAACTGCTGCTGCTCTACACAACCATCTGTTAGGAGGGGGGTGGTGGGTGGCAGCGGCAGTGCGTAGTGGTGGTAGTGGTGGTGTGTGTTGGGGGGGGGGGGGGGGGGGTGAATCAGTCTGTCCATGTTTCTGACATTGTTGAAAAGAGGCTATAGCAGGATTAGTGGAGTAGAGGAGAGACAAGGTAGGATAGTTAGGGGAGGAGAGGAGAGACAAGGTAGGAGGGTTAGGGGAGGGGAGGAGAGACAAGGTAGGAGGGTTAGGGGAGGAGAGACAAGGTAGGAGGGTTAGGGGAGGAGAGGAGAGGAGAGACAAGGTAGGAGGGTTAGGGGAGGAGAGGAGAGGAGAGACAAGGTAGGAGGGTTAGGGGAGGATAGGATAGGAGAGACAAGGTAGGAGGGTTAGGGGAGGAGAGGAGAGACAAGGTAGGAGGGTTAGGGGAGGAGAGACAAGGTAGGAGGGTTAGGGAAGGAGAGACAAGGTAGGAGGGTTAGGGGAGGATAGGAGAGACACGGTAGGAGGGTTAGGGGAGGAGAGGAGAGACAAGGTAGGAAGGTTAGGAGAGGAGAGACAAGGTAGGAGGGTTAGGGGAGGAGAGGAGAGGAGAGACAAGGTAGGAAGTTGAGGAGAGGAGACTAAAGTAGAGAAGAGAAATACATGTCAATTCAGGGTAGTTATACAGTACAGTATATTATCTGTGTTCCTCACCTGGCATCTGATAGCTGTATGGAGCCTGGCCCGTCGGAGGGGTGCTGAAACCAGAGCTGTAGCTGAGGAAGCCTGCCTGTCCTGGGGATTGGGACTGGCTCAGTCCGCCCTCTGTCTTTATGCCTGCCCATAATGGACCTGAATCAGTTAGTAACACCACATTGGTTTGATGCACACACAACTCACTGCTGTCAGACAACTCTAAACCAAGCACTTTGAGACATATCTCTATCTCTTATGTTAAAAGCAATTTAGTATTATATTAAATAGAGCTAGCTTTATAATAAATACAACTAAATATATTAGTATTGTTATCTTTATTATTACAGGTTAACTGAATCATTTTACCTGTAGGACAGATTTTTTTAAATCAGTCTCTAGTAACTGATATAATTTATATATTGATAATACACCTAATCCACACTTCAGAATCAACAGTAGTTTGTAATCCCCAAGTCAGAATCAACTGTAGTTTGTAATCCCCAAGTCAGAATCAACTGTAGTTTGTAATCTGCAAGTCAGAATCAACGGTAGTTTGTAATCCCACTTCAGAATCAACTGTAGTTTGTAATCTGCAAGTCAGAATCAACGGTAGTTTGTAATCCCCAAGTCAGAATCAACAGTAGTTTGTAATCCCCAAGTCAGAATCAACTGTAGTTTGTAATCTGCAAGTCAGAATCAACGGTAGTTTGTAATCCCACTTCAGAATCAACTGTAGTTTGTAATCTGCAAGTCAGAATCAACTGTAGTTTGTAATCCCCAAGTCAGAATCAACTGTAGTTTGTAATCCCCAAGTCAGAATCAACTGTAGTTTGTAATCCCCAAGTCAGAATCAACTGTAGTTTGTAATCTGCAAGTCAGAATCAACGGTAGTTTGTAATCCCACTTCAGAATCAACTGTAGTTTGTAATCTGCAAGTCAGAATCAACGGTAGTTTGTAATCCCCAAGTCAGAATCAACAGTAGTTTGTAATCCCCAAGTCAGAATCAACAGTAGTTTGTAATCCCACTTCAGAATCAACTGTAGTTTGTAATCCCCAAGTCAGAATCAACTGTAGTTTGTAATCTGCAAGTCAGAATCAACGGTAGTTTGTAATCCCACTTCAGAATCAACTGTAGTTTGTAATCTGCAAGTCAGAATCAACGGTAGTTTGTAATCCCCAAGTCAGAATCAACAGTAGTTTGTAATCCCCAAGTCAGAATCAACTGTAGTTTGTAATCCCCAAGTCAGAATCAACTGTAGTTTGTAATCCCCACTTCAGAATCAACTGTAGTTTGTAATCTGCAAGTCAGAATCAACGGTAGTTTGTAATCCCCAAGTCAGAATCAACAGTAGTTTGTAATCCCCAAGTCAGAATCAACAGTAGTTTGTAATCCCCAAGTCAGAATCAACTGTAGTTTGTAATCCCCAAGTCAGAATCAACAGTAGTTTGTAATCCCCAAGCCAGAATCAACTGTAGTTTGTAATCCCCAAGTCAGAATCAACTGTAGTTTGTAATCCCCAAGTCAGAATCAACTGTAGTTTGTAATCCTCACTTCAGAATCAACTGTAGTTTGGGGTTTAAAAATGAACAGACTAATGTAGATTAAAGTTATACAAGAAATATGACGTAGCACGTGTGAATGACGTAGCACGTGTGAATGACGTAGCACGTGTGAATGACGTAGCACGTGTGAATGACGTAGCATGTGTGAATGACGTAGCATGTGTGAATGACGTAGCATGTGTGAATGACGTAGCATGTGTGAATGACGTAGCACGTGTGAATGGCTAAAAGATGGACGACCTCTGAATTATTAAGTAATAAAAACAACACAGTTGCTACTAGTGTTTGTTGTTAGTCCAACTGCCAGTCGGTTATATAGACTCAAACTCAACCTCTTTCCTATGTCATGGCAGGTTCACTACCACTCAAACAAACTTTCTGTGTGTTCCAAATGGCATGCTATTCTCTATATACTGTAGTGCACTACTTCTGGTGAAAAGTAGTGCACTATATAGGGTATCATTGTGATGCATGTTCTAAATTCCTAGTCATATTGGACAGTCTGTGGGGGGTCAAGACCTTCTAAAGTCATCGGACGAATAAAGAACATCGTTATGTACTTTGCTGTTTCGTTCCTATGACGCCTGAAGACACCGGTTTTTGGTCGTTGTTGTTTTTCAAATGTATATTGGTAATCGTTCCGATCTGACTGAATAGCTTGATAAGCAATTTTGTTGTTGTTGTTGTTGTTGATGGTTGCGGGAAATATGGTGCAGGCACAAACCAACGACTCAGCATAGTTCTAGGTCTCCTTTTGTTTTATCGTGGGAACTGTTTGTCCTGAGCTAAGTGTTTATTTGCAATACCCCGGTGACGAGTTGTATAGCACGAGTTGTATAGCACGTGGTATTACCAAGACTACACAACTAGCATGCCATTTATATATATATATATAGGTTATGATGTTCATAATATTATAATATTAGTTCTTATTATTATTAATATTAGTTCTTATTCAGCTAATTATATATATATATATATATATATATATATATATATATATATATATATTCAGCTAATTATATATATATATATATATATATATATATATATATATATATATAATTAGCTGAATAAGAACTAATATTATAATATTATGAACATCATAACCTTACTTTGAATTAGAACAGAAACAATATAAAGATGAATCTTTATGAAAATAAAGTTTATTTACAGTGCCTTCGGAAAGTATTCATTCTCCTTGACTTGTTCTACATTTTGTTGTGTTACCGCCTAAATTCAAAATGGATTACATAGATTTTCATTTCTCACCCATCTACACACAATACCCCATAATTACAAAGTGAAAACATGTTTGAAAATGTATTGAAAATGAAATACAGAAATATCAAATTTACATAACAATCGCCTTTGGCAGCAATTACAACTGTTAGTCTTTCTAGGTAAGTATCTAAGAGATTTGTACACCTGGATTGTACAATATTTGCAGATTATTCTTAAAAAAATTATTCAAGCTCTGTCAAGTTGGTTGTTGATCATTGCTAGACAGCTATTTTCAAGTCTTGCCATAGATTTCCGAGCTTATTTAAGTCAAAATTGTAATTAGGCCATTTGGGAACATTCAACGTTATATTATATACACCAGTGTATATTTGACCTTGTGTTTTAGGTTACTGTCCTGCTGAAAGGTGACTTTGTCTCCCAGTGTCTGGCGGAAAGCAGACTGAACCAGGTTTTACTGATACACCATCCAAAGTGTAATTAATAACTTCACCATGCACAAAGGGATATTTAATGTCAACTTTTTTATTTTTACCCATCTACCAATAGGTGCCCTTCTTTATGAGGCATTGGAAAACCTCCCTGGTCTTTGTGGTTGAATCTGTGTTTCACTGCTCGACTGAGGGACCTTCCAGATAATTGTATGTGGGGTGAAGAGATGATGCAGTCATTCAATCATCATGTTAAACACTATTATTGCACACAGAGTAAGTAAATTATTACGTGACTTGTTAGACACATTTTTAGTCCTGAACTTATTTAGGCTTGCCATAACAAAAAGCTTGAATACTTATTGACTTAAGACATTTCAGCATTTCATTTATTATTAATTTGTAAAAATGTTTTTAAAAAAACACAATTCCCACTTTGACATTATGTGGTATTGTGTGTAGTCCAGTGACACAACATCCCCATTTAATCCATTTTAAACTCAGGCTGTAACACAACAAAATACTTTCAGAGGGCCCTGTATCTTTATCATATATATAGACATATTATTATCACATTTTATTCTATATTACAAAGATACGTGTAATATAGCTAACTATAAGTAATATAAAGGTATTTGCATGTGTGGCATGAGGTACCCTAGTGATACGGATACATCTAGTACGTAGAAAGGGAAGTGATGGGTTTGTAATGTAAAGTTCCTGTAATAATCATTAGGCATGGGTTTGGCCTGTGCTTACCATAGGCAGGTATCCCGTAGGGTTGTCCAGGCTGGGGGTAGCTAGCATAGGCTGCGGCCTGCTGCATTCCTGTGGTGTACTGTGTCTGACCATACGCAGCCATATTTTGGGATGAAGGAGTAGGAAGAATATGTGGATACGATCTGCTATTTCAGAAAAGAAACATGGAGAAGAGAGAGAGAGATAGAGAGAAATAAATACAATGAAAGAAAGATAGAAAAGAAAGAGAGAAAGAAAGAAAGAAAGAAAGGAAGAAAGAAAGGAGGAACATATTTTACCAAACACAAAAAACATCATAATACGGACACATTCTTTGTGATTCTGCTACATAATTTTACATAGTGGTCTGAAGCTCGTAAAGAGAGATAGTAAATTAGTACAGGAGTAGGACTAGCATTAGGACAGGAAAATAAGAAGTATACGTCGCAAAGGACATTTTTACAAGATAATAATTACAACTGATTTTGTAAGTGCACAAACTGCAGACATCCAGGCAAAACAAAGCAGGTAGAAACCTCCACATCTAGCAGCAGGATCTAATTAAAGGAACCAAATGAAGTTGGATGCCGTTTATTTTCTAAAGCAAAATAAAAGAAGCCTTACTTGGAAGGGTAAATCTGAGAGGAGAACTGGTGTGTTTGTCTTGGGCTGAAGCCACTGGTTCCAATAACTGAGAGAGAGAGTTGAAAAGAAATGAGGGGGGCAAGTACACATTTAAACATTAAAGATATAAGGTAAATATTATCTTTCGCCAACAGAACTTCTGGATTCCTAGGAAAGTGTAATTGCGTTTCGTTACTCCATTTATTTCCCCAACCTTATTTAAGGTTTAAAACCCGGAGCGCAATAATGAAGTAAAATAATCAGATATAAACCCTGAGGGTTTATTCTGCTGACCAGCGTATATTCTGTGTGTATCTCTGGCTGTATCCCAAATGGCACCCTAAAATGGTACTTCGGCTGTCCCTATAGGAGAACCCTTTTTAGTTCCAGGTAGAACCCTTTTGGGTTCCAAGTAGAACCTTTTCCACAGAAGGTTCTACATGGAACCCAAAAGTGTTCTACCTGGAACCAAACAGAGTTCTCATATGGGACAGCCGAAGAAACATTTTGGAACCCTTTTTTCTAAAGAGTGTAAGGAATAGGGTGCTATTTTGGATATAGCCTCTGTGAGATACTTTGGCGCTGCCATGACGACAGCTAGGCTGGTGTAAACACACTCATAATGCTCTGAATCAATGTGGGCCTGTTGCCTGGGGCCTGTCCCAAATGGAACCCTATTCCCTTATAGTGCACTACTTTTGACCAGGGCCCATATGTAGGGAATAGTGTGCCATTTGGGATGCAGCCCCAGGCTTCAAGGCCAGGCCAGGACCAAATTGAAAGTGATTGCTTGTAACTAGTGCTACCACATTATCAATCCTTCATGAAACACACAGCATATCACTGTGGATCCACTTCCTAATGAACGTTTTTCAACACACACACAAACCTACTGTGACCACTGCTATATTTTCACGTTGTCTTTGCACTTAGTAAAGGCTATTTTAAGTCAGTGCATAGTGTATAGTTGTAAGTAAAAATCTTTAAAATAATTTTTGTTACAATAACACACCAAATGTAATACAATTACGCTTTTTGAAATGCTAATCATTTTTATATATATTTCCATTAATCTTTAGAAACAATAAATACAGCTAGTAAATTTAACACGGTCAAAATCAGGTGTGAAATGCAACGCATGAAAAAATACTGTTCATTTACAAAAAAAGAAAGATAGAAAGGCCAGTAATGATAAACATAATCTTAGTCTTGTAATTGAAATCTGTTAAACCAGTCCAAAAGCCCTAGTCCCATAGTATAGAAAGATATCAATATAGAAAGCCTCCTGAGTGGCGAAGCGGTCTAAGGCACTGCATCTCAGTGTGCTAGAGGCGTCACTACAGACCCTGTTTTGATCCTGGGCTGTGTCACAACAGGCCGTGATTGGGAGTCCCATAGGGCGGCGCACAGTTGGCCCAGTGTCGTCCGGGTTAGGGTTTGGCCGGGGTAGGCCGTCATTATAAATAAGAATTTGTTCTTAACTTACTTGCCTAGTTACATATAGTGCACAATTTTTGACCAGAGACTATGGGCCTTTGACTATGGGCCCTGGTCTAAAGCAGTGCACTATATACGGAATAGGGTGCAATTTAAGACAACCTACTGTAGATGTCTGGCATGTAACTGTAACTGCAAGTAATTGTATGTAACTGTATGTAACTGTAACTGAATGTAACTGTATGTAACTGTATGTAACTGTAACTGAATGTAACGGTAACTGAATGTAAATGTAACTGTATGTAACTGTATGTAACTGTAACTGTATGTAACTGTAACAGTATGTAACTGTAACTGAATGTAACTGTAACTATATGTAACTGTATGTAACTGTAACTGAATGTAACTGTAACTGTATGTGACTGTAACTGTATGTAACTTTATGTAACTGTATGTAACTGTAACTGTATGTAACTGTATGTAACTGTAACTGTATGTAACTGTATGTAACTGTAACTGAATATAACTGTAACTGTATGTAACTGTATGTAACTGTAACTGTATGTAACTGTATGTAACTGTAACTGAATGTAACTGTAACTGTATGTAACTGTAACTGTATGTAACTGTATGCAACTAATTGTGTGTAGCTGTATGTAACTGTAACTGTATGTAACTGTAACTGAATGTAACTGTAACTGTATGTAACTGTAACTGTAAGTAACTGTAACTGAATGTAACTGTAACTGTATGTAACTGTAACTGTATGTAACTGTACGTAACTAATTGTGTGTAGCTGTATGTAACTGTAACTGTATGTAACTGTATGTAACTGTAACTGTATGTAACTGTAACTGAATGTAACTGTAACTGTATGTAACTGTAACTGTATGTAACTGTAACTGTATGCAACTGTACGTAACTAATTGTGTGTAGCTGTATGTAACTGTAACTGTATGTAACTATATGTAGCTGTATGTAACTGTAATTAACTGTATGTAACTGTATGCAACTGTATGTAACTATTGTAACTGTATGTAACTGTATGTAACTGCATGTAACTGCATGTAACCGTATGTAACTAATTGTATGTAGCTGTATGTAACTGTAACTGTATATAACTGTAACTGTATGTAACTGTATGTAACTGTTGTAACTGCTGTAATTGTATGTAACTGTAACTGTACATAACTGCATGTAACTGTATGTAACTGTTTTAACTGTAACTGTATGTAACTGTATGTAACTGTATGTAACTGTTGTAACTGTAACTGTATGTAACTGCATGTAACTGTTGTAACTGTATGTAACTGTATGTAACTGTATGTAACTGTTGTAACTGTTGTAACTGAATGTAACTGTAACTGTATGTAAGTGTATGTAACTGTACGTAAGTGTATGTAACTGTATGTAAGTGTATGTAACTGTAACTGTATGCAAGTGTATGTAACTGTAACTGTATGTAACTGTATGTAGCTGTATGTAACTGTAAGTAACTGTATGTAACTGTATGCAACTGTATGTAACTATTGTTACTGTATGTAACTGTATGTAACTGCATGTAACTGCATGTAACCGTATGTAACTAATTGTATGTAGCTGTATGTAACTGTAACTGTATGTAACTGTAACTGTATGTAACTGCATGTAACTGTATGTAACTGTTGTAACTGCTGTAACTATATGTAACTGTAACTGTACATAACTGCATGTAACTGTATGTAACTGTTTTAACTGTAACTGTATGTAACTGTATGTAACTGTATGTAACTGTTGTAACTGTTGTAACTGAATGTAACTGTAACTGTATGTAACTGTATGTAAGTGTATGTAACTGTAACTGTATGTAAGTGTATGTAACAGTAACTGTATGTAAGTGTATGTAACTGTAACTGTATGTAAGTGTATGTAACAGTAACTGTATGTAAGTGTATGTAACTGTAACTGTATGTAACTGTAAGGCCTCAGGGAAATATTGTTATTAATATTGAACACTTTTCCCGCATCATTATCAGCACCTGCTACCGGTTGACTAAACCTTCGATTCGCAGCTCACACACACACACACACACACACACACACACACACACACACACACACACACACACACACACACACACACACACACACACACACACATCCCCTCCGGCTAGGTTCCCTTCCCCTGAGGGTCCAGGGGTGTAAAGTTACTAAACGTCATTAATATTGTCAAAGACAGAGGTGATTTATGGGAGGGGAGCGTTAACGGATCGGGTACTTAGTTAAACAGTTCAAGAAATAATGCAGAATTAGTAGCATGGTTATACTGAGGTGATGTTAAATTATACTGGGTAGTGATGTGATGTTTAATTATACTGGGTAGTGAGGTGATGTTTAATTATACTGGGTAGTGATGTTTAATTATACTGGGTAGTGATGTTTAATTATACTGGGTATTGATGTTTAATTATACTGGGTAGTGATGTTTAATTATACTGGGTAGTGAGGTGATGTTTAATAATACTGGGTAGTGAGGTGATGTTTAATTATACTGGGTAGTGATGTGATGTTTAATTATACTGGGTATTGATGTTTAATTATACTGGGTAGTGATGTGATGTTTAATTATACTGGGTAGTGATGTTTAATTATACTGGGTAGTGATGTTTAATTATACTGGGTAGTGATGTGATGTTTAATTATACTGGATAGTGATGTTTAATTATACTGGGTAGTGATGTTTAATTGTACTGGGTAGTGATGTGATGTTTAATTATACTGGGTAGTGAGGTGATGTTTAATTATACTGGGTAGTGAGGTGATGTTTAATTATAGTGGGTAGTGATGTTTAATTATACTGGGTAGTGATGTGATGTTTAATTATACTGGGTAGTGATGTTTAATTATACTGGGTAGTGAGGTGATGTTTAATTATACTGGGTAGTGAGGTGATGTTAAATTATACTGGGGAGTGATGTTTAATTATACTGGGTATTGATGTTTAATTATACTGGGTAGTGAGGTGATGTTTAATTATACTGGGTAGTGATGTTTAATTATACTGGGTAGTGATGTTTAATTATACTGGGTAGTGAGGTGATGTTAAATTATACTGGGTAGTGAGGTGATGTTTAATTATACTGGGTAGTGATGTTTAATTATACTGGGTAGTGATGTGATGTTTAATTACACTGGGTAGTGAGGTGATGTTTAATTATACTGGGTAGTGAGGTGATGTTTAATTATACTGGGTAGTGATGTTTAATTATACTGGGTAGTGATGTGATGTTTAATTATACTGGGTAGTGAGGTGATGTTTAATTATACTGGGTAGTGAGGTGATGTTTAATTATACTGGGTAGTGATGTTTAATTATACTGGGTAGTGAGGTGATGTTTAATTATACTGGGTTGTGAGGTGATGTTAAATTATACTGGGTAGTGATGTTTAATTATACTGGGTAGTGAGGTGATGTTTAATTATACTGGGTAGTGATGTGATGTTTAATTATACTGGGTAGTGATGTGATGTTTAATTATACTGGGTAGTGAGGTGATGTTTAATTATACTGGGTAGTGATGTGATGTTTAATTATACTGGGTAGTGAGGTGATGTTAAATTATACTGGGTAGTGAGGTGATGTTTAATTATACTGGGTAGTGAGGTGATGTTTAATTATACTGGGTAGTGATGTGATGTTTAATTATACTGGGTAGTGAGGTGATGTTTAATTATACTGGGTAGTGATGTTTAATTATAATGGCTGGTGATGTGATGTTTAATTATACTGGGTAGTGATGTCATGTTTAATTATACAGGGTAGTGAGGTGATGTTTAATTATACTGGGTAGTGATGTGATGGTTAATTATACTGGGTAGTGATGTTTAATTATAATGGGTAGTGATGTGATGGTTAATTATACTGGGTAGTGATGTGATGTTTAATTATACTGGGTAGTAATGTTTAATTATACTGGGTAGTGAGGTGATGTTTAATTATACTGGGTAGTGAAGTGATGTTAAATTATACTGGGTAGTGATGTTTAATTATACTGGGTAGTGAGGTGATGTTTAATTATACTGGGTAGTGATGTGATGTTTAATTATACTGGGTAGTGAGGTGAGGTTTAATTATACTGGGTAGTGAGGTGATGTTTAATTATACTGGGTAGTGATGTTTAATTATACTGGGTAGTGATGTTTAATTATACTGGGTAGTGATGTTTAATTATACTGGGTAGTGAGGTGATGTTTAATTATACTGGGTAGTGATGTTTAATTATAATGGGTAGTGGTGTGATGTTTAATTATACTGGGTAGTGATGTCATTTTTAATTATACTGGGTAGTGAGGTGATGTTTAATTATACTGGGTAGTGATGTTTAATTATAATGGGTAGTGAGGTGATGTTTAATTATACTGGGTAGTGATGTGATGTTTAATTATACTGGGTAGTGATGTTTAATTATACTGGGTAGTGATGTTTAATTATACTGGGTAGTGAGGTGATGTTTAATTATACTGGGGAGTGATGTTTAATTATACTGGGTATTGATGTTTAATTATACTGGGTAGTGAGGTGATGTTTAATTATACTGGGTAGTGATGTTTAATTATACTGGGTAGTGGTGTTTAATTATACTGGGTAGTGGTATGATGTTTAATTATACTGGGTAGTGATGTTTAATTATACTGGGTAGTGAGGTGATGTTAAATTATACTGGGTAGTGAGGTGATGTTTAATTATACTGGGTAGTGAGGTGATGTTTAATTATACTGGGTAGTGATGTTTAATTATACTGGGTAGTGAGGTGATGTTTAATTATACTGGGTAGTGATGTGATGTTTAATTATACTGGGTAGTGATGTGATGTTTAATTATACTGGGTAGTGAGGTGATGTTTAATTATACTGGGTAGTGATGTTTAATTATACTGGGTAGTGATGTTTAATTATACTGGGTAGTGATGTTTAATTATACTGGGTAGTGATGTTTAATTATACTGGGTAGTGATGTTTAATTATACTGGGTAGTGAGGTGATGTTTAATTATACTGGGTAGTGAGGTGATGTTTAATTATACTGGGTAGTGATGTTTAATTATAATGGGTAGTGATGTGATGTTTAATTATACTGGGTAGTGATG
The DNA here is from genome assembly GCF_965601325.2 of Salmo salar. NCBI lineage: Eukaryota > Metazoa > Chordata > Actinopteri > Salmoniformes > Salmonidae > Salmo > Salmo salar. Next base: position 86,136,792 of record NC_138309.1, read on the forward strand.
TCATGTTTAATTATACTGGGTAGTGAGGTGATGTTTAATTATACTGGGTAGTGATGTTTAATTATAATGGGTAGTGAGGTGATGTTTAATTATACTGGGTAGTGATGTAATGTTTAATTATACTGGGTAGTGATGTTTAATTATACTGGGTAGTGATGTTTAATTATACTGGGTAGTGAGGTGATGTTTAATTATACTGGGGAGTGATGTTTAATTATACTGGGTATTGATGTTTAATTATACTGGGTAGTGAGGTGATGTTTAATTATACTGGGTAGTGATGTTTAATTATACTGGGTAGTGAGGTGATGTTAAATTATACTGGGTAGTGATGTTTAATTATACTGGGTAGTGAGGTGATTTTTAATTATACTGGGTAGTGATGTGATGTTTAATTATACTGGGTAGTGATGTGATGTTTAATTATACTGGGTAGTGAGGTGATGTTTAATTATACTGGGTAGTGAGGTGATGTTAAATTATACTGGGTAGTGATGTTTAATTATACTGTGTAGTGAGGTGATGTTTAATTATACTGGGTAGTGATGTGATGTTTAATTATACTGGGTAGTGATGTGATGTTTAATTATACTGGGTAGTGATGTGATGTTTAATTATAATGTGTAGTGATGTTTAATTATAATGGGTAATGAGGTGATGTTTAATTATACTGGGTAGTGAGGTGATGTTTAATTGTACTGGGTAGTGAGGTGATGTTTAATTATCCTGGGTAGTGATGTTTAATTATACTGGGTAGTGATGTTTAATTATACTGGGTAGTGAGGTGATGTTTAATTATACTGGGTAGTGATGTTTAATTATAATGGGTAGTAATGTGATGTTTAATTATACTGGGTAGTGATGTGATGTTTAATTATACTGGGTAGTGGTGTTTAATTATACTGGGTAGTGGTGTGATGTTTAATTATACTGTGTAATGAAGTGATGTTAAATTATACTGGGTAGTGATGTTTAATTATACTGGGTATTGATGTTTAATTATACTGGGTACTGAGTTGATGTTTAATTATACTGGGTAGTGAGGTGATGTTTAATTATACTGGGTAGTGAGGTGATGTTTAATTATACTGGGTAGTGATGTTTAATTATACTGGGTAGTGATGTTTAATTATACTGGGTAGTGAGGTGATGTTTAATTATACTTGGTAGTGATGTTTAATTATAATGGGTAGTGATGTGATGTTTAATTATACTGGGTAGTGATGTCATGTTTAATTATACTGGTTAGTGAGGTGATGTTTAATTATACTGGGTAGTGATGTTTAATTATAATGGGTAGTGATGTGATGTTTAATTATACTGGGTAGTGATGTGATGTTTAATTATACTGGGTAGTGATGTTTAATTATACTGGGTAGTGAGGTGATGTTTAATTATACTGGGTAGTGATGTTTAATTATACTGGGTAGTGATGTATAATTAAACTGGGTAGTGAGGTGATGTTTAATTATACTGGGTAGTGATGTGATGTTTAAATATACTGGGTAGTGATGTGATGTTTAATTATAATGTGTAGTGATGTTTAATTATAATGGGTAATGAGGTGATGTTTAATTATAATGGGTAGTGAGGTGATGTTTAATTGTACTGGGTAGTGAGGTGATGTTTAATTATACTGGGTAGTGATGTTTAATTATACTGGGTAGTGATGTTTAATTATACTGGGTAGTGAGGTGATGTTTAATTATACTGGGTAGTGATGTTTAATTATAATGGGTAGTGATGTGATGTTTAATTATACTGGGTAGTGATGTGATGTTTAATTATACTGGGTAGTGGTGTTTAATTATACTGGGTAGTGGTGTGATGTTTAATTATACTGTGTAATGAAGTGATGTTAAATTATACTGGGTAGTGATGTTTAATTATACTGGGTATTGATGTTTAATTATACTGGGTACTGAGTTGATGTTTAATTATACTGGGTAGTGAGGTGATGTTTAATTATACTGGGTATTGATGTTTAATTATATTGGGTATTGATGTTTAATTATACTGGGTAGTGAGGTGATGTTTAATTATACTGGGTAGTGATGTTTAATTATACTGGGTAGTGATGTTTAATTATACTGGGTAGTGAGGTGATGTTTAATTATACTGGGTAGTGATGTTTAATTATAATGGGTAGTGATGTGATGTTTAATTATACTGGGTAGTGATGTCATGTTTAATTATACTGGGTAGTGAGGTGATGTTTAATTATACTGGGTAGTGATGTTTAATTATAATGGGTAGTGATGTGATGTTTAATTATACTGGGTAGCGATGTGATGTTTAATTATACTAGGTAGTGATGTTTAATTATACTGGGTAGTGAGGTGATGTTTAATTATACTGGGTAGTGATGTGATGTTTAATTATACTGGGTAGTGATGTCATGTTTAATTATACTGGGTAGTGATGTGATGTTTAATTATAATGTGTAGTGATGTTTAATTATAATGGGTAATGAGGTGATGTTTAATTATACTGGGTAGTGAGGTGATGTTTAATTGTACTGGGTAGTGAGGTGATGTTTAATTATACTGGGTAGTGATGTTTAATTATACTGGGTAGTGATGTTTAATTATACTGGGCAGTGAGGTGATGTTTAATTATACTGGGTAGTGATGTTTAATTATAATGGGTAGTGATGTGATGTTTAATTATACTGGGTAGTGATGTGATGTTTAATTATACTGGGTAGTGGTGTTTAATTATACTGGGTAGTGGTGTGATGTTTAATTATACTGTGTAATGAAGTGATGTTAAATTATACTGGGTAGTGATGTTTAATTATACTGGGTATTGATGTTTAATTATACTGGGTACTGAGTTGATGTTTAATTATACTGGGTAGTGATGTTTAATTATACTGGGTAGTGAGGGGATGTTTAATTATACTGGGTAGTGATGTGATGTTTAATTATACTGGGTAGTGATGTTTAATTATACAGGGTAGTGATGTTTAATTATAATGGGTAATGAGGTGATGTTTAATTATACTGGGTAGTGAGGTGATGTTTAATTATACTGGGTAGTGAGGTGATGTTTAATTATACTGGGTATTGATGTTTAATTATACTGGGTAGTGAGGTGATGTTTAATTATACTGGGTAGTGAGGTGATGTTTAATTATACTGGGTATTGATGTTTAATTACACTGGGTATTGATGTTTAATTATACTGGGTAGTGAGGTGATGTTTAATTATACTGGGTAGTGATGTTTAATTATACTGGGTAGTGATGTTTAATTATACTGGGTAGTGAGGTGATGTTTAATTATACTGGGTAGTGATGTTTAATTATAATGGGTAGTGATGTGATGTTTAATTATACTGGGTAGTGATGTCATGTTTAATTATACTGGGTAGTGAGGTGATGTTTAATTATACTGGGTAGTGATGTTTAATTATACTGGGTAGTGATGTATAATTAAACTGGGTAGTGAGGTGATGTTTAATTATACTGGGTAGTGATGTGATGTTTAATTATACTGGGTAGTGATGTGATGTTTAATTATAATGTGTAGTGATGTTTAATTATAATGGGTAATGAGGTGATGTTTAATTATACTGGGTAGTGAGGTGATGTTTAATTGTACTGGGTAGTGAGGTGATGTTTAATTATACTGGGTAGTGATGTTTAATTATACTGGGTAGTGATGTTTAATTATACTGGGTAGTGAGGTGATGTTTAATTATACTGGGTAGTGATGTTTAATTATAATGGGTAGTGATGTGATGTTTAATTATACTGGGTAGTGATGTGATGTTTAATTATACTGGGTAGTGGTGTTTAATTATACTGGGTAGTGGTGTGATGTTTAATTATACTGTGTAATGAAATGATGTTAAATTATACTGGGTAGTGATGTTTAATTATACTGGGTATTGATGTTTAATTATACTGGGTACTGAGTTGATGTTTAATTATACTGGGTAGTGAGGTGATGTTTAATTATACTGGGTATTGATGTTTAATTATACTGGGTATTGATGTTTAATTATACTGGGTAGTAATGTGATGTTTAATTATACTGGGTAGTGATTTGATGTTTAATTATACTGGGTAGTGATGTGATGTTTAATTATACTGGGTAGTGTGGTTTAATTATACTGGGTAGTGAGGTGATGTTTAATTATACTGGGTAGTGATGTTTAATTATACTGGGTAGTGAGGTGATGTTTAATTATACTGGGTAGTGATGTTTAATTATACTGGGTAGTGAGGGGATGTTTAATTATACTGGGTAGTGATGTGATGTTTAATTATACTGGGTAGTGATGTTTAATTATACAGGGTAGTGATGTTTAATTATAATGGGTAATGAGGTGATGTTTAATTATACTGGGTAGTGATGTGATGTTTAATTATACTGGGTAGTGAGGTGATGTTTAATTATACTGGGTAGTGATGTTTAATTATACTGGGTAGTGATGTTTAATTATACTGGGTAGTGAGGTGATGTTTAATTATACTGGGTAGTGATGTTTAATTATAATGGGTAATGAGGTGATGTTTAATTATACTGGGCAGTGATGTGATGTTTAATTATACTGGGTAGTGAGGTGATGTTTAATTATACTGGGTAGTGATGTTTAATTATACTGGGTAGTGATGTGATGTTTAATTATACTGGGTAGTGAGGTGATGTTTAATTATACTGGGTAGTGAGGTGATGTTTAATTATACTGGGTAGTGATGTTTAATTATACTGGGTAGTGATGTGATGTTTAATTATACTGGGTAGTGAGGTGATGTTAAATTATACTAGGTAGTGATGTTTAATTATACTGGGTAGTGATGTTTAATTATACTGGGTAGTGAGGTGATGTTTAATTATACTGGGTAGTGATGTTTAATTATACTGGGTATTGATGTTTAATTATACTGGGTAGTGAGGTGATGTTAAATTATACTGGGTAGTGGGGTGATGTTTAATTATACTGGGTAGTGATGTTTAATTATACTGGGTAGTGATGTTTAATTATACTGGGTAGTGAGGTGATGTTTAATTATACTGGGTAGTGATGTTTAATTATACTGGGTAGTGATGTTTAATTATACTGGGTAGTGAGGTGATGTTTAATTATACTGGGTAGTGATGTGATGTTTAATTATACTGGGTAGTGATGTTTAATTATACTGGGTATTGATGTTTAATTATACTGGGTAGTGAGATGATGTTTAATTATACTGGGTAGTGAGGTGATGTTTAATTATACTGGGTAGTGTGTGATGTTTAATTACACTGGGTAGTGATGTTTAATTATACTGGGTAGTGAGGTGATGTTTAATTATACTGGGTAGTGATGTTTAATTATACTGTGTAGTGAGGTGATGTTTAATTATACTGGGTAGTGATGTTTAATTATACTGGGTAGTGATGTTTAATTAAACTGGGTAGTGAGGTGATGTTTAATTATACTGGGTAGTGATGTGATGTTTAATTATACTGGGTAGTGATGTGATGTTTAATTATACTGGGTAGTGATGTTTAATTATACTGGGTATTGATGTTTAATTATACTGGGTAGTGATGTGATGTTTAATTATACTGGGTAGTGATTTGATGTTTAATTATACTGGGTAGTGAGGTGATGTTTAATTATACTGGGTAGTGAGGTGATGTTTAATTATACTGGGTAGTGAGGTGATGTTTAATCATACTGTGTAGTGTGTGATGTTTAATTACACTGGGTAGTGGTGTTTAATTATACTGGGTAGTGAGGTGATGTTTAATTATACTGGGTAGTGATGTTTAATTATACTGGGTAGTGATGTTTAATTATACTGGGTAGTGAGGTGATGTTTAATTATACTGGGTAGTGATGTGATGTTTAATTATACTGGGTAGTGATGTTTAATTATACTGGGTATTGATGTTTAATTATACTGGGTAGTGAGAAGATGTTTAATTATACTGGGTAGTGAGGTGATGTTTAATTATACTGGGTAGTGTGTGATGTTTAATTACAATGGGTAGTGATGTTTAATTATACTGGGTAGTGGTGTTTAATTATATTGGGTAGTGGTGTGATGTTTAATTATACGGTGTAATGAAGTGATGTTAAATTATACTGGGTAGTGATGTTTAATTATACTGGGTATTGATGTTTAATTATACTGGGTACTGAGGTGATGTTTAATTATACTGGGTAGTGAGGTGATGTTTAATTATACTGGGTAGTGATGTTTAATTATACTGGGTATTGATGTTTAATTATACTGGGTAGTGATGTGATGTTTAATTATACTGGGTAGTGATTTGATGTTTAATTATACTGGGTAGTGAGGTGATGTTTAATTATACTGGGTAGTGATGTGATGTTTAATTATACTGGGTAGTGAGGTGATGTTTAATTATACTGGGTAGTGATGTTTAATTATACTGGGTAGTGGTGTGATGTTTAATTATACTGGGTAGTGAGGTGATGTTTAATTATACATGGTAGTGATGTTTAATTATACTGGGTAGTGAGGTGATGTTTAATTATACTGGGTAGTGATGTTTAATTATACTGGGTAGTGATGTTTAATTAAACTGGGTAGTGAGGTGATGTTTTATTATACTGGGTAGTGATGTGATGTTTAATTATACTGGGTAGTGATGTGATGTTTAATTATACTGGGTAGTGATGATTAATTATACTGGGTATTGATGTTTAATTATACTGGGTAGTGAGGTGATGTTTAATTATACTGGGTAGTGATTTGATGTTTAATTATACTGGGTAGTGAGGTGATGTTTAATTATACTGGGTAGTGATGTGATGTTTAATTATACTTGGGTATTGATGTTTAATTATACTAGGTAGTGAGGTGATGTTTAATTATACTGGGTAGTGAGGTGATGTTTAATCATACTGGGTAGTGTGTGATGTTTAATTACACTGGGTAGTGATGTTTAATTATACTGGGTAGTGGTGTTTAATTATACTGGGTAGTGGTGTGATGATTAATTATACTGTGTAATGAAGTGATGTTAAATTATACTGGGTAGTGATGTTTAATTATACTCGGTATTGATGTTTAATTATACTGGGTACTAAGGTGATGTTTAATTATACTGGGTAGTGAATGTGATGTTTAATTATACTGGGTAGTGAGGTTTGATGTTTAATTATACTGGGTAGTGAGGTGATGTTTAATTATACTGGGTAGTGATGTTTAATTATACTGGGTAGTGAGGTGATGTTTAATTATACTGGGTAGTGATGTTTAATTATACTGGGTAGTGATGTTTAATTAAACTGGGTAGTGAGGTGATGTTTAATTATACTGGGTAGTGATGTGATGTTTAATTATACTGGGTAGTGATGTGATGTTTAATTATACTGGGTAGTGATGTTTAATTATACTGGGTATTGATGTTTAATTATACTGGGTAGTGATGTGATGTTTAATTATACTGGGTAGTGATTTGATGTTTAATTATACTGGGTAGTGAGGTGATGTTTAATTATACTGGGTAGTGATGTGATGTTTAATTATACTGGGTATTGATGTTTAATTATACTGGGTAGTGAGGTGATGTTTAATTATACTGGGTAGTGAGGTGATGTTTAATCATACTGGGTAGTGTGTGATGTTTAATTACACTGGGTAGTGATGTTTAATTATACTGGGTAGTGAGGTGATGTTTAATTATACTGGGTAGTGATGTTTAATTATACTGGGTAGTGAGGTGATGTTTAATTATACTGGGTAGTGATGTGATGTTTAATTATACTGGGTAGTGATGTTTAATTATACTGGGTATTGATGTTTAATTATACTGGGTAGTGAGATGATGTTTAATTATACTGGGTAGTGAGGTGATGTTTAATTATACTGGGTAGTGTGTGATGTTTAATTAAACTGGGTAGTGATGTTTAATTATACTGGGTAGTGGTGTTTAATTATATTGGGTAGTGGTGTGATGTTTAATTATACGGTGTAATGAAGTGATGTTAAATTATACTGGGTAGTGATGTTTAATTATACTGGGTATTGATGTTTAATTATACTGGGTACTGAGGTGATGTTTAATTATACTGGGTAGTGAGTGTTTAATTATACTGGGTATTGATGTTTTATTATACTGGGTAGTGATGTGATGTTTAATTATACTGGGTAGTGATTTGATGTTTAATTATACTGGGTAGTGAGGTGATGTTTAATTATACTGGGTAGTGATGTGATGTTTAATTATACTGGGTAGTGAGGTGATGTTTAATTATACTTGGTAGTGATGTTTAATTATACTGTGTAATGAGGTGATGTTTAATTATACTGGGTAGTGAGGTGATGTTAAATTATACTGGGTAGTGATGTTTAATTATACTGGGTATTGATGTTTAATTATACTGGGTAGTGATGTGATGTTTAATTATACTGGGTAGTGATTTGATGTTTAATTATACTGGGTAGTGAGGTGATGTTTAATTATACTGGGTAGTGATGTGATGTTTAATTATACTGGGTATTGATGTTTAATTATACTGGGTAGTGAGGTGATGTTTAATTATACTGGGTAGTGAGGTGATGTTTAATCATACTGGGTAGTGTGTGATGTTTAATTACACTGGGTAGTGATGTTTAATTATACTGGGTAGTGAGGTGATGTTTAATTATACTGGGTAGTGATGTTTAATTATACTGGGTAGTGAGGTGATGTTTAATTATACTGGGTAGTGATGTGATGTTTAATTATACTGGGTAGTGATGTTTAATTATACTGGGTATTGATGTTTAATTATACTGGGTAGTGAGATGATGTTTAATTATACTGGGTAGTGAGGTGATGTTTAATTATACTGGGTAGTGTGTGATGTTTAATTAAACTGGGTAGTGATGTTTAATTATACTGGGTAGTGGTGTTTAATTATATTGGGTAGTGGTGTGATGTTTAATTATACGGTGTAATGAAGTGATGTTAAATTATACTGGGTAGTGATGTTTAATTATACTGGGTATTGATGTTTAATTATACTGGGTACTGAGGTGATGTTTAATTATACTGGGTAGTGATGTTTAATTATACTGGGTATTGATGTTTTATTATACTGGGTAGTGATGTGATGTTTAATTATACTGGGTAGTGATTTGATGTTTAATTATACTGGGTAGTGAGGTGATGTTTAATTATACTGGGTAGTGATGTGATGTTTAATTATACTGGGTAGTGAGGTGATGTTTAATTATACTTGGTAGTGATGTTTAATTATACTGTGTAATGAGGTGATGTTTAATTATACTGGGTAGTGATGTTTAATTATACTGGGTAGTGATGTTTAATTATACTGGGTAGTGGTGTGATGTTTAATTATACTGGGAAGTGAGGTGATGTTTAATTATACTGGGTAGTGATGTTTAATTATACTGGGTAGTGAGGTGATGTTTAATTATACTGGGTAGTGATGTTTAATTATACTGGGTAGTGATGTTTAATTAAACTGGGTAGTGAGGTGATGTTTAATTATACTGGGTAGTGATGTGATGTTTAATTATACTGGGTAGTGATGTGATGTTTAATTATACTGGGTAGTGATGTTTAATTATACTGGGTATTGATGTTTAATTATACTGGGTAGTGATGTGATGTTTAATTATACTGGGTAGTGATTTGATGTTTAATTATACTGGGTAGTGAGGTGATGTTTAATTATACTGGGTAGTGATGTGATGTTTAATTATACTGGGTATTGATGTTTAATTATACTGGGTAGTGAGGTGATGTTTAATTATACTGGGTAGTGAGGTGATGTTTAATTATACTGGGTAGTGAGGTGATGTTTAATCATACTGGGTAGTGTGTGATGTTTAATTACACTGGGTAGTGATGTTTAATTATACTGGGTAGTGGTGTTTAATTATACTGGGTAGTGGTGTGATGATTAATTATACTGTGTAATGAAGTGATGTTAAATTATACTGGGTAGTGATGTTTAATTATACTGGGTACTGAGGTGATGTTTAATTATACTGGGTAGTGAGGTGATGTTTAATTATACTGGGTAGTGATGTTTAATTATACTGGGTATTGATGTTTAATTATACTGGGTAGTGAGGTGATGTTTAATTATACTGGGTAGTGATGTGATGTTTAATTATACTGGGTAGTGAGGTTATGTTTAATTATACTGGGTAGTGATGTGATGTTTAATTATACTGGGTAGTGAGGTTATGTTTAATTATACTTGGTAGTGATGTTTAATTATACTGTGTAATGAGGTGATGTTTAATTATACTGGGTAGTGATGTTTAATTATACTGGGTAGTGATGTTTAATTATACTGGGTAGTGGTGTGATGTTTAATTATACTGGGTAGTGAGGTAATGTTTAATTATACTGGGTAGTGATGTTTAATTATACTGGGTATTGATGTTTAATTATACTGGGTAGTGATGTGATGTTTAATTATACTGGGTAGTGATTTGATGTTTAATTATACTGGGTAGTGAGGTGATGTTTAATTATACTGGGTAGTGAGGTGATGTTTAATTATACTGGGTAGTGAGGTGATGTTTAATTATACTGGGTACTGATGTGATGTTTAATTATACTGGGTAGTGAGGTGATGTTAAATTATACTAGGTAGTGATGTTTAATTATACTGGGTAGTGATGTTTAATTATACTGGGTAGTGATGTTTAATTATACTGGGTAGTGAGGTGATGTTTAATTATACTGGGTAGTGATTTTTAATTATACTGGGTATTGATGTTTAATTATACTGGGTAGTGAGGTGATGTTTAATTATACTGGGTAGTGATGTTTAATTATACTGGGTAGTGAGTTGATGTTTAATTATACTGGGTAGTGAGGTGATGTTTAATTATACTGGGTAGTGATGTTTAATTATACTGGGTAGTGATGTGATGTTTAATTATACTGGGTAATGAGGTGATGTTTAATTATACTGGGTAGTGATGTGATGTTTAATTACACTGGGTAGTGAGGTGATGTTTAATTATACTGGGTAGTGAGGTGATGTTTAATTATACTGGGTAGTGATGTTTAATTATACTGTGTATTGATGTTTAATTATACTGGGTAGTGATGTGATGTTTAATTATACTGGGTAGTGAGGTGATGTTTAATTATACTGGGTAGTGATGTGATGTTTAATTATACTGGGTAGTGAGGTGATGTTAAACTATACTAGGTAGTGATGTTTAATTATACTGGGTAGTGATGTTTAATTATACTGGGTAGTGATGTTTAATTATACTGGGTAGTGAGGTGATGTTTAATTATACTGGGTATTGATGTTTAATTATACTGGGTAGTGAGGTGATGTTTAATTATACTGGGTAGTGATGTTTAATTATAATGGGTAATGAGGTGATGTTTAATTATACTGGGTAGTGATGTGATGTTTAATTATACTGGGTAGTGAGGTGATGTTTAATTATACTGGGTAGTGATGTTTAATTATACTGGGTAGTGTTGTTTAATTATACTGGGTAGTGAGGTGATGTTTAATTATACTGGGGAGTGATGTTTAATTATAATGGGTAGTGATGTGATGTTTAATTATACTGGGTAGTGAGGTGATGTTTAATTATACTGGGTAGTGATGTTTAATTATAATGGGTAATGAGGTGATGTTTAATTATACTGGGTAGTGATGTGATGTTTAATTATACTGGGTAGTGAGGTGATGTTTAATTATACTGGGTAGTGAGGTGATGTTTAATTATAATGGGTAGTGATGTTTAATTATACTGGGTAGTGATGTGATGTTTAATTATACTGGGTAATGAGGTGATGTTTAATTATACTGGGTAGTGATGTGATGTTTAATTATACTGGGTAGTGATGTGATGTTTAATTATACTGGGTAGTGAGGTGATGTTAAATTATACTGGGTAGTGATGTTTAATTATACTGGGTAGTGATGTTTAATTATACTGGGTAGTGATGTTTAATTATACTGGGTAGTGAGGTGATGTTTAATTATACTGGGTAGTGATGTTTAATTATACTGGGTATTGATGTTTAATTATACTGGGTAGTGATGTGATGTTTAATTATACTGGGTAGTGATTTGATGTTTAATTATACTGGGTAGTGAGGTGATGTTTAATTATACTGGGTAGTGATGTGATGTTTAATTATACTGGGTATTAATGTTTAATTATACTGGGTAGTGAGGTGATGTTTAATTATACTGGGTAGTGAGGTGATGTTTAATCATACTGGGTAGTGTGTGATGTTTAATTACACTGGGTAGTGATGTTTAATTATACTGGGTTGTGAGGTTATGTTTAATTATACTGGGTAGTGATGTTTAATTATACTGGGTAGTGATGTTTAATTATACTGGGTAGTGATGTTTAATTATACTGGGTAGTGAGGTGATGTTTAATTATACTGGGTAGTGATGTGATGTTTAATTACACTGGGTAGTGAGGTGATGTTTAATTATACTGGGTAGTGAGGTGATGTTTAATTATACTGGGTAGTGATGTTTAATTATACTGGGTATTGATGTTTAATTATACTGGGTAGTGATGTGATGTTTAATTATACTGGGTAGTGAGGTGATGTTTAATTATACTGGGTAGTGATGTGATGTTTAATTATACTGGGTAGTGAGGTGATGTTAAACTATACTAGGTAGTGATGTTTAATTATACTGGGTAGTGATGTTTAATTATACTGGGTAGTGTTGTTTAATTATACTGGGTAGTGAGGTGATGTTTAATTATACTGGGGAGTGATGTTTAATTATAATGGGTAGTGATGTGATGTTTAATTATACTGGGTAGTGAGGTGATGTTTAATTATACTGGGTAGTGAGGTGATGTTTAATTATACTGGGTAGTGATGTTTAATTATACTGGGTAGTGAGTTGATGTTTAATTATACTGGGTAGTGAGGTGATGTTTAATTATACTGGGTAGTGATGTTTAATTATACTGGGTAGTGATGTGATGTTTAATTATACTGGGTAATGAGGTGATGTTTAATTATACTGGGTAGTGATGTGATGTTTAATTATACTGGGTAGTGATGTTTAATTATACTGGGTATTGATGTTTAATTATACTGGGTAGTGAGATGATGTTTAATTATACTGGGTAGTGAGGTGATGTTTAATTATACTGGGTAGTGTGTGATGTTTAATTAAACTGGGTAGTGATGTTTAATTATACTGGGTAGTGGTGTTTAATTATATTGGGTAGTGGTGTGATGTTTAATTATACGGTGTAATGAAGTGATGTTAAATTATACTGGGTAGTGATGTTTAATTATACTGGGTATTGATGTTTAATTATACTGGGTACTGAGGTGATGTTTAATTATACTGGGTAGTGATGTTTAATTATAATGGGTAGTGATGTTTAATTATACTGGGTAGTGATGTGATGTTTAATTATACTGGGTAATGAGGTGATGTTTAATTATACTGGGTAGTGATGTGATGTTTAATTATACTGGGTAGTGATGTGATGTTTAATTATACTGGGTAGTGAGGTGATGTTAAATTATACTGGGTAGTGATGTTTAATTATACTGGGTAGTGATGTTTAATTATACTGGGTAGTGATGTTTAATTATACTGGGTAGTGAGGTGATGTTTAATTATACTGGGTAGTGATGTTTAATTATACTGGGTATTGATGTTTAATTATACTGGGTAGTGATGTGATGTTTAATTATACTGGGTAGTGATTTGATGTTTAATTATACTGGGTAGTGAGGTGATGTTTAATTATACTGGGTAGTGATGTGATGTTTAATTATACTGGGTATTGATGTTTAATTATACTGGGTAGTGAGGTGATGTTTAATTATACTGGGTAGTGAGGTGATGTTTAATCATACTGGGTAGTGTGTGATGTTTAATTACACTGGGTAGTGATGTTTAATTATACTGGGTAGTGAGGTGATGTTTAATTATACTGGGTAGTGATGTTTAATTATACTGGGTAGTGATGTTTAATTATACTGGGTTGTGATGTTTAATTATACTGGGTAGTGAGGTGATGTTTAATTATACTGGGTAGTGATGTGATGTTTAATTATACTGGGTAGTGATGTTTAATTATACTGGGTATTGATGTTTAATTATACTGGGTAGTGAGATGATGTTTAATTATACTGGGTAGTGAGGTGATGTTTAATTATACTGGGTAGTGAGGTGATGTTTAATTATACTGGGTAGTGATGTTTAATTATACTGGGTAGTGATGTTTAATTAAACTGGGTAGTGAGGTGATGTTTAATTATACTGGTGTAGATGATAGTGATGTTTAATTATACTGGGTAGTGATGTGATGTTTAATTATACTGGGTAGTGATGTTTAATTATACTGGGTACTGAGTTGATGTTTAATTATACTGGGTAGTGAGGTGATGTTTAATTATACTGGGTATGTGATTTGATGTTTAATTATACTGGGTAGTGATGGTGATGTTTAATTATACTGGGTAGTGATTTGATGTTTAATTATACTGGGTAGTGAGGTGATGTTTAATTATACTGGGTAGTGATGTGATGTTTAATTATACTGGGTAGTGAGGTGATGTTTAATTATACTTGGTAGTGATGTTTAATTATACTGTGTAATGAGGTGATGTTTAATTATACTGGGTAGTGATGTTTAATTATACTGGGTAGTGATGTTTAATTATACTGGGTAGTGGTGTGATGTTTAATTATACTGGGAAGTGAGGTGATGTTTAATTATACTGGGTAGTGATGTTTAATTATACTGGGTAGTGAGGTGATGTTTAATTATACTGGGTAGTGATGTTTAATTATACTGGGTAGTGATGTTTAATTAAACTGGGTAGTGAGGTGATGTTTAATTATACTGGGTAGTGATGTGATGTTTAATTATACTGGGTAGTGATGTGATGTTTAATTATACTGGGTAGTGATGTTTAATTATACTGGGTATTGATGTTTAATTATACTGGGTAGTGATGTGATGTTTAATTATACTGGGTAGTGATTTGATGTTTAATTATACTGGGTAGTGAGGTGATGTTTAATTATACTGGGTAGTGATGTGATGTTTAATTATACTGGGTATTGATGTTTAATTATACTGGGTAGTGAGGTGATGTTTAATTATACTGGGTAGTGAGGTGATGTTTAATTATACTGGGTAGTGAGGTGATGTTTAATCATACTGGGTAGTGTGTGATGTTTAATTACACTGGGTAGTGATGTTTAATTATACTGGGTAGTGGTGTTTAATTATACTGGGTAGTGGTGTGATGATTAATTATACTGTGTAATGAAGTGATGTTAAATTATACTGGGTATTGATGTTAATTATACTGGGTACTGAGGTGATGTTTAATTATACTGGGTAGTGAGGTGATGTTTAATTATACTGGGTAGTGATGTGATGTTTAATTATACTGGGTAGTGAGGTGATGTTTAATTATACTGGGTAGTGATGTTTAATTATACTGGGTATTGATGTTTAATTATACTGGGTAGTGAGGTGATGTTTAATTATACTGGGTAGTGATGTGATGTTTAATTATACTGGGTAGTGAGGTGATGTTTAATTATACTGGGTAGTGATGTGATGTTTAATTATACTGGGTAGTGAGGTTATGTTTAATTATACTTGGTAGTGATGTTTAATTATACTGTGTAATGAGGTGATGTTTAATTATACTGGGTAGTGATGTTTAATTATACTGGGTAGTGATTTTTAATTATACTGGGTAGTGGTGTGATGTTTAATTATACTGGGTAGTGAGGTGATGTTTAATTATACTGGGTAGTGATGTTTAATTATACTGGGTATTGATGTTTAATTATACTGGGTAGTGATTTGATGTTTAATTATACTGGGTAGTGATTTGATGTTTAATTATACTGGGTAGTGAGGTGATGTTTAATTATACTGGGTAGTGAGGTGATGTTTAATTATACTGGGTAGTGAGGTGATGTTTAATTATACTGGGTACTGATGTGATGTTTAATTATACTGGGTAGTGAGGTGATGTTAAATTATACTAGGTAGTGATGTTTAATAATACTGGGTAGTGATGTTTAATTATACTGGGTAGTGATGTTTAATTATACTGGGTAGTGAGGTGATGTTTAATTATACTGGGTAGTGATTTTTAATTATACTGGGTAGTGATGTTTAATTATACTGGGTAGTGAGGTGATGTTTAATTATACTGGGTAGTGATGTGATGTTTAATTATTCTGGGTAGTGATGTTTAATTATAATGGGTAATGAGGTGATGTTTAATTATACTGGGTAGTGATGTGATGTTTAATTATACTGGGTAGTGAGGTGATGTTTAATTATACTGGGTAGTGATGTTTAATTATACTGGGTAGTGATGTTTAATTATACTGGGTAGTGAGGTGATGTTTAATTATACTGGGTAGTGATGTTTAATTATAATGGGTAGTGACGTGATGTTTAATTATACTGGGTAGTGAGGTGATGTTTAATTATACTGGGTAGTGATGTTTAATTATAATGGGTAATGAGGTGATGTTTAATTATACTGGGTAGTGATGTGATGTTTAATTATACTGGGTAGTGAGGTGATGTTTAATTATACTGGGTAGTGATGTTTAATTATACTGGGTAGTGAGGTGATGTTTAATTATACTGGGTAGTGTGTGATGTTTAATTACACTGGGTAGTGATGTTTAATTATACTGGGTAGTGGTGTTTAATTATACTGGGTAGTGGTGTGATGTTTAATTATACGGTGTAATGAAGTGATGTTAAATTATACTGGGTAGTGATGTTTAATTATACTGGGTACTGAGGTAATGTTTAATTATACTGGGTAGTGATGTTTAATTATACTGGGTATTGATGTTTAATTATACTGGGTAGTGATGTGATGTTTAATTATACTGGGTAGTGATTTGATGTTTAATTATACTGGGTAGTGAGGTGATGTTTAATTATACTGGGTAGTGAGGTGATGTTTAATTATACTGGGTACTGATGTGATGTTTAATTATACTGGGTAGTGAGGTGATGTTAAATTATACTAGGTAGTGATGTTTAATTATACTGGGTAGTGATGTTTAATTATACTGGGTAGTGATGTTTAATTATACTGGGTAGTGAGGTGATGTTTAATTATACTGGGTAGTGATTTTTAATTATACTGGGTATTGATGTTTAATTATACTGGGTAGTGAGGTGATGTTTAATTATACTGGGTAGTGATGTTTAATTATACTGGGTAGTGATGTTTAATTATACTGGGTAGTGATGTTTAATTATACTGGGTAGTGAGTTGATGTTTAATTATACTGGGTAGTGAGGTGATGTTTAATTATACTGGGTAGTGATGTTTAATTATACTGGGTAGTGATGTGATGTTTAATTATACTGGGTAATGAGGTGATGTTTAATTATACTGGGTAGTGATGTGATGTTTAATTACACTGGGTAGTGAGGTGATGTTTAATTATACTGGGTAGTGAGGTGATGTTTAATTATACTGGGTAGTGATGTTTAATTATACTGGGTATTGATGTTTAATTATACTGGGTAGTGATGTGATGTTTAATTATACTGGGTAGTGAGGTGATGTTTAATTATACTGGGTAGTGATGTGATGTTTAATTATACTGGGTAGTGAGGTGATGTTAAACTATACTAGGTAGTGATGTTTAATTATACTGGGTAGTGATGTTTAATTATACTGGGTAGTGATGTTTAATTATACTGGGTAGTGAGTTGATGTTTAATTATACTGGGGAGTGATGTTTAATTATACTGGGTATTGATGTTTAATTATACTGGGTAGTGAGGTGATGTTTAATTATACTGGGTAGTGATGTTTAATTATAATGGGTAATGAGGTGATGTTTAATTATACTGGGTAGTGATGTGATGTTTAATTATACTGGGTAGTGAGGTGATGTTTAATTATACTGGGTAGTGATGTTTAATTATACTGGGTAGTGTTGTTTAATTATACTGGGTAGTGAGGTGATGTTTAATTATACTGGGGAGTGATGTTTAATTATAATGGGTAGTGATGTGATGTTTAATTATACTGGGTAGTGAGGTGATGTTTAATTATACTGGGTTGTGATGTTTAATTATAATGGGTAATGAGGTGATGTTTAATTATACTGGGTAGTGATGTGATGTTTAATTATACTGGGTAGTGAGGTGATGTTTAATTATACTGGGTAGTGAGGTGATGTTTAATTATAATGGGTAGTGATGTTTAATTATACTGGGTAGTGATGTGATGTTTAATTATACTGGGTAATGAGGTGATGTTTAATTATACTGGGTGGTGATGTGATGTTTAATTATACTGGGTAGTGATGTGATGTTTAATTATACTGGGTAGTGAGGTGATGTTAAATTATACTGGGTAGTGATGTTTAATTATACTGGGTAGTGATGTTTAATTATACTGGGTAGTGATGTTTAATTATACTGGGTAGTGAGGTGATGTTTAATTATACTGGGTAGTGATGTTTAATTATACTGGGTATTGATGTTTAATTATACTGGGTAGTGAGGTGATGTTTAATTATACTGGGTAGTGATGTTTAATTATACTGGGTAGTGATGTTTAATTATACTGGGTAGTGAGGTGATGTTTAATTATACTGGGTAGTGATGTTTAATTATACTGGGTAGTGATGTGATGTTTAATTATACTGGGTAGTGATGTGATGTTTAATTATACTGGGTAGTGAGGTGATGTTTAATTATACTGGGTAGTGATGTGATGTTTAATTATACTGGGTAGTGAGGTGATGTTTAATTATACTGGGTAGTGAGGTGATGTTTAATTATACTGGGTAGTGAGGTGATGTTTAATTATACTGGGTAGTGATGTTTAATTATACTGGGTAGTGATGTGATGTTTAATTATACTGGGTAGTGAGGTGATATTAAACTATACTAGGTAGTGATGTTTAATTATACTGGGTAGTGATGTTTAATTATACTGGGTAGTGATGTTTAATTATACTGGGTAGTGAGGTGATGTTTAATTATACTGGGTAGTGAGGTGATGTTTAATTATACTGGGTAGTGATGTGATGTTTAATTATACTGGGTAGTGAGGTGATGTTTAATTATACTGGGTAGTGATGTTTAATTATACTGGGTAGTGATGTGATGTTTAATTATACTGGGTAGTGAGGTGATATTAAACTATACTAGGTAGTGATGTTTAATTATACTGGGTAGTGATGTTTAATTATACTGGGTAGTGATGTTTAATTATACTGGGTAGTGAGGTGATGTTTAATTATACTGGGTAATGAGGTGATGTTTAATTATACTGGGTAGTGAGGTGATGTTTAATTATACTGGGTAGTGAGGTGATGTTTAATTATACTGGGTAGTGATGTTTAATTATACTGGGTAGTGATGTGATGTTTAATTATACTGGGTAATGAGGTGATGTTTAATTATACTGGGTAGTGATGTGATGTTTAATTATACTGGGTAGTGAGGTGATGTTAAATTATACTAGGTAGTGATGTTTAATTATACTGGGTAGTGATGTTTAATTATACTGGGTAGTGATGTGTAATTATACTGGGTAGTGAGGTGATGTTTAATTATACTGGGTAGTGATTTTTAATTATACTGGGTATTGATGTTTAATTATACTGGGTAGTGAGGTGATGTTTAATTATACCGGGTAGTGATGTTTAATTATACTGGGTAGTGATGTTTAATTATACTGGGTAGTGATGTTTAATTATACTGGGTAGTGAGTTGATTTTTAATTATACTGGGTAGTGATGTTTAATTATACTGGGTAGTGATGTTCAATTATACTGGGTAGTGATGTTTAATTATACTGGGTAGTGAGTTGATGTTTAATTATACTGCGTAGTGAGGTGATGTTTAATTATACTGGGGAGTGATGTTTAATTATACTGGGTATTGATGTTTAATTATACTGGGTAGTGAGGTGATGTTTAATTATACTGGGTAGTGATGTTTAATTATAATGGGTAATGAGGTGATGTTTAATTATACTGGGTAGTGATGTGATGTTTAATTATACTGGGTAGTGAGGTGATGTTTAATTATACTGGGTAGTGATGTTTAATTATACTGGGTAGTGTTGTTTAATTATACTGCGTAGTGAGGTGATGTTTAATTATACTGGGGAGTGATGTTTAATTATAATGGGTAGTGATGTGATGTTTAATTATACTGGGTAGTGAGGTGATGTTTAATTATACTGGGTAGTGAGTGATGTTTAATTATACTGGGTATTGATGTTTAATTATACTGGGTAGTGATGTGATGTTTAATTATACTGGGTAGTGATTTGATGTTTAATTATACTGGGTAGTGAGGTGATGTTTAATTATACTGGGTAGTGATGTGATGTTTAATTATACTGGGTATTGATGTTTAATTATACTGGGTAGTGAGGTGATGTTTAATTATACTGGGTAGTGAGGTGATGTTTAATTATACTGGGTAGTGAGGTGATGTTTAATCATACTGGGTAGTGTGTGATGTTTAATTACACTGGGTAGTGATGTTTAATTATACTGGGTAGTGGTGTTTAATTATACTGGGTAGTGGTGTGATCATTAATTATACTGTGTAATGAAGTGATGTTAAATTATACTGGGTAGTGATGTTTAATTATACTGGGTACTGAGGTGATGTTTAATTATACTGGGTAGTGAGGTGATGTTTAATTATACTGGGTAGTGATGTTTAATTATACTGGGTATTGATGTTTAATTATACTGGGTAGTGAGGATGTTTAATTATACTGGGTAGTGATGTTTAATTATACTGGGTAGTGAGGTGATGTTTAATTATACTGGGTAGTGATGTTTAATTATACTGGGTAGTGATGTGATGTTTAATTATACTGGGTAGTGATGTGATGTTTAATTATACTGGGTAGTGAGGTGATGTTTAATTATACTGGGTAGTGATGTGATGTTTAATTATACTGGGTAGTGAGGTGATGTTTAATTATACTGGGTAGTGAGGTGATGTTTAATTATACTGGGTAGTGAGGTGATGTTTAATTATACTGGGTAGTGATGTTTAATTATACTGGGTAGTGATGTGATGTTTAATTATACTGGGTAGTGAGGTGATATTAAACTATACTAGGTAGTGATGTTTAATTATACTGGGTAGTGATGTTTAATTATACTGGGTAGTGATGTTTAATTATACTGGGTAGTGAGGTGATGTTTAATTATACTGGGTAGTGAGGTGATGTTTAATTATACTGGGTAGTGATGTGATGTTTAATTATACTGGGTAGTGAGGTGATGTTTAATTATACTGGGTAGTGATGTTTAATTATACTGGGTAGTGATGTGATGTTTAATTATACTGGGTAGTGAGGTGATATTAAACTATACTAGGTAGTGATGTTTAATTATACTGGGTAGTGATGTTTAATTATACTGGGTAGTGATGTTTAATTATACTGGGTAGTGAGGTGATGTTTAATTATACTGGGTAATGAGGTGATGTTTAATTATACTGGGTAGTGAGGTGATGTTTAATTATACTGGGTAGTGAGGTGATGTTTAATTATACTGGGTAGTGATGTTTAATTATACTGGGTAGTGATGTGATGTTTAATTATACTGGGTAATGAGGTGATGTTTAATTATACTGGGTAGTGATGTGATGTTTAATTATACTGGGTAGTGAGGTGATGTTAAATTATACTAGGTAGTGATGTTTAATTATACTGGGTAGTGATGTTTAATTATACTGGGTAGTGATGTGTAATTATACTGGGTAGTGAGGTGATGTTTAATTATACTGGGTAGTGATTTTTAATTATACTGGGTATTGATGTTTAATTATACTGGGTAGTGAGGTGATGTTTAATTATACCGGGTAGTGATGTTTAATTATACTGGGTAGTGATGTTTAATTATACTGGGTAGTGATGTTTAATTATACTGGGTAGTGAGTTGATTTTTAATTATACTGGGTAGTGATGTTTAATTATACTGGGTAGTGATGTTCAATTATACTGGGTAGTGATGTTTAATTATACTGGGTAGTGAGTTGATGTTTAATTATACTGCGTAGTGAGGTGATGTTTAATTATACTGGGGAGTGATGTTTAATTATACTGGGTATTGATGTTTAATTATACTGGGTAGTGAGGTGATGTTTAATTATACTGGGTAGTGATGTTTAATTATAATGGGTAATGAGGTGATGTTTAATTATACTGGGTAGTGATGTGATGTTTAATTATACTGGGTAGTGAGGTGATGTTTAATTATACTGGGTAGTGATGTTTAATTATACTGGGTAGTGTTGTTTAATTATACTGCGTAGTGAGGTGATGTTTAATTATACTGGGGAGTGATGTTTAATTATAATGGGTAGTGATGTGATGTTTAATTATACTGGGTAGTGAGGTGATGTTTAATTATACTGGGTAGTGATGTTTAATTATAATGGGTGAGGTGATGTTTAATTATACTGGGTAGTGATGTGATGTTTAATTATACTGGGTAGTGAGGTGAAGTTTAATTATACTGGGTAGTGAGGTGATGTTTAATTATAATGGGTAGTGATGTTTAATTATACTGGGTAGTGATGTGATGTTTAATTATACTGGGTAATGAGGTGATGTTTAATTATACTGGGTGGTGATGTGATGTTTAATTATACTGGGTAGTGATGTGATGTTTAATTATACTGGGTAGTGAGGTGATGTTAAATTATACTGGGTAGTGATGTTTAATTATACTGGGTAGTGATGTTTAATTATACTGGGTAGTGATGTTTAATTATACTGGGTAGTGAGGTGATGTTTAATTATACTGGGTAGTGATGTTTAATTATACTGGGTATTGATGTTTAATTATACTGGGTAGTGAGGTGATGTTTAATTATACTGGGTAGTGATGTTTAATTATACTGGGTAGTGATGTTTAATTATACTGGGTAGTGAGGTGATGTTTAATTATACTGGGTAGTGATGTTTAATTATACTGGGTAGTGATGTGATGTTTAATTATACTGGGTAATGAGGTGATGTTTAATTATACTGAGTAGTGATGTGATGTTTAATTACACTGGGTAGTGATGTGATGTTTAATTATACTGGGTAGTGAGGTGATGTTTAATTATACTGGGTAGTGATGTGATGTTTAATTATACTGGGTAGTGAGGTGATGTTTAATTATACTGGGTAGTGAGGTGATGTTTAATTATACTGGGTAGTGAGGTGATGTTTAATTATACTGGGTAGTGATGTTTAATTATACTGGGTAGTGATGTGATGTTTAATTATACTGGGTAGTGAGGTGATATTAAACTATACTAGGTAGTGATGTTTAATTATACTGGGTAGTGATGTTTAATTATACTGGGTAGTGATGTTTAATTATACTGGGTAGTGAGGTGATGTTTAATTATACTGGGTAGTGAGGTGATGTTTAATTATACTGGGTAGTGATGTGATGTTTAATTATACTGGGTAGTGAGGTGATGTTTAATTATACTGGGTAGTGATGTTTAATTATACTGGGTAGTGATGTGATGTTTAATTATAATGGGTAGTGAGGTGATATTAAACTATACTAGGTAGTGATGTTTAATTATACTGGGTAGTGATGTTTAATTATACTGGGTAGTGATGTTTAATTATACTGGGTAGTGAGGTGATGTTTAATTATACTGGGTAATGAGGTGATGTTTAATTATACTGGGTAGTGATGTTTAATTATACTGGGTAGTGAGGTGATGTTTAATTATACTGGGTAGTGAGGTGATGTTTAATTATACTGGGTAGTGATGTTTAATTATACTGGGTATTGATGTTTAATTATACTGGGTAGTGTTATACTGGGTAGTGATGTTTAATTATACTGGGTAGTGAGGTGATGTTTAATTATACTGGGTAGTGATGTGATGTTTAATTATACTGGGTAGTGAGGTGATGTTTAATTATACTGGGTAGTGAGGTGATGTTTAATTATACTGGGTAGTGATGTTTAATTATACTGGGTAGTGATGTGATGTTTAATTATACTGGGTAGTGAGGTGATGTTTAATTATACTGGGTAGTGATGTTTAATTATACTGGGTAGTGAGGTGATGTTTAATTATACTGGGTAGTGAGGTGATGTTTAATTATACTGGGTAGTGATGTTTAATTATACTGGGTATTGATGTTTAATTATACTGGGTAGTGATGTGATGTTTAATTATTCTGGGTAGTGAGGTGATGTTTAATTATACTGGGTAGTGATGTGATGTTTAATTATACTGGGTAGTGAGGTGATGTTAAACTATACTAGGTAGTGATGTTTAATTATACTGGGTAGTGATGTTTAATTATACTGGGTAGTGATGTTTAATTATACTGGGTAGTGAGTTGATGTTTAATTATACTGGGGAGTGATGTTTAATTATACTGGGTATTGATGTTTAATTATACTGGGTAGTGAGGTGATGTTTAATTATACTGGGTAGTGATGTTTAATTATAATGGGTAATGAGGTGATGTTTAATTATACTGGGTAGTGATGTGATGTTTAATTATACTGGGTAGTGAGGTGATGTTTAATTATACTGGGTAGTGATGTTTAATTATACTGGGTAGTGTTGTTTAATTATACTGGGTAGTGAGGTGATGTTTAATTATACTGGGGAGTGATGTTTAATTATAATGGGTAGTGATGTGATGTTTAATTATACTGGGTAGTGAGGTGATGTTTAATTATACTGGGTAGTGATGTTTAATTATAATGGGTAATGAGGTGATGTTTAATTATACTGGGTAGTGATGTGATGTTTAATTATACTGGGTAGTGAGGTGATGTTTAATTATACTGGGTAGTGAGGTGATGTTTAATTATAATGGGTAGTGATGTTTAATTATACTGGGTAGTGATGTGATGTTTAATTATACTGGGTAATGAGGTGATGTTTAATTATACTGGGTGGTGATGTGATGTTTAATTATACTGGGTAGTGATGTGATGTTTAATTATACTGGGTAGTGAGGTGATGTTTAATTATACTGGGTAGTGATGTTTAATTATACTGGGTATTGATGTTTAATTATACTGGGTAGTGATGTGATGTTTAATTATTCTGGGTAGTGAGGTGATGTTTAATTATACTGGGTAGTGATGTGATGTTTAATTATACTGGGTAGTGAGGTGATGTTAAACTATACTAGGTAGTGATGTTTAATTATACTGGGTAGTGATGTTTAATTATACTGGGTAGTGATGTTTAATTATACTGGGTAGTGAGTTGATGTTTAATTATACTGGGGAGTGATGTTTAATTATACTGGGTATTGATGTTTAATTATACTGGGTAGTGAGGTGATGTTTAATTATACTGGGTAGTGATGTTTAATTATAATGGGTAATGAGGTGATGTTTAATTATACTGGGTAGTGATGTGATGTTTAATTATACTGGGTAGTGAGGTGATGTTTAATTATACTGGGTAGTGATGTTTAATTATACTGGGTAGTGTTGTTTAATTATACTGGGTAGTGAGGTGATGTTTAATTATACTGGGGAGTGATGTTTAATTATAATGGGTAGTGATGTGATGTTTAATTATACTGGGTAGTGAGGTGATGTTTAATTATACTGGGTAGTGATGTTTAATTATAATGGGTAATGAGGTGATGTTTAATTATACTGGGTAGTGATGTGATGTTTAATTATACTGGGTAGTGAGGTGATGTTTAATTATACTGGGTAGTGAGGTGATGTTTAATTATAATGGGTAGTGATGTTTAATTATACTGGGTAGTGATGTGATGTTTAATTATACTGGGTAATGAGGTGATGTTTAATTATACTGGGTGGTGATGTGATGTTTAATTATACTGGGTAGTGATGTGATGTTTAATTATACTGGGTAGTGAGGTGATGTTAAATTATACTGGGTAGTGATGTTTAATTATACTGGGTAGTGATGTTTAATTATACTGGGTAGTGATGTTTAATTATACTGGGTAGTGAGGTGATGTTTAATTATACTGGGTAGTGATGTTTAATTATACTGGGTATTGATGTTTAATTATACTGGGTAGTGAGGTGATGTTTAATTATACTGGGTAGTGATGTTTAATTATACTGGGTAGTGATGTTTAATTATACTGGGTAGTGAGGTGATGTTTAATTATACTGGGTAGTGATGTTTAATTATACTGGGTAGTGATGTGATGTTTAATTATACTGGGTAGTGATGTGATGTTTAATTATACTGGGTAGTGAGGTGATGTTTAATTATACTGGGTAGTGATGTGATGTTTAATTATACTGGGTAGTGAGGTGATGTTTAATTATACTGGGTAGTGAGGTGATGTTTAATTATACTGGGTAGTGAGGTGATGTTTAATTATACTGGGTAGTGATGTTTAATTATACTGGGTAGTGATGTGATGTTTAATTATACTGGGTAGTGAGGTGATATTAAACTATACTAGGTAGTGATGTTTAATTATACTGGGTAGTGATGTTTAATTATACTGGGTAGTGATGTTTAATTATACTGGGTAGTGAGGTGATGTTTAATTATACTGGGTAGTGAGGTGATGTTTAATTATACTGGGTAGTGATGTGATGTTTAATTATACTGGGTAGTGAGGTGATGTTTAATTATACTGGGTAGTGATGTTTAATTATACTGGGTAGTGATGTGATGTTTAATTATACTGGGTAGTGAGGTGATATTAAACTATACTAGGTAGTGATGTTTAATTATACTGGGTAGTGATGTTTAATTATACTGGGTAGTGATGTTTAATTATACTGGGTAGTGAGGTGATGTTTAATTATACTGGGTAATGAGGTGATGTTTAATTATACTGGGTAGTGAGGTGATGTTTAATTATACTGGGTAGTGAGGTGATGTTTAATTATACTGGGTAGTGATGTTTAATTATACTGGGTAGTGATGTGATGTTTAATTATACTGGGTAATGAGGTGATGTTTAATTATACTGGGTAGTGATGTGATGTTTAATTATACTGGGTAGTGAGGTGATGTTAAATTATACTAGGTAGTGATGTTTAATTATACTGGGTAGTGATGTTTAATTATACTGGGTAGTGATGTGTAATTATACTGGGTAGTGAGGTGATGTTTAATTATACTGGGTAGTGATTTTTAATTATACTGGGTATTGATGTTTAATTATACTGGGTAGTGAGGTGATGTTTAATTATACCGGGTAGTGATGTTTAATTATACTGGGTAGTGATGTTTAATTATACTGGGTAGTGATGTTTAATTATACTGGGTAGTGAGTTGATTTTTAATTATACTGGGTAGTGATGTTTAATTATACTGGGTAGTGATGTTCAATTATACTGGGTAGTGATGTTTAATTATACTGGGTAGTGAGTTGATGTTTAATTATACTGCGTAGTGAGGTGATGTTTAATTATACTGGGGAGTGATGTTTAATTATACTGGGTATTGATGTTTAATTATACTGGGTAGTGAGGTGATGTTTAATTATACTGGGTAGTGATGTTTAATTATAATGGGTAATGAGGTGATGTTTAATTATACTGGGTAGTGATGTGATGTTTAATTATACTGGGTAGTGAGGTGATGTTTAATTATACTGGGTAGTGATGTTTAATTATACTGGGTAGTGTTGTTTAATTATACTGCGTAGTGAGGTGATGTTTAATTATACTGGGGAGTGATGTTTAATTATAATGGGTAGTGATGTGATGTTTAATTATACTGGGTAGTGAGGTGATGTTTAATTATACTGGGTAGTGATGTTTAATTATAATGGGTAATGAGGTGATGTTTAATTATACTGGGTAGTGATGTGATGTTTAATTATACTGGGTAGTGAGGTGAAGTTTAATTATACTGGGTAGTGAGGTGATGTTTAATTATAATGGGTAGTGATGTTTAATTATACTGGGTAGTGATGTGATGTTTAATTATACTGGGTAATGAGGTGATGTTTAATTATACTGGGTGGTGATGTGATGTTTAATTATACTGGGTAGTGATGTGATGTTTAATTATACTGGGTAGTGAGGTGATGTTAAATTATACTGGGTAGTGATGTTTAATTATACTGGGTAGTGATGTTTAATTATACTGGGTAGTGATGTTTAATTATACTGGGTAGTGAGGTGATGTTTAATTATACTGGGTAGTGATGTTTAATTATACTGGGTATTGATGTTTAATTATACTGGGTAGTGAGGTGATGTTTAATTATACTGGGTAGTGATGTTTAATTATACTGGGTAGTGATGTTTAATTATACTGGGTAGTGAGGTGATGTTTAATTATACTGGGTAGTGATGTTTAATTATACTGGGTAGTGATGTGATGTTTAATTATACTGGGTAATGAGGTGATGTTTAATTATACTGAGTAGTGATGTGATGTTTAATTACACTGGGTAGTGATGTGATGTTTAATTATACTGGGTAGTGAGGTGATGTTTAATTATACTGGGTAGTGATGTGATGTTTAATTATACTGGGTAGTGAGGTGATGTTTAATTATACTGGGTAGTGAGGTGATGTTTAATTATACTGGGTAGTGAGGTGATGTTTAATTATACTGGGTAGTGATGTTTAATTATACTGGGTAGTGATGTGATGTTTAATTATACTGGGTAGTGAGGTGATATTAAACTATACTAGGTAGTGATGTTTAATTATACTGGGTAGTGATGTTTAATTATACTGGGTAGTGATGTTTAATTATACTGGGTAGTGAGGTGATGTTTAATTATACTGGGTAGTGAGGTGATGTTTAATTATACTGGGTAGTGAGGTGATGTTTAATTATACTGGGTAGTGATGTGATGTTTAATTATACTGGGTAGTGAGGTGATGTTTAATTATACTGGGTAGTGATGTTTAATTATACTGGGTAGTGATGTGATGTTTAATTATACTGGGTAGTGAGGTGATATTAAACTATACTAGGTAGTGATGTTTAATTATACTGGGTAGTGATGTTTAATTATACTGGGTAGTGATGTTTAATTATACTGGGTAGTGAGGTGATGTTTAATTATACTGGGTAATGAGGTGATGTTTAATTATACTGGGTAGTGATGTTTAATTATACTGGGTAGTGAGGTGATGTTTAATTATACTGGGTAGTGAGGTGATGTTTAATTATACTGGGTATTGATGTTTAATTATACTGGGTAGTGTTATACTGGGTAGTGATGTTTAATTATACTGGGTAGTGAGGTGATGTTTAATTATACTGGGTAGTGATGTGATGTTTAATTATACTGGGTAGTGAGGTGATGTTTAATTATACTGGGTAGTGAGGTGATGTTTAATTATACTGGGTAGTGATGTTTAATTATACTGGGTAGTGATGTGATGTTTAATTATACTGGGTAGTGGGGTGATGTTTAATTATACTGGGTAGTGATGTGATGTTTAATTATACTGGGTAGTGATGTTTAATTCTACTGGGTAGTGATGTTTAATTATACTGGGTAGTGAGGTGATGTTTAATTATACTGGGTAGTGATGTGATGTTTAATTATACTGGGTAGTGAGGTGATGTTTAATTATACTGGGTAGTGAGGTGATGTTTAATTATACTGGGTAGTTATGTGATGTTTAATTATACTGGGTAGTGATGTTTAATTATACTGGGTAGTGGTGTTTAATTATACTGGGTAGTGAGGTGATGTTAAATTATACTGGGTAGTGATGTTTAATTATACTGGGTAGTGAGGTGATGTTTAATTATACTGGGAAGTGAGGTGATGTTTAATTATACTGGGTAGTGAGGTGATGTTTAATTATACTGGGTAGTGATGTTTTATTATACTGGGTAGTGAGGTGATGTTTAATTATACTGGGTAGTGATGTGATGTTTAATTATACTGGGTAGTGATGTGATGTTTAATTATACTGGGTAGTGAGGTGATGTTTAATTATACTGGGTAGTGATGTTTAATGATACTGGGTAGTGATGTTTAATTATACTGGGTAGTGAGGTGATGTTTAATTATACTGGGTAGTGAGGTGATGTTTAATTATACTGGGTAGTGATGTTTAATGATACTGGGTAGTGATGTTTAATTATACTGGGTAGTGATGTGATGTTTAATTATACTGGGTAGTGAGGTGATGTTTAATTATACTGGGTAGTGAGGTGATGTTTAATTATACTGGGTAGTGATGTTTAATTATACTGGGTAGTGATGTTTAATTATACTGGGTAGTGGTGTTTAATTATACTGGGTAGTGAGGTGATTTTTAATTATACTGGGTAGTGATGTTTAATTATACTGGGTAGTGATGTGATGTTTAATTATACTGGGTAGTTATGTGATGTTTAATTATACTGGGTAGTGATGTTTAATTATACTGGGTAGTGGTGTTTAATTATACTGGGTAGTGGTGTGATGTTTATACTGGGTAGTGATGTTTAATTATACTGGGTAGTGAGGTGATGTTAAATTATACTGGGTAGTGATGTTTAATTATACTGGGTAGTGAGGTGATGTTTAATTATACTGGGTAGTGATGTTTAATTATACTGGGGAGTGAGGTGATGTTTAATTATACTGGGTAGTGATGTTTAATTATACTGGGTAGTGATGTTTAATTATACTGGGTAGTGATGTGATGTTTAATTATACTGGGTAGTGATGTTTAATTATACTGGGTAGTGAGGTGATGTTTAATTATACTGGGTAGTGATGTTTTATTATACTGGGTAGTGAGGTGATGTTTAATTATACTGGGTAGTGATGTGATGTTTAATTATACTGGGTAGTGATGTGATGTTTAATTATACTGGGTAGTGAGGTGATGTTTAATTATACTGGGTAGTGATGTTTAATGATACTGGGTAGTGATGTTTAATTATACTGGGTAGTGAGGTGATGTTTAATTATACTGGGTAGTGATGTTTAATGATACTGGGTAGTGATGTTTAATTATACTGGGTAGTGATGTGATGTTTAATTATACTGGGTAGTGAGGTGATGTTTAATTATACTGGGTAGTGAGGTGATGTTTAATTATACTGGGTAGTGATGTTTAATTATACTGGGTAGTGATGTTTAATTATACTGGGTAGTGGTGTTTAATTATACTGGGTAGTGAGGTGATTTTTAATTATACTGGGTAGTGATGTTTAATTATACTGGGTAGTGATGTGATGTTTAATTATACTGGGTAGTGATGTTTAATTATACTGGGTAGTGATGTGATGTTTAATTATACTGGGTAGTGATGTTTAATTATACTGGGTAGTGAGGTGATGTTTAATTATACTGGGTAGTGATGTGATGTTTAATTATACTGGGTAGTGATGTTTAATTATACTGGGTATTGAGGTGATGTTTAATTATACTGGGTAGTGATGTTTAATTATACTGGGTAGTGATGTGATGTTTAATTATACTGGGTAGTGATGTTTAATTATACTGGGTAGTGAGGTGATGTTTAATTATACTGGGTAGTGATGTGATGTTTAATTATACTGGGTAGTGATGTGATGTTTAATTATACTGGGTAGTGAGGTGATGTTTAATTATACTGGGTAGTGATGTTTAATGATACTGGGTAGTGATGTTTAATTATACTGGGTAGTGAGGTGATGTTTAATTATACTGGGTAGTGAGGTGATGTTTAATTATACTGGGTAGTGATGTTTAATTATACTGGGTAGTGATGTTTAATTATACTGGGTAGTGATGTTTAATTATACTGGGTAGTGATGTGATGTTTAATTATACTGGGTAGTGATGTTTAATTATACTGGGTAGTGGTGTTTAATTATACTGGGTAGTGAGGTGATTTTTAATTATACTGGGTAGTGATGTTTAATTATACTGGGTAGTGATGTTTAATTATACTGGGTAGTGATGTTTAATTATACTGGGTAGTGAGGTGATTTTTAATTATACTGGGTAGTGGTGTTTAATTATACTGGGTAGTGAGGTGATTTTTAATTATACTGGGTAGTGATGTTTAATTATACTGGGTAGTGATGTTTAATTATACTGGGTAGTGGTGTTTAATTATACTGGGTAGTGAGGTGATTTTTAATTATACTGGGTAGTGATGTTTAATTATACTGGGTAGTGATGTTTAATTATACTGGGTAGTGATGTTTAATTATACTGGGTAGTGAGGCGATGTTTAATTATACTGGGTAGTGAGGTGATGTTTAATTATACTGGGTAGTGATGTGATGTTTAATTATACTGGGTAGTGAGGTGATGTTTTATTATACTGGGTAGTGATGTTTAATTATACTGGGTATTGAGGTGATGTTTAATTATACTGGGTAGTGATGTGATGTTTAATTATACTGGGTAGTGATGTGATGTTTAATTATACTGGGTAGTGAGGTGATGTTTAATTATACTGGGTATTGAGGTGATGTTTAATTATACTGGGTAGTGATGTGATGTTTAATTATACTGGGTAGTGATGTGATGTTTAATTATACTGGGTAGTGATGTTTAATTATACTGGGTAGTGATGTGATGTTTAATTATACTGGGTAGTGATGTTTAATTATACTGGGTAGTGATGTGATGTTTAATTATACTCGGTAGTGATGTGATGTTTAATTATACTGGGTAGTGATGTTTAATTATACTGGGTAGTGATGTGATGTTTAATTATACTGGGTAGTGATGTTTAATTATACTGTGTAGTGAGGTGATGTTTAATTATACTGGGTAGTGAGGTGTGATGGTTCCTTGTGCAGCAGTGTGAGCGGGAGCGGTAGTGAGGTGACGTTCGGCGGAGGTGGAAACGAGACCATATATTGCTGACATACAACATGAGTTTGATGCAGATCAGGCGGAGGAAACAGGAAACCAGATCATTCTACTGCTCTGCTATTCACACACACACACACACACACACACACACACACACACACACACACACACACACACACACACACACACACACACACACACACACACACACACACACACACACACACACACACACCACGGGTCCCCCTCCCGTCTCACCTGATCCTGAGAAGCTGTCTAGGGAGGCGTCGGCTACTGGGGAGGTGATGTCACTGCTGCTCATTGGTTCTGTTTTAACTGGGGACAAAGACAACACACACACCATCAACACACACACACACACACCATCAACACACACACCATCAGCACACACACACCATCAGGACACACACACACCATCAGGACAGACACACACACACACACACACACACACACTCACACACACACACACACACACACACACACACACACACACACACACACACACACACACACACACACACACACACACACACACACACACACCACAACGGACACTATAGCAGGTGTGTTTAGTTGTGTGGGATGTCTTTGAACATACACCCAGAACTACAGTCAGAACTACAGTGGAATTCACACTCAGTGGAATGTGTTATAAACAATAGTGGGGTGGAATGCAGGAGGGGAAATATCTGACTATTAAATATTCGTCACAGCTTTTACATTCTGTTCCTTTAGACTAGAGCCTAATAGTTTTTTTTTTTTTCAAAATGTAATTTATAATAATAACGTTTACATGTAATTATATGGGATTAACATGCTCCTCAGCGTAGATTACGATAAGAGAATTTATCGTAATCTACGCTGAGGAGCATGTTAATCCCATATAATTACATGTAAACATTATTATTATAAATTACATTTTAAATTACATTTTATTATAAATTCTCAATACTTTTAGGAACTTTTGAGGAAAATAAAAGTTTAATTGTTAATCAGTAAAACCAACAAAGAGACCTTCCTCATTTCAACCTGTTGACTTAACTATGAATAAAAACAAACCATCATTTAACAGCTTTTCTATGTACAGTACTGACTATTCATTTGTCCCATCCACAGTTTTGAGCACACACTGTTACAACAAGACTTCAACAGTAACAGGCAAACTACAGCCCGTTAATACATTTTAACCCATCAATCAATCAAAGTAATCAATCAATTAATATATAATTAACATTATATCCAATTAACATAATCATTCATGGTCACTAATTACTGTATGGCTTACCCCAGGTTATAATGTAGCGTCAGGGGAAAGATAGGTAAACACAGTCAATGGTAGTAGGATACTGGTGTAAAAATGGCCCCTGCATGGAGAGGGAGTCAGTCTGCATGGACGTGCAAATACGATTGAAATGTCAAGACAATATAGTGTGTATAAAATCTGTTTTAAGAACTGTAGCGAATAGAGCGTGACCCCATGCCCCGCTGAGCCTCTCAGAGTTATAACACAGATAGCTCAGTGGAGAGGATTTTACAGTTATCTGACAGCTAGGGAATCTTTGAAATCAATCCATTTCACATCAGGCAGCAAGCAGGCTTTGGGATGGGAAGGGATGGGAAGGGATGGGAAGGGGGGGGGGATGATATAGATAAGAGGAAGGGGGCAAAACAAATTCACATCATGTGGGTAAAGGGAGTCATGCTCGGTGTGTCTCTATCTCTCATGGTTTTAAATAAGCTTTTCCCTGTCATGTTTTACTTTGATTGTTCTGCTGAGGAATTGTTGACGAGAGAGTGGGAGAGAGAGTTGGAGGGAGGGAGAGTGGGAGTCAGAGCAGGAGGGAGAGTATGAGGGAGAGCGGGAGGAAGAGTAGGCAGGAGAGTGGGAGTGAAAGTAGAAGAGAGAGTAGGAGGGAGAGTAGAAGGGGGAGTAGGAGGGAGAGTAGGAGGGAGAGTAGGAGGGAGAGTAGGAGGGAGAGTAGGAGGGAGAGTAGGAGGGAGAGTAGGAGGGAGAGTAGGAGGGAGAGTAGGAGGGAGAGTAGGAGGGAGAGTAGGGAGGAGAGAGTAGGAGGGAGAGTAGGGAGGAGAGAGTAGGAGGGAGAGTAGGGAGGAGAGTAGGGAGGAGAGTAGGAGGGAGAGTAGGAGGGAGAGTAGGGAGGAGAGAGTAGGAGGGAGAGTAGGGAGGAGAGTGTTTTTAAAATAACACATTTAGGTAGAGATAATATAATACAGAGAAATAGGATGTGTGTGTGTGTGTGTGTGTGTGTGTGTGTGTGTGTGTGTGTGTGTGTGTGTGTGTGTGTGTGTGTGTGTGTGTGTGTGTGTGTGTGTGTGTGTGTGTGTGTATAGGTATACTAGCTAACATAATGGGGGACATCGTGGTGTAACACTACATGCACAGACTAGAGTTCACACTCAGGTGGTCACTGAGAAGCACACGATAACCACCGTACTCATGAAACACAGCGTGGAACAACGTCAGAAAGGAACAAATCAATCAATCAATCAAACAATGCACGGTGTCCACAGGATCCACAACCAGCCAGTCTCAACTCAAACCATGCTTCACACACTCAACATAACACTAGTGCAACAATTACATTATTAACGCCATGAAAAGCACAATAGTTGAAGAGACTCTTAGAATGAAAAATAGATGTGTTCTCTATTGAGAACAATTCATTAATTCATTTCATCTGAAGTGGTAAACAAGATTAAAAGCAACAAAGGTGTTTTTTTTCTCTCTTTCTTGTCTTTTCTAAGTTGAAACACCAAGTATTGTCCTTTCATTGTTGTCCCCACCAGAACTGCACCAACCTGCAGCCGACTGTGAGCTAGTGCTTAACAACCAGTCAGCTGTGGTGAGCATTGTGATGTTATCACCTATATGGGAAACAGAGAATAGGATACATGACAATGTGACTTCACCACGCTCTACACCAGGCATCTTTGTCCTGCAGAGGATAAATTACACCCTACTCCCTATGGAGAACGCTGCTTTTGTCAAACAATTGTGCACTACATAGGGAATAGGGTACAATTTGGGACGCACACACTCCCTAAACCACAATAAATAGTTTTCCCTTTTTCCTATCAAGATGCCATTTTTTTTTTAAGGTAGACTTTGAAGCGCATGTGTGGGTTTGTAATAGGGCCCTGCTAGCGACATAGGTTCAACTAGAGAGAGTGGTGGTTTGAGACTTCACAACAAGCCTACTCACCTGAGTCAATAGGGACATGTAGAAATGTACAAACCACATGCAAAACTACAACCCATTTTCATACCATGAGCTTTTGAATAATTACATGGGTGCTTAAATATACTGCTAATAGTTCCTCTGTAAACACAGAGACAATAGCATCAGATTTACAAAGCAGATCGTTTTCATATCGTTTTCATATCTAGATCAAATACAGGGGCCTTTTAAATGGTGTATTAAAACCAATGCAGTCAGTCTATAAAGCCATCAGACCACTAGTAGTTTCCATGTTTTTCAGGACTACAGAGAAGTAGACTGGAGGAAAATAGTAGTAGCACATTTTCTTTGTTGACTTCACCTTTTGAAAATGGAAAACAGATCCCGATTTCAACGGGGTAGCACCTGGAGACGTTTTATCGCCATTCAGGCATTTCACAACTTAGCAGATGCATAAAACGCTACACGGGAGGAGGTGAGGGTTTAAAAAAAAAAATCCCCTCTATCTCCGCTCTGCTATGCATTGAGACACGTACAAACTTTAAATTGTACAACTGATGAAGCTACGACGCAATTGGTACAATGGTTGTGATACAACAGAGTGTATTTCTGCACAAAAAAATAATCGCAACATGGGAGACGCCATTTTTTACTCTCCGTTGTATCACAACCATTGTGTCAGGTTTAACGTTTGAAAGTTTTACATCAGTTTTTACCTGATTGTCTACAGGGCTCAGCCTATCCCTCTCCCATGTCCTATAGTGAATTTAGAGTCCACACAGCGAAAGTGAGGGAAGCATTAAGGAAGAAAATCCCTAAGCACATACCTTCAGTGCCATTGGGGGTCATGGAATTGGTATTGATATGGGAGTTGTCGAGGCTGGGACCATTAGGGGATTCACGGCTGTGAGGACTGGCTAGATCCTGCATGTCCATAGACCTGACGGACGAGAGCACACACACACACACACACACACACACACACACACACACACACACACACACACACACACACACACACACACACACACACACACACACACACACACACACACACACACACACACACACACACACACACACACGGAAGACGGACGCAAACACATACAGAAGACAGACCGCACACACACAGACAGAAGTAGAGTCGCACACACACACACACACACACACACACACACACACACACACACACACACACACACACACACACACACACACACACACACACACACACACACACACACACACACACATATTTACTCACATCTTGCCAGAACCATCAAGGGAAGACAAATGCATGGTAAAGAACTAGCCTATAGATGTATTAGTTTTAAGCATGTTTTTCTCTTTAACCTACTGATAACAACATGGGTAAAACTGTTGATTTGAAATGTTTATTAATTTAAAGTAAACAAATAAAAAATCTCAACGGGAGCTTGAGATGTTTTTTTTGTATCTAAAAGCTATAAATAATACCAATAGATTGAACTATGTTCTGGAATGACAAACATAATGTTATCGCTGCTTATTCATGTTATCTCCGCTGATTAATGTTATCTCCGCTTATTAATGTTATCTCTGCTTATTAATGTTATCTCTGCTTATTAATGTTATCTCTGCTTATTAATGTTATCTCTGCTTATTAATGTTATCTCTGCTTATTAATGTTATCTCTGCTTATTAATGTTATCTCTGCCTATTAATGTTATCTCTGCTTATTAATGTTATCTCTGCTTATTAATGTTATCTCTGCTTATTAATGTTATCTCTGCTTATTAATGTTATCTCTGCCTATTAATGTTATCTTTGTTTATGAATGTTATCTCTGCTTATTTCTTTCATAATACAATTCAAACTAGACCTACTGCTATGCACTCAATTATAACATATTATATTGACACTATTTTATTATATATCAGCAATATATGATATTATAACATCAATATAGATTATAATTGAAATAATTGAAATAGATGAGCTCAGTAATAGAGACATTGCAGTGCACATGAGCGTATTGCCAATTTTAGACTAGTTGAAAAAGCAGCTTCTACAATATACAGCATTCACTCCATGTTGATTAATGTACGTACTCATGCTAGTCTACAGTATAGTAATTACATAGACATCCTTATTATACAGTGTGAACACACTCTGAGATTGGAGGCTATGGTTAAAGTAGTTAGTTGCTAGAAGATTAGAAGAGTTTGTTCTCTAAATGATTCTAAGAGCAGCTAGCTACTTCTCCAAGTGATTAGCTACTTCTCCAAGTGATTAGCTGCTTCTCCAAGTGATTAGCTGCTTCTCCAAGTGATTAGCTACTTCTCCAAGTGATTAGCTACTTCTCCAAGTGATTAGCTACTTCTCCAAGTGATTAGCTGCTTCTCCAAGTGATTAGCTACTTCTCCAAGTGATTAGCTACTTCTCCAAGTGATTAGCTACTTCTCCAAGTGATTAGCTGCTTCTCCAAGTGATTAGCTACTTCTCCAAGTGATTAGCTGCTTCTCCAAGTGATTAGCTGCTTTTCCAAGTGATTAGCTACTTCTCCAAGTGATTAGCTACTTCTCCAAGTGATTAGCTACTTCTCCAAGTGATTAGCTACTTCTCCAAGTGATTAGCTACCTCTCCAAGTAATTAGCTGCTTCTCCAAGTGATTAGCTGCTTCTCCAAGTGATTAGCTACTTCTCAAAGTGATTAGCTACTTCTCCAAGTGATTAGCTACTTTTCCAAGTAATTAGCTGCTTCTCCAAGTGATTAGCTGCTTCTCCAAGTAATTAGCTGCTTCTCCAAGTGATTAGCTGCTTCTCCAAGTGATTAGCTACTTCTCCAAGTAATTAGCTGCTTCTCCAAGTGATTAGCTGCTTCTCCAAGTGATTAGCTACTTCTCCAAGTGATTAGGAGAGTTTGTTCTCTGAGTGATTCTGAGTGCTCCGTCTGTGGCTCAGTGAAGAGAGATAGGAATGCCTAGTTCACGACGCATCAGTTTGC
Organism: Salmo salar; assembly: GCF_965601325.2. NCBI lineage: Eukaryota > Metazoa > Chordata > Actinopteri > Salmoniformes > Salmonidae > Salmo > Salmo salar. The sequence goes on from NC_138309.1 coordinate 86,175,691, forward strand.
TCTAGCAACCATCTTAATTGTTTCTGTGTTTATACTGAAGACCACGCCATTGAAAACATTATTCTATCCCCTCAGTGTTGCTGTGAAAAGTTGCTCAGCCATAGCCATATGGAGGTTAGTTAAAACAGGCCGAGGAGAGCTGAAACATGACACAAATCTTAACTCATATTTGTCTTTTGTCACTGAGCCCAATGCAACATACTGTTTAATTAAATTAGGGAGAAATGTTTGGTACATTAAACTGCTTTTTTCAATTACATTTACAGACTGTATATCTCTTTTATCAATCAACTAAACTAAGTCGTTTGTGTCGTTTGCACCCACAAATACTTGTTTTTTTGTTTAATGCAAACGCAATCTGATAGGATGAAATGATGCCTGCTATTTCAACAATCTGATTAAATGAAATGTTTTCTATTTCAACAATCTGATTAAATGAAATGATATGTCTGATATATCAACAATCTGATTAAATGAAATGATATGTCTGATATATCAACAATCTGATTAAATGAAATTATATGTCTGATATATCAACAATCTGATTAAATGAAATTATATGTCTGCTATTTAAATAATGTTGGGATGGAAAGATATAGTCAATAGACTTGTTTTTAAATTAATTTAAAAAAGAAATACACAGATATATATATATACATTGCGTTTTCTACTCACTCAGTTCAGCATGACATGTCTTTGTAAAAGTATTTTTATTTTTTTCAAACTCAAATGAAGTAAATAATGTATAATTGTTGTGAATATTGTTGGGGAACTCACAAACGGACATGCTGGTAGCTAGCTGTATCCTATTTCCCCAGAGAAATATGAATTTATTGCTAAATTATCACCCGCACCAAAAAACTGAAATACAATTATGAACAGCAGAGAAACCTGTACAGCAACGTTACAGATATACCAGGAGAAAATTACTATTAGATTTACACAACTTCTCTCTCTCCCTCTCTCCCTCTCTCTCCCTCCCTCCCTCCCTCCCTCCCTCCCTCCCTCCCTGCATCTCTTCTGATGCTACCTGCCTGGCGCTGGTCCAACTCTGCTCTTACCTGGAAAGACGTAGCGGCCGGGAATCATCTGAACCAGGCTGCCTCTCTCTCTCTCTCTGTTTTTTTTTCTCTTTCCACCTGCCTGAGCAGAAACAATGTCCCTCCTTGTTATTTCAGCTGTGTGTCACTGTCCAGACCCATCCATGACACAATAGAGCTGGTCTGAGAAAACATTATTGTTATTCTGTCTCAGAGTGGGAAGAGAGGGCTAACTGCACCGGGAAAAGGAACAGAGGACATTCTCTCTCTCTAGAGTTTCTCTCTCAGCCCTTCTCTCTCTCTCTTCTCGCTCTGTCTCTCGCTCTCTCTTCTTCTAACACTGCTGTTGTTGCCGCTCCTCCCTCCCTCCCTCCCTCCCTCCCTCCCTCCCTCCCTCCCTCCCTCGCTCCCCGAGTGAGGGGACTGCAGCCAAATGACTGAAAGGTGATTCATCATTGGTCTACGACAGCTGCAAACTGGATTAGCCCGCCCCCAATCAACATACAAAGAGGGCTTAGCCAAGGTAAGCAGGAAGGGGAGGGTGCGGGGGACTGGGGGGTTGGATGATGGGAGGTATAGGGGTGTGAGGTGGATGGGGGGAGGGAGTAGCATGGAGGTAGGAAGTTAGGTATCTCCTGATAACTGCTGCTGGATAGAAGGGAGGGAGATGTGACTTGTTGAATAGAGGCCAGTGAAGCATGACGCCCGTAGCATCTTCAGCCAGATCTTTCATCTGCAATTGACACCATCTGAAATGTATCTGCACTCCCCTCCCTCTCTCTCTCCCCTCCCTCTCTCTTTCTCCCCTCCCCCTGTCTTTCCTCTCTCTCCCCTTCTCTCCTCCCTTCTCTCTCCCATCTCTTCTCTTCTCTCTCCCATCTCTCCCCTTCTCTCCTCCCTTCTCTCTCCCATCTCTTCTCTTCTCTCTCCCATCTCTCCCCTTCTCTCCTCCCTTCTCTCTCCCATCTCTTCTCTTCTCTCTCCCATCTCTCCCCTTCTCTCCTCCCTTCTCTCTCCCATCTCTTCTCTTCTCTCTCCCATCTCTTCCCTTCTCTCCTCCCTTCTCTCTCCCTTCTCTCTCCCTTCTCTCTTCCTTCTATCTTCCCTGTCTTTTCCCGGTCTCTCCCTTCTCTCTCCCCTTCTCTCCTCCCTTCTCTCTTCCCTTCTCTTTCCCATCTCTTCCCTTCTATCGTCCCTCTCTTCCCAGTCTCTCCCTTCTCTTTCCAGTCTCTCTTCCCTTCTCTCTTCCCTTCTCTCTAGATTTAGCGCTCCGATACCGCTTGCCGTGCAGTAGCAGAGAAAACAGTCTATGACTAGGACGGCAATTTTTAGGGCCTTCTTCTGACACCGCCTGGTATAGCCGTACGCACTACCACACTGCCAGGTCTCTGACCTCCTCCCTATAGGCTGTCTCATCGTTGTCGGTGATCGGGCCTACCACCGTTGTGTCATCAGCGAACTTAATGATGGCATTAGAGTCGTGCTTGGCCACGGAGATGTGGGTGAACAGGAAATACAGGAGGGGACTAAGCACGCACCCCTGAGGGGCCCCCGTGTAGAGTATCAGTGTTGTTGCCTACCCTTACCACCTGAGGGGTCGGCCCGTCAGGAAGTCCAGGATCAAGTTGCAAAGGGATGTGTTTTAGTCCCAGGGTCCACACTGGCTGTGTAATAAATGACACCCTATTCCCTTTATAGTGCACTACTTTTGAACAGGGCCCGGGGCCACAGAACATTACATAGGCACAGGAACACAGGAACACTGGTCTAAGGGACCTCAAGAGACATGGGCAGTGTCTCAGATAACACCCTATTCCCTATATACAGCACCACTTTTGGCCAGGGCCCTTGTCAAATAGGTCATGGTGAAAAGAAGTGCAGTTTATAGACAATAGGGTAACATTTGGGATGCAATCGAAGACTCACGGCCACACAAACATACTGTATATATAGTACATCACTATACAGTACAGTACATCACCATACAGTACATCACCATACAGTACATCACTATACAGTACAGTACATCACCATACAGTACATCATCATACAGTACATCACTATACAGTACAGTACATCACTATAGAGTACAGTACATCACTATACAGTACATCACTATACAGTACACTACATCCCTATACAGTACATCACTATACAGTACACCACTATACAGTCAAGTGCATCACTATACAGTACATCACTATGCAGTACAGTACATGAATATACAGTATATCACTTAACAGTGCAGTACATCACTATACATTACATCACTATACAGTACAGTACATGAATATACAGTACATCACTATACATTACCGTACATCCCTATACAGTACAGTTCTATAAAGTACAGTACTATACAGTATACCACTATACAGTAAAGTACAATAAAGTATAGTACATCACCATACAGTACATCACAATAGAGTACAGTACTATAAAGTACAGTACTTTAGAGTGTATCACTACACAGTACATCACTATACAGTAAAGTACTATACATTATATCACCACACAGAAGAGTACATCACTATACAGTACATCAATATACAGTAGAGTACTACACATTACAGTACATCACCATGCAGTACATCACTACAAATTGCAGCACTATAAAGTACGGTACTATACAGTACATCACCGTACAGTAAAGTACTATACAGTACATCACTATACAGTACAGTACCTCACTATACAGTATGGCACTATACAGTAGAGTACTAAACAGTACATCACTATACAGTAGAGTACTATACAGGACATCACTATACAATACAGTACATCACTATACAGTAGAGTACTATACATGACATCACTATACAATGCAGTACATCACTATACAGTAGAGTACTATACAGTACATCACTATACAGTACAGTACATAACTATACAGTAAAGTACTATACAGGACATCACTATACAGTACAGCAATATACAATACATCACTATACAGTACAGCACATAACTATACAGTAAAGTACTATACAGGAAATCACTATACAATACAGTACATCACTATACAGTAGAGTACTATAAAGTACATCCCTATACAGTACAGTACATCACTATACAGTACATGACTATACAGTACAATGCAGTACATCACTATACACTACATCCCTATACAGTACATCACCATACAGTACACTATATCACTATACAGTACAGTACTATATAGTACATCACTATACGTACAGTACATCCCTATACAGTAGAGTACTATACAGTACATCCCTTTAAAGTGCATCACTATACAGTGTGTCACTATACAGTATAGCATATCAATATACAGTACACCACTATAGAGTACAGAACTATAGAGTACATCACTATACAATACATTACTATATAGTACATCACTATACAGTATTATACAGTACATCACTATACAGTACAGTACATCCCTATAAAGTACATCATTATACAGTGCACCACTATAAAGTACATCATTATACATACTACACATTAGAACACTATACATTTACGTCATTTAGCAGAGGCTGTTATCGAGAGAGACTTACAGTAGTGAATGCATACATTTCATACATTTTTTATTGTACTGGCCCCCCGTGGGAATCGAACACACAACCCTGTCATTGCACACACCATGCTGGCGTTGCGAACACCATGCTCTACCAACTGAGCCACAGGGAAGTTCTGTATAGTGTTGTACTATACAGTACAACACTATACAGAACACCACTATATAGTACTACACAGTACAACACCATACAGTATACACTTTACAGTACAACACTATATAGTACAACACTATATAGTACTACACAGTACAACACTATACAGTACAAATCTATATAGTACTATACAGTACATTACTACACAGTACACCACTACACAGTACATCACTATACAGTACAACACTATACAGTACATCAGTGTACAGTTCTATACAGTACATCATTATACAGTACTATACAGTACAACACTACACAGTACATCATTATACAACACTATACAGTACCACACTATGCAGTACAACACTATATAGTACTATACAGTACATTATTATACTGTACAACACTATATTAGAGGTCGACCGATTATGATTTTTTTTCTCAACGCCGATACCGATTATTGGATGCCCAAAAAAGCCGATACCGATTAATCATCCGATTTTATTTATTTATTTGTAATAATGACAATTACAACAATACTGAATGAACACTTTTATTTTAACTTAATATAATACATCAATAAAATCAATTTAGTCTCAAATAAATAATGAAACATGTTCAATTTGGTTTAAATAATGCAAAAACAAAGTGTTGGAGAAGGACGTAAAAGTGCAATATGTGCCATGTAAAAAAGCTAACGTTTAAATGGTGGTTCCTTTTAACATGAGTCTTCAATATTCCCAGGTAAGAAGTTTTAGGTTGTAGATATTATAGGAATTATAGGACTATTTCTCTCTATAGCATTTGTATTTCATATACCTTTGACTATTGGATGTTCTTACAGGCACTTTAGTATTGCCAGTGTAACAGTATAGCTTCCGTCCCTTTCCTCGCTCCTACCTGGGCTCGAACCAGGAACACATCGACAACAGCCACCCTCGAAGCAGCGTTACCCATGTAGAGCAAGGGGAACAACTACTCCCAAGTCTCAGAGCGAGTGACGTTTGAAACGCTATTAGCGCGCACCCGGCTAACTAGCTAGCCATTTCACATCGGTTACACCAGCCTAATCTCGGGAGTTGACAGGCTTGAAGTCATAAACAGCGCAATGCTTGAAACATTGCGAAGAGCTGCTGGCAAAACGCACGAAAGTGCTATTTTGAATGAATGCTTATGAGCCTGCTGGTGCCTACCACCGCTCAGTCAGACTGCTCTATCAAATCATAGACTTAATTATAACATAATAACACACAGAAATATGAGCCTTAGGTCATTAATATGGTCGAATACGGAAACTATCATCTCGAAAACAAAATGTTATTCCTGTTACATTGCACAATCTTCAATGTTATGTCATAATTACGTAAAATTCTGGCAAATTAGTTCGCAACGAGCCAGGCGACCCAAACTGTTGCATATACACTGACTCTGCGTGCAATGAACGCAAAATGACACAATTTCACCTGGTTAATATTACCTGCTAACCTGGATTTCTTTTAGCTAAATATGCAGGTTTAAAAATATATACTTCTGTGTATTGATTTTAAGAAAGGCATTGATGTTTATGGTTGGAGCAAGGTGTACCTAAGCGATTATATGCAACGCAGGACAGGCTAGATAAACTAGTAATATCATCAACCATCAACTAGTGATTATGATTGATTGATTGTTTTTTATAGGATAAGTTTAATGCTAGCTAGCAACTTACCTTAGCTTCTTACTGCATTCGCGTAACCTCGTGGAGTGCAATGTAAAGCAGCTGGTTAGAGCGTTGGACTAGTTAACCATAAGGTTGCAAGATTGAATCCCTGAGCTGACAAGGTAAAAATCTGTTGTTCTGCCCCTGAACAAGGCAGTTAACCCACCGTTCCTAGGCCATCATTGAAAATAAGAATGTGTTCTTAACTGACTTGCCTAGTTAAATAAAGGTCTAAAAAAATTATATATATATATATTTTTTAAATCGGCCAAATTGGCGTCCAAAAATAACGATTTCCGATTATTATGAAAACTTGAAATCGGCCCTAATTAATCGGCCATTCCGATTAATCGGTCGACCTCTACACTATATAGTTCAATACTACACAGTACAATACATCACTATACAGTGCAAAACTATACAGTACAACACTATATAGTACTACACAGTACACAACTATATAGTACTATACAGTATAACCCTGTATAGTACTATACAGTACAACACTATATAGTACTATACAGTACATTATTATACTGTACAACACTTCACAGTACAACACTATATAGTACAACACTATACAGTACACAACTATATAGTACTATACAGTGTAACACTATACAGTACAACACTACATAGTACTATACAGTACAACACTATACAGTACAATACATAACTATATAGTACTATACAGTACAATTCATCACTATACAGTACAACACCATACAGTACAATACATAACAATACAGTACTATACAGTACAATGCAGCACTATACAGTACCTCAATATAGTACTATACAGTACAACACTATACAATACAACACTATACAGTACACCACTATATAGTACTATACAGTACAACACTATACAGTACAGTACATCACCATACAGTACATCATCATACAGTACATCACTATACAGTACAGTACATCACTATAGAGTACAGTACATCACTATACAGTACATCACTATACAGTACACTACATCCCTATACAGTACATCACTATACAGTACACCACTATACAGTCAAGTGCATCACTATACAGTACATCACTATGCAGTACAGTACATGAATATACAGTATATCACTTAACAGTGCAGTACATCACTATACATTACATCACTATACAGTACAGTACATGAATATACAGTACATCACTATACATTACCGTACATCCCTATACAGTACAGTTCTATAAAGTACAGTACTATACAGTATACCACTATACAGTAAAGTACAATAAAGTATAGTACATCACCATACAGTACATCACAATAGAGTACAGTACTATAAAGTACAGTACTTTAGAGTGTATCACTACACAGTACATCACTATACAGTAAAGTACTATACATTATATCACCACACAGAAGAGTACATCACTATACAGTACATCAATATACAGTAGAGTACTACACATTACAGTACATCACCATGCAGTACATCACTACAAATTGCAGCACTATAAAGTACGGTACTATACAGTACATCACCGTACAGTAAAGTACTATACAGTACATCACTATACAGTACAGTACCTCACTATACAGTATGGCACTATACAGTAGAGTACTAAACAGTACATCACTATACAGTAGAGTACTATACAGGACATCACTATACAATACAGTACATCACTATACAGTAGAGTACTATACATGACATCACTATACAATGCAGTACATCACTATACAGTAGAGTACTATACAGTACATCACTATACAGTACAGTACATAACTATACAGTAAAGTACTATACAGGACATCACTATACAGTACAGCAATATACAATACATCACTATACAGTACAGCACATAACTATACAGTAAAGTACTATACAGGAAATCACTATACAATACAGTACATCACTATACAGTAGAGTACTATAAAGTACATCCCTATACAGTACAGTACATCACTATACAGTACATGACTATACAGTACAATGCAGTACATCACTATACACTACATCCCTATACAGTACATCACCATACAGTACACTATATCACTATACAGTACAGTACTATATAGTACATCACTATACGTACAGTACATCCCTATACAGTAGAGTACTATACAGTACATCCCTTTAAAGTGCATCACTATACAGTGTGTCACTATACAGTATAGCATATCAATATACAGTACACCACTATAGAGTACAGAACTATAGAGTACATCACTATACAATACATTACTATATAGTACATCACTATACAGTATTATACAGTACATCACTATACAGTACAGTACATCCCTATAAAGTACATCATTATACAGTGCACCACTATAAAGTACATCATTATACATACTACACATTAGAACACTATACATTTACGTCATTTAGCAGAGGCTGTTATCGAGAGAGACTTACAGTAGTGAATGCATACATTTCATACATTTTTTATTGTACTGGCCCCCCGTGGGAATCGAACACACAACCCTGTCATTGCACACACCATGCTGGCGTTGCGAACACCATGCTCTACCAACTGAGCCACAGGGAAGTTCTGTATAGTGTTGTACTATACAGTACAACACTATACAGAACACCACTATATAGTACTACACAGTACAACACCATACAGTATACACTTTACAGTACAACACTATATAGTACAACACTATATAGTACTACACAGTACAACACTATACAGTACAAATCTATATAGTACTATACAGTACATTACTACACAGTACACCACTACACAGTACATCACTATACAGTACAACACTATACAGTACATCAGTGTACAGTTCTATACAGTACATCATTATACAGTACTATACAGTACAACACTACACAGTACATCATTATACAACACTATACAGTACCACACTATGCAGTACAACACTATATAGTACTATACAGTACATTATTATACTGTACAACACTATATTAGAGGTCGACCGATTATGATTTTTTTTCTCAACGCCGATACCGATTATTGGATGCCCAAAAAAGCCGATACCGATTAATCATCCGATTTTATTTATTTATTTGTAATAATGACAATTACAACAATACTGAATGAACACTTTTATTTTAACTTAATATAATACATCAATAAAATCAATTTAGTCTCAAATAAATAATGAAACATGTTCAATTTGGTTTAAATAATGCAAAAACAAAGTGTTGGAGAAGGACGTAAAAGTGCAATATGTGCCATGTAAAAAAGCTAACGTTTAAATGGTGGTTCCTTTTAACATGAGTCTTCAATATTCCCAGGTAAGAAGTTTTAGGTTGTAGATATTATAGGAATTATAGGACTATTTCTCTCTATAGCATTTGTATTTCATATACCTTTGACTATTGGATGTTCTTACAGGCACTTTAGTATTGCCAGTGTAACAGTATAGCTTCCGTCCCTTTCCTCGCTCCTACCTGGGCTCGAACCAGGAACACATCGACAACAGCCACCCTCGAAGCAGCGTTACCCATGTAGAGCAAGGGGAACAACTACTCCCAAGTCTCAGAGCGAGTGACGTTTGAAACGCTATTAGCGCGCACCCGGCTAACTAGCTAGCCATTTCACATCGGTTACACCAGCCTAATCTCGGGAGTTGACAGGCTTGAAGTCATAAACAGCGCAATGCTTGAAACATTGCGAAGAGCTGCTGGCAAAACGCACGAAAGTGCTATTTTGAATGAATGCTTATGAGCCTGCTGGTGCGAGCCTGCTGTCTCTCTCTCTCTCCCTCTGAGTTCAGCCATCTTGGCATTGTAAGCACGACAACACATCATCTCCTATAGACAACCCCTCCGACCCTCAACAACCCTCCACGACTCCTAGTTATTTTCTAACGGCAGAAAAAAATGTAAATAGCTAAAAGTGAAAACGAAGATGTAAAGGACGAAAAGGAAAGAAAACATAAACAAACAAAGAAAAATGTATTTTACCACATTAAAATGAGAGAGAGAGAAAGGGGGGGAGGGAAAGACAAAGAGGGGGAGGGAGAGAGAGAGGGGGAGGGTGAGAGAAAGAGAGAGAGAGAATGCGATAGAGAGAGATAGAAAGAGAGAACGAGATAGAACATGAGAGAAAGCGAGAGAAAGAAAGAAAGAGAGAGAGAGAAAGAGAGGGGGAGGGAGGGGGAGAGAGAACGAGATAGAACGAGAGAGAATTAGATAGAAAGAGAGAACAAGAGAGAAAAAGAGAATGAGAGAAAGAGAGAGATTGAGATAGAGAGATAGAATGAGAGAGAAACAGAGAACAAGAGAGAGAGAGCAAGAAAGAGAGAATGAGATAGAACGAGAGAGAGAAAGAGAGAGGGAGAGAGTAAGAAAGAGCGAGTGGTGTGTTGTAGTGTGGTGGTTGGGGTTGTGTTCAGCGTTCAGGTGAGTGTCTGTGTGTTCTGTGAGGTGAGGGCCTGTGAAGCCGTAACCATGCTGATATCTCCCTGAAGAAGGCCCTGTGCCCAAACGTTAGCGTTTACCCATTCATTAGTGTGTTCTATAGTCCACTAGTCTCAACCATTAGTCTCCTTTATAGTCCACTAGTCTCAACCATTAGTCTGTTTTATAGTCCACTAGTCTCAACCATTAGCCTCCTCTATAGTCCACTAGTCTCAACCATTAGTCTCCTTTATAGTCCACTAGTCTCAACCATTAGTCTGTTTAATAGTCCACTAGTCTCAACCATTAGTCTCCTCTATAGTCCACTAGTCTCAACCATTAGTCTCCTTTATAGTCCACTAGTCTCAACCATTAGTCTGTTTTATAGTCCACTAGTCTCAACGTTAGTCTGTTCTATAGTCCACTAGTCTCAACCATTAGTCTGTTCTATAGTCCACTAGTCTCAACCATTAGTGTGTTCTATAGTCCACTAGTCTCAACCATTAGTCTCCTTTATAGTCCACTAGTCTCAACCATTAGTCTGTTTTATAGTCCACTAGTCTCAACGTTAGTCTGTTCTATAGTCCACTAGTCTCAACCATTAGTCTGTTCTATAGTCCACTAGTCTCAACCATTAGTCTCCTTTATAGTCCACTAGTCTCAACCATTAGTCTGTTTTATAGTCCACTAGTCTCAACGTTAGTCTGTTCTATAGTCCACTAGTCTCAACCATTAGTCTGTTTAATAGTCCACTAGTCTCAACCATTAGTCTGTTTTATAGTCCACTAGTCTCAACCATTAGTCTGTTTTATAGTCCACTAGTCTCAACCATTAGTCTGTTTAATAGTCCACTAGTCTCAACCATTAGTCTGTTCTATAGTCCACTAGTCTCAACCATTAGTCTCCTCTATAGTCCACTAGTCTCAACCATTAGTCTGTTCTATAGTCCACTAGTCTCAACCATTAGTCTGTTTAATAGTCCACTAGTCTCAACCATTAGTCTGTTTAAAAGTCCACTAGTCTCAACCTTTAGTCTGTTCTATAGTCTACTAGTCTCAACCATTAGTCTCCTCTATAGTCCACTAGTCTCAACCATTAGTCTGTTTAATAGTCCACTAGTCTCAACATTAGTCTGTTCTATAGTCCACTAGTTTCAACCATTAGTCTCCTTTATAGTCCACTAGTCTCAACCATTAGTCTGTTTAATAGTCCACTAGTCTCAACCATTAGTCTCCTCTATAGTCCACTAGTCTCAACCATTAGTCTCCTTTATAGTCCACTAGTCTCAACCATTAGTCTGTTTTATAGTCCACTAGTCTCAACGTTAGTCTGTTCTATAGTCCACTAGTCTCAACGTTAGTCTGTTCTATAGTCCACTAGTCTCAACCATTAGTCTGTTCTATAGTCCACTAGTCTCAACCATTAGTGTGTTCTATAGTCCACTAGTCTCAACCATTAGTCTCCTTTATAGTCCACTAGTCTCAACCATTAGTCTGTTTTATAGTCCACTAGTCTCAACGTTAGTCTGTTCTATAGTCCACTAGTCTCAACCATTAGTCTGTTCTATAGTCCACTAGTCTCAACCATTAGTCTCCTTTATAGTCCACTAGTCTCAACCATTAGTCTGTTTTATAGTCCACTAGTCTCAACGTTAGTCTGTTCTATAGTCCACTAGTCTCAACCATTAGTCTGTTTAATAGTCCACTAGTCTCAACCATTAGTCTGTTTTATAGTCCACTAGTCTCAACCATTAGTCTGTTTTATAGTCCACTAGTCTCAACCATTAGTCTGTTTAATAGTCCACTAGTCTCAACCATTAGTCTGTTCTATAGTCCACTAGTCTCAACCATTAGTCTCCTCTATAGTCCACTAGTCTCAACCATTAGTCTGTTCTATAGTCCACTAGTCTCAACCATTAGTCTGTTTAATAGTCCACTAGTCTCAACCATTAGTCTGTTTAAAAGTCCACTAGTCTCAACCTTTAGTCTGTTCTATAGTCTACTAGTCTCAACCATTAGTCTCCTCTATAGTCCACTAGTCTCAACCATTAGTCTGTTTAATAGTCCACTAGTCTCAACATTAGTCTGTTCTATAGTCCACTAGTTTCAACCATTAGTCTCCTCTATAGTCCACTAGTCTCAACCATTCGTCTGTTTTATAGTCCACTAGTCTCAACCATTAGTCTGTTTAATAGTCCACTAGTCTCAACATTAGTCTGTTTTATAGTCCACTAGTCTCAACCATTAGCCTCCTCTATAGTCCACTAGTCTCAACCATTAGTCTGTTTAATAGTCCACTAGTCTCAACCATTAGTCTCCTCTATAGTCCACTAGTCTCAACCATTAGTCTGTTTAATAGTCCACTAGTCTCAACCATTAGTCTCCTCTATAGTCCACTAGTCTCAACCATTAGTCTGTTTTATAGTCCACTAGTCTCAACCATTAGTCTGTTCTATAGTCCACTAGTCTCAAACATTAGTCTGTTTAATAGTCCACTAGTCTCAACCATTAGTCTGTTTAATATTCCACTAGTCTCAACCATTAGTCTGTTTAATAGTCCACTAGTCTCAACCATTAGTCTGTTTTATAGTCCACTAGTCTCAACCATTAGTCTGTTCTATAGTCCACTAGTCTCAACCATTAGTCTGTTCTATAGTCCACTAGTCTCAACCATTAGTCTGTTTAAAAGTCCACTAGTCTCAACCATTAGTCTGATTAATAGTCCACTAGTCTCAAACATTAGTCTGTTTTATAGTCCACTAGTCTCAACCATTAGTCTGTTTTATAGTCCACTAGTCTCAACCATTAGTCTGTTTAATAGTCCACTAGTCTCAACCATTAGTCTGTTTTATAGTCCACTAGTCTCAACCATTAGTCTGTTTAATAGTCCACTAGTCTCAAACATTAGTCTGTTTTATAGTCCACTAGTCTCAACCATTAGTCTGTTTTATAGTCCACTAGTCTCAACCATTAGTCTGATTAATAGTCCACTAGTCTCAACCATTAGTCTGTTCTATAGTCCACTAGTCTCAACCATTAGTCTGTTCTATAGTCCACTAGTCTCAACCATTAGTCTGTTTAATAGTCCACTAGTCTCAACCTTTAGTCTGTTCTATAGTCCACTAGTCTCAACCATTAGTCTGTTTAATAGTCCACTAGTCTCAACATTAGTCTGTTTTATAGTCCACTAGTCTCAACCATTAGCCTCCTCTATAGTCCACTAGTCTCAACCATTAGTCTGTTTAATAGTCCACTAGTCTCAACCATTAGTCTCCTCTATAGTCCACTAGTCTCAACCATTAGTCTGTTCTATAGTCCACTAGTCTCAACCATTAGTCTGTTCTATAGTCCACTAGTCTCAACCATTAGTCTGTTTAATAGTCCACTAGTCTCAACCATTAGTCTCCTCTATAGTCCACTAGTCTCAACCATTAGTCTGTTTTATAGTCCACTAGTCTCAACCATTAGTCTGTTCTATAGTCCACTAGTCTCAAACATTAGTCTGTTTAATAGTCCACTAGTCTCAACCATTAGTCTGTTTAATAGTCCACTAGTCTCAACCATTAGTCTCCTCTATAGTCCACTAGTCTCAAACATTAGTCTGTTTTATAGTCCACTGGTCTCAACCATTAGTCTGTTCTATAGTCCACTAGTCTCAACATTAGTCTGTTTTATAGTCCACTAGTCTCAACCATTAGTCTGTTCTATAGTCCACTAGTCTCAACCATTAGTCTGTTCTATAGTCCACTAGTCTCAACCATTAGTCTGTTCTATAGTCCACTAGTCTCAACCATTAGTCTCCTCTATAGTCCACTAGTCTCAACCATTAGTCTGTTTAATAGTCCACTAGTCTCAACCATTAGTCTGTTCTATAGTCCACTAGTCTCAACCATTAGTCTCCTCTATAGTCCACTAGTCTCAACCATTAGTCTGTTCTATAGTCCACTAGTCTCAACCATTAGTCTGTTTAATAGTCCACTAGTCTCAACATTAGTCTGTTCTATAGTCCACTAGTCTCAACCATTAGTCTGTTCTATAGTCCACTAGTCTCAACCATTAGTCTCCTCTATAGTCCACTAGTCTCAACCATTAGTCTGTTTAATATTCCACTAGTCTCAACCATTAGTCTGTTTAATAGTCCACTAGTCTCAACCATTAGTCTGTTCTATAGTCCACTAGTCTCAACATTAGTCTGTTTTATAGTCCACTAGTCTCAACCATTAGTCTGTTTAATAGTCCAATAGTCTCAACCATTAGTCTCCTCTATAGTCCACTAGTCTCAACCATTAGTCTGTTTAATAGTCCACTAGTCTCAACCATTAGTCTGTTTAATAGTCCACTAGTCTCAACCATTAGTCTGTTTAATAGTCCACTAGTCTCAACCATTAGTCTGTTCTATAGTCCACTAGTCTCAACCATTAGTCTGTTTAATAGTCCAATAGTCTCAACCATTAGTCTCCTCTATAGTCCACTAGTCTCAACCATTAGTCTGTTTAATAGTCCACTAGTCTCAACCATTAGTCTGTTTAATAGTCCACTAGTCTCAACCATTAGTCTGTTCTATAGTCCACTAGTCTCAACCATTAGTCTGTTTAATAGTCCACTAGTCTCAACCATTAGTCTGTCTAAATATGTACTGTTTATAAAAGTGTGGAAACAGCATTCAGCATCTCAGCTCAACTTGATCCACTCTGGAATACAACAGAACAAAGCTCCAGCTACCCTGATGAAGTTGTAGAAGTGTCATCAATAAGAAACAACGTCCCAAATGGTGCACTACTTTAGACCAGGGCAGGCACCCTATTCCAATGTAGTGCAGTACTTTAGACCAGGGCTGGCACCCTATTCCCTATGTAGTGCACTACTTTAGACCAGGGTTGGCACCCTATTCCCTATGTAAGTGCACTACTTTAGACCAGGGCAGGCACCCTATTCCCTATGTAGTGCACTACTTTAGACCAGGGCTGGCACCCTATTCCTTATGTAGTGCACTACTTTAGACCAGGGCAGGCACCCTATTCCCTATGTAGTGCACTACTTTAGACCAGGGCAGGCACCCTATTCCCTATGTAGTGCACTACTTTAGACCAGGGCTGGCACCCTATTCCTTATGTAGTGCACTACTTTAGACCAGGGCTGGCACCCTATTCCCTATTTAGTGCATTACTTTAGACCAGGGCAGGCACCCTATTCCCTATGTAGTGCACTACTTTAGACCAGATCAGGCGCAGAACACAGATACAGGCACTGGTCAAAAGTAGTGCACTATATAGGGAATAGGGTTCCATTTGTCACGCATTCTAAGAGAGGCCTAGACAAGCTTCACTGACAGCTGTTTGCATCCAGGCAGGTTCAGCTTTACTTACTCCCACTCCTGCGTTTCCACTGGCTAACAGAGCTAGTCAGGCTTTTACCATTGTTCATCACCGCCGCATGCAGGCTGTCTGTCTGACTGACTGATCCACCTCGACCGACGCAGCAGAGACACACTGAGGGAATGAATAAATTAGCCTGTTTGGTTTGAATGTGTCTTAAAGGTTTTCCCTGGCTTGTTTCAGCGCTGTGTTATTCTAGTATGAGGATTTAAGAAGGCTTAGAGGATTAATATCATTTGTTGTTAATAGATGAAGAGGTATTATACTATCTGACACAATGTGGATCCTGAACTTAAGCTCGATTTTTGGCCTGACGACATTAAAAACACATTTTTTTTTATTTATATTTAACTTTTATTTAACTAGGCAAGTCAGTTAAGAACAAATTCTTATTTACAATGACAGCCTAGGAACAGTGGGTTAACTGCCTTGTTCAGGGGCAGAACGACAGATTTTTACCTTGTCAGCTCGGGGATTTAATCCATAAACCTTTCGGTTACTAGTCCAACGCTCTAACCACTAGACTACCTGCCTCCCCCCTCTAACCACTAGGCTACCTGCCTCCCCCCTCTAACCACTAGGCTACCTGCCTCCCCCCTCTAACCACTAGGCTACCTGCCTCCCCCCTCTAACCACTAGGCTACCTGCCTCCCCCCTCTAACCACTAGGCTACCTGCCTCCCCCCTCTAACCACTAGGCTACCTGCCACCCCAATATATAGTAGTGGTATTATTTATGGCTTGGTTTGATGTTTTTTATAAAGGGAAGAGGACACTAGAGCAGGAATTAAAGATACTTTCATGAAATCATCTAGGGAGCTAAGTGTGTATCCTACTCTGCTCTTTTAAATTTACAAGATTAGAATTTTATAGAGTGCAAATTCCTTTGAATTTTACAAACTATGCAAAACCCATGTGTTGTGAGTTACAAGTTTTTGAAAAACAACGCTTTAATCAAAATAACTTTAAAACAACTAATCCCTAGTTAAACTTCTCAGCTGTGTCCACATGGTTCCATGGTGGCCCAGGAAAAATACATCCACTGGAGAATGTAGATGCAGACAACAATTAAATACAGATGTGGAGTGGGATTAGAGAGTTATGTAAATGATACACTTCACTGGTGTCTCTCCGTGTCCTGCGTGGCCGAAGAGATCCACGCCGTCAACACCACACGGATTACTTTATATATATATATATATTTTTATATCTATGCAAAATGTAGCATTTTTTTTCTCTTCTAAAATAGACTATAGGATACACGGACCACTCAGAATGTCTAACAAACAGAGAGGGCTGTGCTGAAATATAAACATTTTAATAATCAACATATAAATATTATGAATAAATACTACTTTGGTTTAATTCTGCTTCTTAGTCGATGCCGTTTAATTCAATCTTGGTAATTACTTTCACTAAATAAGATATTATAATTAATATTTAAACATTAAACTAAGAATAGTTCAGAAGCTTACGCAGGGAAAGGTTAATTAAGTCTGAATAAAATATAGTTTTTCATTTTAATGAAACAAAAACATACCCATTTGTTAATAATTGTCCAACAGTGGTCCGCAATAATATACACATGAAATGTGTGTACAGTACATTAATGTGTGTAAGCACACAGCAAGAGCAATTTAGTCATTTGTACTTATCTGTAATTAAAAGGTGTAATTCCCGAACACATGTGGGAGTTTGTTGACGTGCAATTTGTCTCTTTCATTTTGTTAAAGCTGACATGCTGCTCCACGCAGCAATCCACATTGAGTAGCTACATTAAACCTGTTAATACCATGTGCTCTTCAACCCTCCAAATGATTTCCAGGCCAGTTCGCCTTTGAGGGCCCATCAAAGAAGATTTAAGGTAGACGTTTTATCACACCCTCCCTACCGCACTGCCGTTGCCACCACAGAGAGGGAGGGAGAGAGAGAGAGAGAGAGAGAGAGAGAGAGAGAGAGATGGAGGACGAGAGAGAGTGAGGGAGAGAGAGAGAGAGCGAGAGAGGGTGAGAGGGAGGGAGGGAGAGAAAGAGAGAGATAGAGAGGGTGGGAGAAAGAGGGAGAGGGAGAGAGGGAGAGAGAGAATGAGAAAGAGAGAACGAGAGAGAGAGAGAACGAGAGAGAGAGAGATTGGCCTAGACAGAGGCAAAAACAACACTAATTTAACAATGCTCACACATGACAGGAAGGACAATAACAGGCTAGAACCCTTTCTCTCAGCATAAACACACATACTAGCTGGAAAAGTCTGAGATCCAATATTTTGAACTGTGGGAACATGGTGTATTGCATACATGAATACATAAATACATTTTTATTAAACCATTTATATCACTGTTGTGCTGAAAAGACAAGATCTCTGAAAACTAAACAATAAAAACCTGTAAATAACTAGTATATTATTCTATCCTCCCCATAAAGTGGAAAGATACTACTTTCCTCGAAATGGAAGAATTTGAAGAGGTTCTTTGCAAAACGCTATATATACATTTTCAGAAATGTTGGTAAATTTGCTTTTATTGGTTAAAGAAAAAAAAACATGGTGTGTTTATTCATTATCTAAATCATGGGGTTGTTCAATGAAAGACACGTATTTGTTTAAAATCTATCACTTGACTGTTTCATTTCAGAGAGAAAAATAATCGTTTATTTTTTGCTAAATGATATCTATATCGGCCTCACATTCAGAGAAATAATTAGTATTGTGAGGTTTTACACAGACAAATCTAACAAATAACTACATTTTTTAAGAGAGAATTGTACAATTGATACATTTGTGACATTAACATTTAAAAAAAAAAAAATTTTTTTTATAAATGAATCAATACAGTAATATGAGATCTGTATGTAAAACATTTACACTTGACAGTTTAGTCATTTAGCAGATGCTCTTATCCAGAGCGATTTACAGTTTTAACAATTTACCTTGCCTACAACTTCCTGTTTGCTCTTCCAACTCAGTAGCTAGCTTCTTCATGATGGTATAGAAGGTAAACATGCATGCGACCAATGACAAAACAAACACCTAAGTAGGTATTACTGCTGGGGGGGGCGGGGGGGGGGGGCAATCAACGCTAATCCTAAAGCCTCATTTCCTGCTCTTTAGGACACATTTCCCCGAGACAAACAGCGGCGTGTTAACAAAATAACAACCCTCCTTATTTAGTAGACAACCAAGGACAGATAATCACCCAGAACCGAGAGGGTCTCTCTCTCTCTCATAGTATCAATTAACCCTCTGTGTCTTTCACCGGCCCCCATCTCCAGATCTGAGAGAAGAGAAAGAATGCTTGACTAGTGCTCGACCCGTCCGGCGGCACACACACACACACACACACACACACACACACACACACACACACACACACACACACACACACACACACACACACACACACACACACACACACACACACACACACACACACACACACACACACACACACACACGGAAGGCATTGACAATCAACAAGGCCTTCTGTAGGCAAACAATGGTCCCTCTCCGCCACTGTGACCGAGCAGCCGACCAAACCACTGGCTACCATTAGCTCTCCAGCTCCACTACGACCTCAGCTGGCTCACTGGGTCTGGATAGATGCAGGATGCACAACCTAGAGATCCTACACAATACATTATATTGTGTATTCTACTAATGAACTATTTCATTCTGTGACGCACACTGCAGCCTCTCAAGGCAGCGAACAGACCCTTGGGTGGGGGGGCTTGATGCCTGCAGTTCCCCTAGTCTGCAGTACTCCTTATTAAAGCAAATACAGTGAGTAAACAGCCCTCTCATTGGCTAAACAGGCCTATAGACAGCCCTCTCATTGGCTAAACAGGCCTATAGTTTGACTGAATAGGTAGCAGCAGGCTTCAGCACCCATGCTTATTGTCTACACAGAGAAAGAGAGAGAGAGAGAGAGAGAGAGAGAGAGAGAGATCCATGATGGAAAAAAAACACATGAATTTCACCTGTGATCTTATGTAAAGCAACACGTAATAACATGAAAATACACACGTGAAAACACGTGTCCACATGTGAAATCCTTGATCTTTTTTATATCCAAGCCTTTCTATCTATGAACTACATCTCCTGTTTGTTTTTTTTCTTCAACGATCATAAAGGTAGGTAGTTTCTCTCGCAGATGATTGATACAACATTAAAAGACACAGTACATAGAAAAAAAGGGAAGACAACATTTGATTTGAGAGAGAGAGAGAGAGATCAAAACACCTCACAGATTCAATGAGTTAGAGTGAGTTATAATGTCAATCTGAGAACACACACAGACATTATCCTACAGCATCCTTCAATTAGGACGGCTACACTTCTTTACAGTGAAACACTACACATGTACCCAGAGAGAGAGAGAGAGAGAGAGAGACTACTACTACTGGGTTGTATGAATATAGAGAAGAAAAATAATACTGTGTTGATCCATACAAGATGGACATGTGTCTTCTGTATAGTGTAAAGCAGCACTGTGTATTCTACTTAAGTATAGAACAGTATATACAGTATAGTATCTACAGTATAGTATATTGTAGTATATTATAGTATAGAACAGTATATTATAGTATATACAGTATAGTATATTGTAGTATATTATAGTATAGAACAGTATATTATAGTATATTAAGCATAGTATATTGTAATATATTATAGTATAGAACAGTATATTATAGTATATACAGTATAGTATATTGTAGTATATTATAGTATAGAACAGTATATTAAGCATAGTATATTGTAATATATTATAGTATAGTATTGTATAGAAAAGCATATTATATGATAGTATTGTGTAGAACAGTATATGATAGTATATCATAGTATATTATATTATAGTATTTTATATAACAGTATATTACATTATAGTATAGTATATTGTAGTATATTGTAGTATATTATAGTATAACAGAAAGCAGTACGAGAGTTTACTCTAAGCAGTACGACCGGGCCCCTGTGTTAAACTATAAGAGTTGGTTGTTTGTGGTGGTGGTGGTGGTGGTGTTAGCTGTTGTCTTGTGAGACACGCCGTCCGTCTCCCGTTCAGAGCATTCCTGACCAGGCAGCGGCAAGAGCAGATGTCATTAGATGTCAACTGCTCTAACTGGACTGCTGTTGTTTATTCGACCAGTGGAGAAGAGACTCCTGCAGGGGCTGGTATGTTTTGCTTTGCAGCATCGAAAAATGTAAACTAGGAGCCGAGTAACGAGCACACAAGAGGATATCCTATCATACATACTTGAACATTTAGGAAGCAGATTTATTTAAATGTTTTTGCAATTGTGATTTATATTTTTAATTGTATTCAGATCGAGGTGTTTGTTTTTAGAATGTAATTATAAAGAAGGATTTGATGTGAATTTAATTGCTGAGCTAAAATAAAATAAAAATGTAAAGTTGATTTGGGCATGATTTAAAAAATAAGAACTAGAAAACAGTTATTGGATATATTTAGGAAAATGTATTTGTGATCAAGTCAGTGTTGAAAAGAACATTATTGTTTTTCATATAAGTAAATAATTTACTAATAATTGTTAAGAGTATATCATTATGTCCTAAGAGTATTTAATTCTTGAACGTTCAGTTTATACATTACCATAAATGTTTTCACTTATATTACTAGTATATTCATATTTATATGATTAGTATATTAACATTGTTGCATTAGAAAATGTGTTGCAATATATATTTGTACTCGAGTAGCTCCACGATGTATGTTTTTATCTTTTTAATGTCATCACTGAGTTACAGTTATTTAAGATGACCATATTCTGACAGTTTCGTATGACATTATATTATCTAAATATCACTCCACACTAAAAAAAAAAAAAAGCATTGCTTTTGAAATAAATATGATCCGCATAAGTCAATTGTCATTTTGATATTTTGAGCAGTGGATTAACACTGTCAAGACATAACCCTAATAATGTATGTGGTTATTTAGCTGGTCTAAATATTAACATGATAACTGCTGTTATAAATAAGATGCCTCAAAAACAAGGTGTTATAAAACTATTTATTCGCATGATAACAACTAGTGCCAATATATCTATATTTAAATATTTACTCATTCAATTGACGCCTTAATTCATTAAATCCTCACAGTTTACAATATAGATGCCTGTAAGTAATAACAAGTTAGGAGAAGAGAAGAGTAAGTTTAAAAAAACATATTCATATAGCAAGCCAGTGACAGGCAGGCAGGCATCAGACTAACCAGATCAACAGTGAAACAGCAGAAAATAGAATACTGCTTTTAGAACACAAGTCATACTCACCCCAATATTGGTGGAATCCTTGTACTTTTTCTGGTAACCCTTCCTTTACGTTTCTTTATAATATTCTACAGCCAAGTCTGTCCAGTCCAGTCCAGAACAACAAGAAGAAATGTTAGCAAAATTAAGTTCTTAAAGAGTTGGTAGAACCTGTAACGCAACAAATTACCGGCTACAAGACAACTTTTTCTTTTTCATTTTAAGTGTTAGAACTCATGGAGCCCCGATACACACACTAACTGGTATCTCAAGAGCCCGAGTCAGAGTGAGAAGGACAGTTGTCTGATTACTGCTTCAGGCAGTGACTACAGAGTGTCTGACGAAGAGGGGGGGAAAGAAGGAGGGAGAGAGAGAGAGAGAGAGAGAGAGAGAGAGAGAGAGAGAGAGAGGGAGGAGGGAAAGCATTGAGAGGAGGGAGGAGGTGGAGGGAGGGTAGGGAAGGAGAAAGAGAGAGAGAGAGAGAGGAAGGCTGCTGTTTGAGCTGTTTGAAAGAGCAGATAGTTGCGGTAAGCCAGTAAGGTGATAAGTCTGTAAGTCAGTAAGGCAGTAAGACAGTAAGGCAGTAAGGCAGTAAGGTAGTAAGGTTGTAAGGCATCAGGGTAGTAAGGCAGTAAGTCAGAAAGGCAGTAAGGTGTAAGGCAGTAAGTCGGTAAGGTGGTAAGTCAGTAAGGCATTAAGGTAGTAAGGCAGTAAGTCAATAAGGCAGTAAGGTGGTAAGGCAATAAGGTAGTAAGACAATAAGGTAGTAAGGCAGTAAGGAGTAAGGCAGTAAGTCAGTAAGGTAGTAAGTCGGTAAGTCGGTAAGGCAGTAAATCAGTAAGGCTGTAAATCAGTAAGGCAGTAAGACATTAAGTAAGTAAGGTAGTAAGACGGTAAGGCAGTAAGGCGGTAAGGTAGTAAGGCAGTAAGTCAGTAAGGAAGTAAGGTTGAAAGGCAGTAAGGTGGTAAGGTAGTAAGGCAGTAAGTCAGTAAGGAAGTAAGGTTGAAAGGCAGTAAGGTGGTAAGTCAGAAAGGCAGTAAGGCAGGCAGTAAGTCAGTAAGTCAGTAAGGCAGGCAATAAGTCAGTAAGTAGGTAAGGTAGTAAGGCATCACGGTAGTAAGGCAGTAAGGTAGTAAGGCAGTAAGTCAGTAAGGCAGTAAGGTGGTAAGGCAATAAGGTAGTAAGACAATAAGGTAGTAAGGCAGTAAGGAGTAAGGCAGTAAGTCAGTAAGGTAGTAAGTCGGTAAGTCAGTAAGGCAGTAAATCAGTAAGGCAGTAAGTCAGTAAGGTAGTAAGACGGTAAGGCAGTAAGGTAGTAAGGTGGTAAGACAGTAAGGTTATAAGGCAGTAAGTCAGTAAGGAGGTAAGTCAGTAAGGAGGTAAGGTTGTAAGGCAGTAAGGTGGTAAGTCAGAAAGGCAGTAAGGCAGGCAGTAAGTCAGTAAGTAGGTAACATAGTAAGGCATCAGGGTAGTAAGGTAGTAAGGTTTTAAGGCAGTAAGGTGGTAAGACAGTAAGGCGGTAAGGTAGTAAGGCGGTAAGACAGTAAGTCAGTAAGGTAGTAAGACAGTAAGGTAGTAAGTCAGTAAGGTAGTAAGACAGTAAGGTAGTAAGACAGTAAGGTTATAAGGCAGTAAGGTAGTAAGTCAGTAAGGTAGTAAGACAGTAAGACAGTAAGGTGGTAAGGTGGTAAGTCAGTAAGGTAATAAGACAGTAAGGTTATAAGGCAGTAAGGTAGTAAGGTAGTAAGACGGTAAGGCAGTAAGGTAGTAAGGCGGTAAGACAGTAAAATTATAATGCAGTAAGGCAGTAAGACAGTAAGACAGTAAGTCAGTAAGGTAGTGAGGTAGTAAGACAGTAAGTCAGTAAGGCGGTACGTCAGTAAGGCGGTAAGGTAGTAAGTCAGTAAGGTAGTAAGTCAGTAAGGCAGTAAGGTAGTAAGGTAGTAAGTCAGTAAGGCAGTAAGACAGTAAGACAGTAAGGTAGTAAGGCAGTAAGGTTGTAAGGTAGTAAGGTAGTAAGTCAGTAAGGCGGTAAGTCAGTAAGGCAGTAAGGTAGTAAGGCAGTAAGGCGGTACGTCAGTAAGGCGGTAAGTCAGTAAGGTAGTAAGACAGTAAGGTAGTAAGTCAGTAAGGTAATAAGACAGTAAGGTAGTAAGTCAGTAAGGTAATAAGACAGTAAGGTAATAAGACAGTAAGGTTATAAGTCAGTAAGGCAGTAAGGTAGTAAGTCAGTAAGTCAGTAAGGCGGTAAGTCAGTAAGGCAGTACGGTAGTAAGGCAGTAAGGTGGTACGTCAGTAAGGCGGTAAGTCAGTAAGGTAGTAAGACAGTAAGGTAGTAAGTCAGTAAGGTAATAAGACAGTAAGGTAGTAAGTCAGTAAGGTAATAAGACAGTAAGGTATTAAGACAGTAACGTTATAAGGCAGTAAGGTAGTAAGTCAGTAAGGTAGTAAGGTAGTAAGGCGGTAAGTCAGTAAGGCAGTAAGGTAGTAAGGTAGTAAGGCAGTAAGACAGTAAGTCAGTAAGGCAGTAAGGTAGTAAGGCGGTAAGTCAGTAAGGCAGTAAGACAGTAAGTCAGTAAGGCAGTAAGGTAGTAAGGCAGTAAGTCTCACAGGAAGACATAGGAGTCTGAACAGAGGAAGCACGAGGGAGCTGTGCCTCACACAGATGTCATTCACACACCCAGTTCCATACAGCTTTAAACAACATACCCACAGGGCCCCCTCTCTCTCCAGATCCTATCAGTGATCCTGAGACAATGACTACGTCTCAACTGGCACCCTATGCCATAGGGCTCTGCTCAAAAGTAGTGCACTATGTAGGGAATAGGGTTCCATTTGCGAGGCAAAAAATGAGGAGGAGGGTAGATCCTTCCACCAAGCCCTCGGCTCTTCACTGGATCTCCAGGCTCAGAGAACACCTCACTAGGTTACACCCCCAGGGCCTGGCTTTTTTCTTCTCCCTCTTTCCCATTGTTTTTTTGTTTTTTTCTCCTCCTCCCTCCCTCTCTCTCTCTCTCTCTCTCTCTCTCTCTCTCTCTCTCTCTCTCTCTCAATTCAATTTAGGGGTTTATTGGCATGGGAAACATATGTTTACATTGCCAAAGCAAGTGAAATGGACAAAATAAAGTGAATAAACAATGAAGAACATATTACAGTTCCAAAATAACAGAGACATTTAAAATGTAAAATGATGTCTACATATAGTGTTGTATTAATGTGCAAATAGTTAAAGTACAAAAGGGAAAATAAATAAACCTAAATATGGGTTGTATTTAAAATTGTGTTTATTCTTCACTGGTTGCCCTTTTCTTGTGACAACAGGTCACAAATATTGCTGCTGTGATGGCACACTGTGGTATTTCACCCAGTAAATATGGGAGTTTATCAAAATTGGATTTGTTTTTCGAATACTTTGTGGGTCTGTGTAATCTGAGGGAAATATGTATTTCTAATGTGGTCATATATTTGGCAGGAGGTTAGGAAGTGCAGCTCAGTTTCCATCTAATTTTGATGGCAGTGTGCACATAGCCTGTCTTCTCTTGAGAGCCAGGTCTGTCTACGGCAGCCTTCTCAATAGCAAGGCTATGCTCACTGAGTCTGTACATAGTCAAAGCTTTCCTTAAGTTTGGGTCAGTCACAGTGGTCAGGTATTCTGCCACTGTGTACTCTCTGTTTAGGGCCAAATAGCATTCTAGTTTGCTCTGTTTATTTTGTTAATTCTTCCCAATGTGTCAAGCAATTATCTTTTAGTTTTCTCATGATTTGGTTGGGTCTAATTGTGGTGCTGTCCTGGGGCTCTGTGGGGTCTGTTTGTGTTTGTGAACAGAGCCCCAGGACCAGCTTGCTTAGGGGACTCTTCTCCAGGTTTACCTCTCTGTGGGTGATGGTTTTGCTATGGAAGGTTTGGGAATCGCTTCTTTTTAGGTGGTTGTAGAATTTAACGGCTCTTTTCTGGATTTTGATAACTATCTGTCACGCCCTGACCATAGAGAGCCTTGTTTCTCTCTGGTGTCGTTGGTCAGGGCGTGACTAGGGGGTAGTCTAGTTTATATTTTCTATGTTGTGTTCTAGTTTATATTTTCTATGTTGGTGTTTTGTATGATTCCCAATTAGAGGCAGCTGGTAATCGTTGTCTCTAATTGGGGATCATATTTAAGTAGCTATTTTTCCCACCTGTGTTTGTGGGATATTGTTTTGTGTTGGTGCCCGTGCACCACGTAGTCACGTTTAGTTGTTCGTTTATTTGATTTATTTGTTTTTGCTTGAAGTTTCACTTTGGAATAAAGATGTGGAACTCTACACACGCTGCGCCTTGGTCCCGTTCTTACGACAACCGTGACAGAATATCCCACCAAACCAGGACCAAGCAGCGTGTTCACCAGGTGAAGGGGTTTTGGACATGGGAAGAAGTGATGGGTGGATGCGAGACCCTTCCTTGGCGGCAGACGGAAAGTAATGATGGAGGAAGGCGACGACGCCGGGGTTCACAGCCACAGAAAGCCCAAGGACAACCCCAAGATTTTTTTTGGGGGGGGGGGGCACAAGGGGTGGCCGGTCGAGCCGAGGAGAGTGTCAGAGCCTGAATGGCACAAACTCTGGAGGAGCGTGTCGTCAGATTTTTTTTGGGGGGGGGGACATGGAGCTGGCGGCTGAGCAGAGGGAAGAGCCAGAGACCACCTGGGAGGAGATAGAGAGGTGGTCGGTCGACCCAAGGAGAGTACCAGAGTCCGCCTGGGATTCGATGGAACAGTGTGAGGAGGGATACCGGAGAATGGAGTTGGCTAGGAGTATGCGGCAGGGCAGGCGGGCTGAAGATCGGGTCATCAGTTCGGTGCCACCTGTGCCGGCTCCACGCACCAGATCTCTAGTGCGCCTCCCCAGCCCGGTTCGTCATGTGCCTTCTCCCTGCACTCGCCCTGAAGTGTGTGTCACCAGTCCGGTGCCACCTGTACCGGCTCCACGCACTCAGCCTCCAGTGCGCTTTCCCAGTCCAGAGCTTCCTGCGACAGTCCACGGTCCGGAACCGCCTGCGACGGTCCACGGTCCAGACCCTCCTGCGACGGTCCCCGGTCCGGAACCTCCAGAGATGGTCCATGTTCCGGAACCTCCAGCGATGATCAACGGTCCGGAACCTCCAGCTCCAGGGCAGGAGCCTTCTTCTGCGCCGGTGGCCAGTCCAGGCACGGCGTCCAGTCCTGCTCCATGGCCGGAGCCCTCCTCTGCGACGATGCCCAGTCCAGGCACGGCGTCCAGTCCTGCTCCATGGCCGGAGCCCTCCTCTGCGACGATGCCCAGTCCAGGCACGGCGTCCAGTCCTGCTCCATGGCCGGAGCCCTCCTCTGCGCTGGTGCCCAGTCCAGGCATGGCGTTCAGCCCAGCGCCATGGTCGGATCCGGGGTCTGGGGGGGGCTACCCGCACTGGAGCCGCCACCGACACTAGTCACCCCCCCAACCCCCCATTTGCATTATTTGGTGTTTTACGTTGTACACAAAATATATTTTTGCAGAATTCTGCATGCAGAGTCTTAATTTGGTGTTTGTCCCATTTTGTGAATTCTTGGTTGGTGAGTGGACCTCACAACCATAAAGGGTAATGGGTTCTATAACTGATTCAAGTATTTTTTGTCACATCCTTTTTTTTGTCTTACTGAGATTTACTGTCAGGGCCCAGGTCTGACAGAATCTGTGCAGAAGATCTAGGTGCTGCTGTAGGCCCTCCTTGGTTGGGGACAGAAGCACCAGATCATCAACAAACAGTAGACATTTGACTTCAGATTCTAGTAGGGTGCTGCAGACTGTTCTATTGCCCTCGCCAATACATTGATATATATGTTGAAGAGGGTGGGGCTCAAGCTGCATCACTGTCTCACCCCACGGCCCTGTGGAAAGAAATGTGTGTTTTTTGCCAATTTTAACCACACACCTGTTTGTGCATGGATTTTATAATTTCGGATATTTTTCCACAACACCGCTTTCCATCATGCCAAATTGAGTCAAAAGCTTTTTTGAAGTCAACAAAGCATTGGTTTGTTTGTTTGTCAATTAGGGTGTGCAGAGTGAACACACAGACACTCACCTCAACGCTGAACACAGCACAAACCCAAGCACCACATGACAACACACCTCTCTCTCTCTCTCTCTGTTCTCTGTCCTCTCTCTCTCCTCTGTTCTCTGTCCTCTCTCCTGTCCTCTGTCCTCTCTCCTCTCTTCTCTGTCCTCTCTTCTCTGTACTCTGTCCTCTCTCCTGTCCTCCGTCCTCTCTCCTCTGTCCTCTCTTCTCTGTCCTCTCTTCTCTGTCCTCTCTCCTCTGTCCTATGTCCTCTGTCCTATGTCCTCTCTCTGTCTCTCTCTTCTCCCTTCTCCAGGCTGGATTGCTATCTTCTATCTGGCACAGAACGCTGTTACTGTAAGCAGTTAAACAGGACTGAACTGAAAGTCATTAGGTACGTAATGTGAAGGTTGTGGAGGTTAGGGGGTTTACCAGCTAGACTAACCCCAACTAGGCTCCCCTCGGCTGGGCTTTGTCTGTCTGTATGTCCCCTTCCCTCAGCAGCCTAGTGGAAGTCCTCCATCAACGCATAGACACCACGGCAGGGCTGTGTGTGTGTGTGTATGTGTGTGTGTTTGTGACTATGTATCTGACTGTGTCTGTGTGTGTGTGTGTGTGTGTGTGTGTGTGTGTGTGTGTGTGTGTGTGTGTGTGTGTGTGTGTGTGTGTGTGTGTGTGTGTGTGTGTGTGTGTGTGTGTGTGTTAGAGAGCTAGGTAATGACTGTCTGCTCTAGGTTATGGTCGACACGGTTACACACGGTTATACACGGTTATATAAGGTTATACATGGTTATACACGGTCGACATGGTTATACACGGTTATATAAGGTTATACACGGTCGACATGGTTATACACGGTTATATAAGGTTATACACGGTCGACATGGTTATACACGGTTATACACGGTTATACACGGTTATATAAGGTTATACATGGTTATATAAGGTTATACATGGTTATACACGGTTATACACGGTTATACACGGTTATACACGGTTATACAAGGTTATACACGGTTATATAAGGTTATACACGGTCGACATGGTTATACACGGTCGTCAGGTATACAGGTTATACACGGTCGACATGGTTATACACGGTTATACACGGTTATACACGGTTATATAAGGTTATACATGGTTATATAAGGTTATACATGGTTATACACGGTTATACACGGTTATACACGGTTATATAAGGTTATACATGGTTATATAAGGTTATACATGGTTATACACGGTTATACACGGTTATACACGGTTATACACGGTTATACACGGTTATATAAGGTTATACATGGTTATATAAGGTTATACATGGTTATATAAGGTTTTACATGGTTATACATGGTTATACATGGTTATACATGGTCGTCATGGTTATACATGGTCGTCATGGTTATACATGGTTATACATGGTCGCGTCATGGTTATACATGGTCGACATGGTTATACATGGTTATATATGGTCGACATGGTTATACATTGTTATATAGGTCGCGTTATACATGTTTATACATCGTCGACATGTTTATACATAGTTATACATCGTCGACATGGTTATACATGGTTATACATAGTCGACATGGTTATACATGGTTATACATCGTCGACATGGTTATACATGGTTATACATCGTCGACATGGTTATACATGGTTATACATCGTCGACATGGTTATACATGGTTATACATGGTCGACATGGTTATACATCGTCGACATGGTTATACATGGTTATACATGGTCGTCATGGTTATACATGGTCGACATGGTTATACATGGTTATACATGGTCGTACATGGTTATACATGGTTCGACATGGTTATACATGGTTATATATGGTCGACATGGTTATACATGGTTATACATCGTCGACATGGTTATACATAGTTATACATCGTTCGACATGGTTATACATCGTCGACATGGTTATACATAGTTATACATCGTCGACATGGTTATACATAGTTGACATGGTTATAAACTCAGCAAAAAAGAAACATCCCATTTTCAGGACCCTGTCTTTCAAAGACAATTCCTAAAAATCCAAATAACTTCACAAATCTTCATTGTAAAGGTTTAAAACACTGTTTCCCATGCTTGTTCAATCAACCATAAAAAAATGTGGAACGATCGTTAAGACACTAACAGCTTACAGACAGTAGGCAATTAAGGTCACAGTTATGAAAACATAGGACACTAAAGAGGCCTTTCTACTGACTCTGTAAAACACCAAAAGAAAGATGCCCAGGGTCCCTGCTGCAAGGAGGCATGAGGACTGCAGATGTGGCCAGGGCAATCAATTGCAATGCCCGTACTGTGAGACGCCTAAGACAGCGCTACAGGGAGACAGGACAGACAGCTGCTCGTTCTTGCTGCGGCAGACCACGTGCAACAACGGCTGCACAGGATCGGCACATCCGAACATCACACCTGTGGGGCAGGAACAGCATGGCAACAACAAATGCCCAAGTTACACTAGGAATGCACAGTGCTCTGTGCTCAAACTGTCCGGAATAGGCTGAGAGAGGCTGGACTGAGGGCTTGTAGGCCTGTTGTATGGCAGGTCCTCACCAGACATCACCGGCAACAACGTCGCCGGCAAAAACACACCGTCGCTGGACCGGACAGGACTGGCAAAAAGTGCTTTTCACTGAAGAGTCGCGGTTATGTCTCACCAGGGGTGATGGTCGGATTCGCGTTTATCGTCGAAGGAATGAGCGTTACACCGAGGCCTGTACTCTGGAGCGGGATCGATTTGGAGGTGGAGGGTCCATCATGGTCTGGGGCGGTGTGTCACAGCATCATCGGACTGAGCTTGTTGTCGTTGCAGGCATTCTCAACGCTGTGCGTTACAGTGAAGACATCCTCCTCCATCATGTGGTACCCTTCCTGCAGGCTCATCCTGACATGACCCGCCAGCATGACAATGCCACCAGCCATACTGCTCGTTCTGTGTGTGATTTCCTGCAAGACAGGAATGTCGGTGTTCTATTATGGCCAGCGAAGAGCCTGGATCTCAATCCCATTGAGCACGTCTGGGACCTGTTGGATCGGAGGGTGAGGGCTAGGGCCATTCCCCCCAGAAATGTCCGGGAACTTGCAGGTGCCTTGGTGGAAGAGTGGGGTAACATCTCATAGCAAGAACTGGCAAATCTGGTGCAGTCCATGAGGAGGAGATGCACTGTAGTACTTAATGCAGCTGGTGGCCACACCAGATACTGACTATTACTTTTGACCCCCCCCCCTTTACTCAGGGACACATTATTCAATTTCTGTCAGTCGCACATCTGTGGAACTTGTTCAGTTTATGTCTCAGTTGTTGAATCTTGTTATGTTCATAGAAATATTTACACATGTTAAGTTTGCTGAAAATAAATGCAGTTGACAGTGAGAGGACGTTTCTTTTTTTGCTGAGTTTAGATGGTTATACATGGTCAACATGGTTATACATGGTCAACATGGTTATACATGGTTATACATGGTCAACATGGTTATACAGGGTCAACATGGTTATACATGGTTATACATGGTTATACATGGTCAACATGGTTATACATGGTCAACATGGTTATACATGGTTATACATGGTCAACATGGTTATACATGGTCAACATGGTTATACATGGTTATACATTGTCAACATGGTTATACATGGTCAACATGGTTATACATGGTTATACATGGTCAACATGGTTATACATGGTTATACATGGTTATACATGGTCAACATGGTTATACATGGTTATACATTGTCAACATGGTTATACATGGTCAACATGGTTATACATGGTTATACATGGTCAACATGGTTATACATGGTTATACATGGTTATACATGGTCAACATGGTTATACATGGTTATACATGGTTATACATGGTCAACATGGTTATACATGGTTATACATGGTTATACATGGTCAACATGGTTATACATGGTTATACATGGTCAACATGGTTATACATGGTTATACATGGTCAACATGGTCAACATGGTTATACATGGTCAACATGGTTATACATGGTTATACATGGTCAACATGGTTATACATGGTCAACATGGTTATTCATGGTCAACAGGGTTATACATGCTTATACATGGTCAACATGGTTATACATGGTTATACATGGTCAACATGGTTATACATGGTCAACATGGTTATACATGGTCAACAGGGTTATACATGCTTATACATGGTCAACATGGTTATACATGGTTATACATGGTCAACATGGTTATACATGGTCAACATGGTTATACATGGTTATACATGGTTATACATGGTTATACATGGTCAACATGGTTATACATGGTCAACATGGTTATACATGGTCAACATGGTTATACATGGTTATACATGGTCAACATGGTTATACATGGCTATACACGGTTCTACACAGCTATATAGGGTTCTACACGGTTCTACAAGGCTGTAGTACTGCTGAGCATTATTACCATCATCCTATACAAACTGGATGCCTCCCAAATGTCACCATATTCCCTACATCATGCACTACTTTTGACCAGGGCCCATAGGGTGCCATTTGGGGCGCAAATCAATGTATTCATGCCGTGTCAGGGGCTCTGGCACGATTCACTCTGTTGATTACATGTAGGAAAACAGTTAGTGAAATGCTTACTGGAATACTGAAAACAAACAAAAATACTAATCTGCTGAGAGAAAAAAACAACACACACACACACACACACACACACACACACACACACACACACACACACACACACACACACACACACACACACACACCACACACACACACACACACACACACACACACACACACACACACACACACACACACACACACACACACACACACACACACACAGTGAAACGGGAAATGTTATAGAAATGGTTACTCCATGTGTAATTGAACGGCAGCTATGCTTTTTAGCTATCTGCCTTCTAGACACTTCATGGTGGGTAGTCTACTGTTTGGGAATCCAACTGTACACATACTTATCCCATTGTTATGTCATTAGTTGGCTGATATAAGGAAAGGGAAAATACACAATGTAGCAAACTTCTGTAGCCCTGACTAGTCCAAGAGAATCCTCTGTAGCCCTGACTAGTAGCCCTGACTAGTCCAAGAGAAGCCTCTGTAGCCCTGACTAGTAGCCCTGACTAGTCCAAGACAAGCCTCTGTAGCCCTGACTAGTCCAAGAGAATCCTCTGTAGCCCTGACTAGTAGCCCTGACTAGTCCAAGAGAAGACTATGTAACCCTGACTAGTAGCCCTGACCTGTCCAAGACCAGCCTCTGTAGCACTGACTAGTCCAAGAAAATCCTCTGTAGCCCTGACTAGTAGCCCTGACTAGTCCAAGACAAGCCTCTGTAGCCCTGACTAGTAGCCCTGACTAGTCCAATACAAGCCTCTGTAGCCCTGACTAGTCCAATACAAGCCTCTGTAGCCCTGACTAGTCCAAGATAATCCTCTGTAGCCCTGACTAGTAGCCCTGACTAGTTCAAGACAAGCCTCTGTAGCCCTGACTAGTCCAACAGATGCCTATGTAGCACTGACTAGTCCAAGATACGCCTCTGTAGCCCTGACTAGTAGCCCTAACTGGTCCAAGAGAAGACTATGTAGCCCTGACTAGTAGCCCTGACTAGTCCAAGAGAAGACTATGTAGCTTTGACTAGTAGCCCTGACTAGTTCAAGACAAGCCTCTGTAGCCCTGACTAGTCGAAGAGAAGACTTTGTAGCCCTGACTAATCGAAGACAAGCCTCTGTAGCCCTGACTAGTCCAATACAAGCCTCTGTAGCCCTGACTAGTCCAAGAGAAGACTCTGTAGCCTTGACTAGTAGCCCTGACTAGTCGAAGACAAGCCTCTGTAGCCCTGACAAGTCGAAGACAAGCCTCTGTAACCCTGACAAGTCCAAAAGAAG